>NC_055999.1:95703591-96025496 GCF_018446385.1 Zingiber officinale | reverse complement strand
AACAGTTCCTACAATTAAAGATTCGAGTGACAGAAACACTTAAGATAGTTTAACATATGGCATCAATAAGACAAAGCATATACAAGTAATGCCTTGAAAAGCTAGTCCAACCCTTTAATTCTCAACTACTCTGGGTTCTATAAATGAATAATATAAGAAGGCATAAAATACCAGTGACATGCAAGCTGCAACTACTGTTCAGAAGCAATGGCTAGTTATTTAATGTGTGCTTGCTTAGCTTTCACATGGGAAACAATAAATCCAAACAAAATCCAAGTAAAATACCCTACGAGAATAGAAGACAGTCTAAAGGTGAAGAGCAAGGAGGTCTATTCGGATGGCAACTGAATGAAAGTGACAACAGCCTCGCGAGGGAGGGAACATGACTAAAGTCAATCTGAGAGAGGTGGAGGAGAGTGTGTAAGCTCGCATGACATTCCACTTTCCAGTAGCTGCATTAACTCACAATTAAGGATCCAATTAAAGACTGTTACTAACCCTCTGCCTTCCAAGTTTCAGCAGCCATGTTCCTGATCGTAAATGTGAATTATGCCTGAAATGTCAATTACCAGAGGCATGTCATTTGGTCATCAACCTTAAGTGCGGATGTGAGAGAGTGGTTAGCGCATGAAATGTTATCATCGTGAGATCTTGAGTTTGAATCTTGATAAAATCAAAATAAATATCTTCTTTATGTAGCCGTCCGTAATTGGTAAATGTGTTAATCATTATTTCAAATATCAGTAACCGCTCGTGATTTAATTTTTCCGTGTTAATCTTGAGATGAATTGACAGAGATACTAAGAACGAGTGTATTGATCTTTTATTACCGTGATACGAGAGAGGAGACAGCGCAATGGCCCCAGCCAACCCTGCTGCATCTTCCCCCACCAACACTGGCAAGTTACTGGATGGGACGGTAAAAAAAAGATGAGCAGAACAGAACAGACACAGAAAAGCCAGAGGCTAAGAACAGCAAGAGAGAGGCATGCATTGAAGAGATTTAGACAAATCATCAAAATAAACATCTGGCTCAAGGGCTATATCTCTACAGTGTAGCAGGTCTGCAGCCCTGCGGTCCTTCCCTCACGTCAGTCCGCACTGGTGGGATCCTTGTTCAAATGGATGTGAGCATGCCTCCACATTTCCATCTGTTTCGTTGTGATTAAAGAAAGCCTGGGTCGAGGACAGAGCCTTCAATGCTCTTGGTCTTGTCTTGAGGCTCTTTCCTGCCAAAGCTGTAAAGGAATTTACTTTCTCATATTTATCTTTTCCATTTCCTTTTTCAAAAAATTAAAAAAATTGGAAAATAAATACTGAAAAAGTTACCAATCGGCCCATGCGTTTGTTAACTTGTTAGCACCTAGATTGGGCCTCCATGGTGCCAACCATCCTCTCCCTTCTCCTCACTTGTCCACTCGAATGGACAAGCCACTATGTAACCCTCTCTTTGCCTTTATGTTTTGTCATCCCTGATTTCCTGATGGAGATGCCACGCAAAGGTACTGCAAATTGGAGGAGAAACCTCGTCAGTCTCCGGAGGTTATGGTCTTTGCATGGAAACGTGTATGGATCCATTTTCTTCATGAAAAGCAGTGCCCAGACGCCACTGAAGACCGAGGCGGGAAGAAAAAACAAGCTATAGTAAACTGTCAAATGATTTGATATGGAATGCTGAGACAGCAGGAGGCAGTGCATAAATTGATCGCCTTCTAAAACCTTCAATGGCATAGAGAACAGCTTGTATTCTCCTATTCCGAAAATCCTGCTGTGAGAAATGAAATGTCTACCTTGGTCCTCTGCCAGCTTCGGAGTCTCAGGCTGGATGAAGAGACCAGAGAGATTCTCCCGGCGATCTACTTGGCTTCAGACTACGTACTGCCGCATGACACATCCGAGCTTTTACTCTCTCTCTCTCACTCAGTCATTCCTCTGTGGGAGAGAGAAGATCTGCAAGCAATGCCTAGATTCTGTGCTGCTTCAAGTTTCTTTTGATGCAAGTTATGCATGTTGATGTCTCTGGCCAGACTGACAGGACAGGTTCTGGCCAAGTCCTGCATTAGTACCATACCTGAATTGCAGATTCTTGGAGGATCTTCTTTGAGGTGGCCTTCTCAGTGATGGGCACTCTGTTTTGTCTGTTGACTAAAAAGCATTGTCACGAAAACCAGCCGCAGTAATTGCATCATGAGGCTGTTCAATGTTCATTCCTGGTCAATTGCAAAGCTTTGGACAAAATCTAGCTAGCTAGCTAGCTGTTGGAAGACGAAGCAAGCAAAACACTCGAACTGACACTTGAACGTTGAAGCGTCGAGTAATTTGAGGGATTTAATTTGCTCATTCACAACGATCCATAGGCTTGTAAAGTGGGCCTTTTGTACACGGTCAACTCATCCATATCTATTTCTCAGCCATTACCTAATAGAACTTCTATATTACTTTCTTTTTTACATTTGGAATTAAATTTGATTTCGGATGGTACCAAGAAAAATATTAAATAAAATATTTTTGACAATGTGCAACCTACTGTTTGGAGAGACTTTGATCATGTTGCCAATGTGGTGCGGAGATAACCTTGTGGTTAAAAGAAAAAACGATACAGGAAATAGTCAAAGAAAATCTCAATTATAGTTTAAAGTTTGTGAAGAAGCCAGTTAATCCGGTCCTTAATCAATTGTTCCACAGTTTATTTAAAAAATGCAGATATCTAATCATAAATTTGGAAGAATAAAAATGATGCTGAGAGTGGACCAAGCTATATAAAAGGAATTGATAACCTAGATATCTGCTTGTGCACGACTCCTAGGGTGACTGAGGTGTCTGGAAGTGATTCGAACATCCGGAAATGAATCAGATATCCCGACTAACTTTTGGACACCCCAAATTCAATAATCGTGTACAGGCGTGTACAGGCGGATGTGCAAATTAAAACTCCTCTATATATATATACATGGTTGATACCTTGCACATCCATGATGGATGACCATCGATGCCCCAGTCATTTTGCATGTGAGGATTGCTCTCGGTGATCACCCACCATAGATCTGTAAACAGAGTCGACCCTAGGCCAGGGTTACCAGTGCTCTTGCCCAGGGCCCATAAATATCATGGGCCCATTTTTAATAAATTTATATATATATATATATGTGTGTATTTCCTAAAATCAACTTTTTCTTCGTTTCTTTGTCGAAACCCTCGTCAAAGCCCTCGCCGAAGCACCCACGATTCTCCTCTTCAAGTGCCCACAATTCTAGTCGTTGAAGCGCCAATTCTCTTGACTGAAGTGCCCTCGCAATTCTCCTCGCCGGAGCCTTCCTTGTCGCGCCTTCTCTCTCTCACTACGACGATTACAAACCCTCTCTCAAAGGCACCCTCTGTGTTGCTAGAATGCTAGATTGCCTCATTACTTCACACTTCTACAAACCCTAAAAGGTCATCACCTTTGCTCTTCTGTTTTAATCTCTTCAATTTTGATTAAATCGTACTTCGGATTAAATATAGGACTTGTGCTCTCACAGTGCCCTAATACACTTTCCAATTGCTTATTTTCATTCTGGATATAAGTATTTTTAAATTTTAAAAATTTATGTTCTAGTAGATTGTTCGAGACCTTTGCTTGCACGCACATTTCCAATCTTATCAAACTAAGAACAACACTAAAAATAAGCAGGCCCAATGAGTTCATATCATACTCTGTCTAAGCATTTTAGCTCCTTTGAAAAACATTGGCGCACATGTAAATTTATGAGGTACTCTACCAACTGATTTTAATCCTTGTTATAGACATTTGAACATAGAGACAATTTCATATTAAGGTAAATGCATATTTCATAATTTCACATAATAGCTCTTGAATTTTTTTTTATTGTATTTAAGCTTAATATAAAGAATTTGTATTGCTTGAAAATCTTATTCTATTTATAATTTCTAAAATAACTTACCCCATTTAGTGGGATAAAGTTTAGTTGTTATTGTATTTATAATTTCTGAAATAATAGATATTATTTTAATAAATAACCTAGTTAACTTCACTAAGTGGTTAAAGTACTTCTTTTATAATTACTGGTTAAAATCCAATAGCAAATAATATAATATAGTAACTTAACCATGGAAATTTTGTTGACTTCAGAATTGTCAATGCCCCTAATAATTGATGGTGATGTCTAATGGTGTGGTGATTTCTATTTCTTTTTTGATGTCTTTGGGATTTCGAATGAGTTTTTGTGAATGAACTGTTTGTGTCATTTTGGAGGTTTTGTGCCATATGTAGTTATTGTTTGTAGGATTGTGAAATTTTTGAAAAACCTCAAGGGGAAGGTGCTGGACATGAAGATAACTTTTATTTTGTTCAAATGTGATGTTATCAGAAATGTGGATGATAGGGTGCATAAATGAGGGGCCCAATAATGTCATAAAGTCAATGGTCAAGTGGACGTGGCAGACAACAGTCAAGGAAAGGTAGCGGTTCAGCTCTCTCGCTTCACCCTCCGTATAATTCCCGATCGAACACAAATAGGTCGGGTTCTCAGGACTGATCCCCAAGCCGAGATTTTTACTAGTTCCTAGCTGGCTACCTATTACTCAGGTTATCCAAGCTCAGGCAACTCAGTCTCTACATATGACCTTAGCAACTATGCCAGACAATCCCTGACCGGCTTTGCCCCAGTCGGGTCAAGCATGCTTTATCCTCGGTCACAGTCTCAGATGCTTCTCGACCGGTTCTACATAGCTCATTCTCTTCATCTCGATCAAGGCTCAGTCCTTGCACCGCATTTAAGCAATCATCTCAAGCTTCCTACGGTTGAACCTGGACAAGACCGATGACACTAAACGACAACAGTGTCAGAGACTCATAACCTCCTATCAGAGAATAACTGTCGTGAATCAGGGAATATTCCAGTGTTCTACCACACACTAAAAGTGGAACCTTCCTCCTACTAATGGGAGGTTGTCAAGCATCCTCTCTCACCCAACATGCCCTGACACCCGACATTCTCTAGCAACATACAGGCTCAAGAGGCAAGCAAAGTTGTATAAAAATGAGGGTCCTCTTCATTGGTCAAGTAGGCGAACATTCGCACGCATCTTCAGCAATTCTTCTTTCTTCCTTCCTTCGTACACTACTTCATCGGAAAAAAGACCTGACTTGAGTGTCAGAGAGTCTGCGCCAAGGACCCCTTCCATAGTTTTCTCTAACACTCCGTGTGCTTGTCTGAGTGTGTGCGGGACCTAAGTACCATCGGTTCCATTATCACAGACCTCTAGTTCCACACAGGGGTCCAAGTGTCCCACGCACACATACAGGGTGTGTCAAAGTCGCCACTCCGTCAATGTCGACGCCACCTTCGCTGGCTTTCGTCTGACTCAGTTTTCGGACAGGATCAATTTGGCACCGTCTGTGAGAAACTTCTCTACCTATTCTGGAACGTAAAGATGGAGGACACTGGTAAGATCAATGTAACCATAACAGGAGGAGACTTCGAGTTGTTTAAGGAAACCGAGAGACGAGCAGCCTTCGAGAGGCAAACCCTAGATTCACAGCCACAGAAGATACCTGCGGCCTTGGAGGACCATACTCATGTTTCAGATAAGGGATCTAAGAGGAAACTGTTGGTTGCTACTCGGAAAACCTAGAGGTTCCACTGTACAAAAATTTTGTACAAAGGTCTGAACCTTTTCCTAGCTACCATGTGTTCTTTTAAATTAAATTTTGGATCGCCTGCGGAACTTAACACGTTTGATCCAAAACTTAATCTATTCGTTCTTTTAGGTTTTGACTTGGGTCTCCTGCGGAACTTAACACGTTCGACCCAAATCACCTTAAGTTATTAATTCCATTAAATATTAATTTCCATAATTGGTTCCCAGTACTGACGTGGCGAGGCACATGACCTTCTTGGATATGGGAGCAACCACCACCGACTAGACAAAACCTTTTATGGAAAGCTAATATTTAATTTCCTAAAATAACTTTAGGTTAACCGAAAAGAACAATCAAATCACAAGGGAAAAAAAAACAAAAGAACACTATATCGAAAATAAATTCGAAACTCTAGAATCGTATGCCTCTTGTATTTAGTATTATTTCCAAAAATAACTAGTATGATGCGGAAACAAAAATTACTAGTTATACCTTTTAGAAAGACCTCTTGATCTTCTACCGTATTCCTCTTCTAACCTCGGACGTTGTGTGGGCAACGATCTTCCGAGATGAGAACCACTAAGCATCTTCTTCTTCCTTACAAGTTTCGGCCATCAAAACTTCTCCTAGGATGAAGAGGTTCGGCCACCACCACCATGCTCCAAGGGATGCTAGAAAAGAGGCTTCTTTTCTCTCCTTCTTCTCCTTATTAGATCCGGCCACCAAAGCTATCTCCACCATGAGAAGGTTTCAGCCACACAAAGGAGAGGAGAGGAAAGAAAGGGCCGGCCACACCCAAGGAGAAAAGAGAGGAAAAATAGAATAGAGTCGTTAGCATTGAAGCCTCCTCTACCCCCTCTTTTATAATCCTTGATCTTGGCAAATAAGGAAAATTTAATAAAAACTTCCTTAATTATTTTTCCATTGAAAAGGAAAATTTATTTAATTAAAATAATTTTCTCTTTTCAAATTATAATGGCCGGCCACTCTTCTCCCCAAAACAAGGAGAGTTTTAATTAAAACAAAAATTAAAACTTCCTAATTTGTTTCTAGAAATTTATAAAAATTTCTCCAATAATTTTAATCCCTTCATGATTGGTTAATAAAATGAAATTTTATAAATTAAAATCTTTCTTTTAAACATGTGGATAATTTCCAAAAAGAAAAGTTATCTCTAAAAATTAAAATCTCCTTTCAATCTACAAATAAGGAAAGATATTAAATCTTTTCTTAATATTTTGTAGAAACTAATAAAAGAGAATTTTTAATTTTTAAACTTTCTTTTAAATCATGAATATAATTAAAAGGAAAGTTTTTACCAAAATTAAAATCAACCTTTTAATCTACAAGTAAGGAAAGAGATTTTAACTCTTCTCTTAATCTTTTGTAGAATCTTATAAAAGGAAGGATTTAAAATTTTAAACTCTCTTTTAAATTATATTATCCACATAAGAAAAATTTTAAAATTAAAATTCCTTTTTATTTTAATAGGGCCGGCCACATGAATTCACCCATGAACATACCCATGGCCGGCCCTAGCTTGGTCTCCAAGCTAGCTTGGCCGACCCCTATAGGATGGGTAAGAAAGTGGGTATAGGTGGGTATAGTACTCTATAATTAAGAGGCTACGATAGGGACCGAGAGGAGGAATTGGTTTTGGTCTCCCGATGAAATTAAGCATCCCGTGTTCGCCCCGAACACACAACTTAATTTCATCAATAATAATTCATTCCACTAAAGAACTATTATTGAACTACCGCACCAATCCCAAATTACATTTTGGGCTCCTTCTTATTATGAGTGTGTTAGTCTCCCTGTGTTTAAGATAACAAATGTCCACTAATTAAATAAGTTACTGACAACTCACTTAATTAATATCTAGCTCCAAGAGTAGTACCACTCAACTTCATCGTCATGTCGGACTAAGTCCACCTGCAAGGTTTAACATGACAATCCTTATGAGCTCCTCTTGGGGACATTCTCAACCTAGATCACTAGGACACAGTTTCCTTCTATAATCAACAACACACACTATAAGTGATATCATTTCCCAACTTATCGGGCTTATTAATTCATCGAACTAAATCTCACTCATTGATAAATTAAAGAAATAAATATCAAATATATGTGCTTGTTATTATATTAGGATTAAGAGCACACACTTCCATAATAACTGAGGTCTTTGTTCCTTCATAAAGTCAGTATAAAAGGAACGATCTCAAATGGTCCTACTCAATACACTCTAAGTGTACTAGTGTAATTATATAGTTAAGATAAACTAATACCTAATTACACTACGACCTTCCAATGGTTTGTTCGTTTCCATCTTGGTCGTGAGCTACTGTTTATAATTTATAAGGAACCGATAACATGATCTTCTGTGTGTGACACCACACACCATGTTATCTACAATATAAATTAATTGAACAACTACATTTATCATAAATGTAGACATTTGACCAATGTGATTCTTATTTCTAGATAAATATTTATACCAAAAGCTAGGCTTTTAGTATACATCCTAACAGAAACAGCCAGAGGACTTCCCTCGAGCTTTCTATCACGACCCCCGCTGGGATTGCAACAACAAGAAGGAGCAATACCAGGCCTCCACGGTCGAAAGTTCCCCATCGAGAGATTCAAAAAAGGGAAAGGTAATAGTCATCTGGGAGGAGCCCAAGGAGGTGCCCAAGGAACTGCAAGTACCCTTCTCTCTAAGGGTGCTCGAGGAAAAACTACCGAAGGGGTATAGGCCCCTAGCTATTGGGAAATATGAAGGCAGTAAAAACCCGAAGGATCACCTCCGCAAGTTTCAGAACGTTGCGTTGTTGCACCAATATAGCAACGTCATTAAGTATCGAATGTTCTTAAACACTCTATCAGACTTGGCACAAAGGTGGTTCGATGGACTGCTTGTCGAATCCATCACTTATTTTCGAGATTTCAAGAACGCCTTCCTGCACCACTTCGCCAATAGTAGGAGGTATCAAAAGACTAACCACTGCATATTTGCTCTCAAACAAAGGCCCACAGAGCCCCTAAGGGCTTACATAAAACGCTTCAATCAAGTAGCTCTGGATGTCCCATCCGCTACCTCTGATATCATGATGAGTGCCTTCTCCCAAGGTCTGGTGGAGGGGAATTTCTTCCGAGCCTTCATTCGAGAGCCCATGAAAAATTTCGATGAGATGTTTAGAAGGGCAGCAAGTTACATCAATGTCAAGAAAGCCCAAGCAGCTCGGAGAAAAGAAACCAAGGCGCCTGCTCCTATCAACAAGGTGGAAAGAAGACCGTCCCAACCTCCCGCTCGACCCTTTGCTCGCACTAAAGATGCTCGACCTAGTTTTTCGCCTGCCCAGGAATCTAGGGTGGCGCAGCGAGTCGTGGCAGTCCAAGCTCCTACTAACAAACCTAACCCGTGGGGGCCTGTTACTATACTTACCATAGGTCACACACTCACTATATAGGAGATTACATCCAAGTTGCCCAAGATTCTTGGCAGGCCACCGAACTCGGCCTGCCTTCCCCCGAGATCGTGCCCAAACTCCAAATGCAGCTAGACAATCCGTCCACTACTGCAGGGCAATCAAGCAAACCCCTGCCCGGGAAGGGAGGGCAGGGAAGTCAGCATGCAGGATGGAGCAAAGAGTCGATGGAGTCCCCTGAGGAAAAGAATAGGGGCAATGCCTCTATTCGGGAAATCAGCATGATCTTCAAAGGACCCACGGATGGGGATTCCACCAGAGCTAGGAAATCCCATGGGCGTCGCTTTGAGATACATGGAGTAGGCTACATCTAGGAGGAAACTGCTGGGCCCTTGATCAGTTTCGGACCGCAAAACCTTAAGGGAGTGGAGCTCCCTCATGACGATGCATTCATCGTCAAAGTCATCATTGCCAACAGTCATGTAGCCAGGGTTTTGGTCGAATTTGGAAGCTCTATCAACGTGTTGTTCAAAAGTGTATTTGATAGCATGCAGATTAACGCTAGTAAACTTCAACCCATGGCCACCTTATTGTATGGGTTCACAGGTAATGAAGTATAACCTATTAGTCAATTAAGCTAGTCATATCTTTGGGCAACGAACCATTGATGAGGACTCAGAGGAGCACCTTCATCATGGTGGATTCTCCGTCCTCTTACAACGTCATTTTGGGAAGGTCCGCCTTGCATAAATTCTGAGCGGCAGTTTTCACTTTCCATTAGAAAATAAAATTCCAAGTGGGAGAGGTAACTAAGTTAGCACCTCAATGGGACGGTCCATATAAGATCATTAAAAAGCTCATGTCAGGTGCATATTACCTGCAAGATGCTAATGGTAAAAAGTTGGACCGCCCTTGGAGTGTTAATTACCTTCAGCCATACCGTACCTGAATGTGTCTCTCTTTCTACTGACTTTTGTTTGAGAAAAAGATCCAAGGTATCCAGGCAGGAAAATCCAACCAGGATTATGCCTGAATGTTCTAGGGAATTACGAAACTTAGGCATGCCTTAAGCCCTCAAACTCATAGGACCTGGTTAGATCCTAATTTCCCTACCCTTGTGCGAGCAACAAGTAGAGCTCTTCCAGACCTCGAGTGATTGCTTGGGACTAGTCGGGCGGGGATCCAAAAATCTCATTCACAATTAGTCCGGTCATCTCTTAGCATAACAAGTTCTACCCCACTCGCTCTCACTCGATGACCCACGCTCGAAAGCATTCTCGTGGCATGGCCTATCCTATGGAAAAATCGTAAGCGGGAGGAAGGAGTAGGAAAGTAGAAGCCAGAATCATGCTTTTATAAACAGTAAGTGTATTATAGAAGGAATCATTTGAACTCATAGAAAACATCATCGGGCATTTCTCGAAGGATCTGATGGTGATTCAAGAAGTCCTCCGGAGGGTCGGACAATAGATGTCCTCCTTCTCTGAGTTGTCTGACTGCTCCCATCGCTCTATATGCAAGGGACCGAACAAAGCGGTCTCCCACCTGTGAACCAAACTCTGAGGAACGCATGTATTTTTCCCGACCCTTCCGAATGCAATCGCTCTCCCCAGCCTTATAGGTTTCTAGAGCGGTGGCTGAGTTGGACAATTCAGATCGGGCTTGAAATAGCTCCGTCTATAAGGAACCTAGCTCAGTGGCTTGGGACTCCAAATCTTTTTGACAGTCCATAAGGAGCAAGTCTTTAGAATTGAGATCTTTAGCCCAATAGGTCATCTCCTTCTAACAAAATAGCTTGAAATTGTCCAAGACGGTGGTTTGCTGGGTCAGCTCTGAAAGCGCTTTCTCCTTAAGGGTAAGCTCCTCTTGATACTTGCCATCGACCGCTTGGTGTAGGGCTTTGAGTTTCTTCTTGTCATCCCGTAATAGATTCACCTCCCGTAGGGCCTTATCGAGACTTTGTTCCTGAGCTGCATTCCAATTTTTTCAAAGATTCCACCTCTGGCTGTAGTTGATGCACTGCTAGAATGGAGTTGGAGAGATGGGATTCTAGGTTAGCAACATGGTCTTTTAAGATTTTTGTTCTGTCGATAAGTGTCCATAGCTAGCTGGCTCAAACGCAACCCCGAAGCGAAGAACTAACCAAAGGGAAGGTCAGTCAAGATCAGAAGAAAAAGGCAACAAAGAAAGTTGAAGGCTTACCGCAGTAGCATCTTCAAAGAATACATCTAGTTGGGCAGGAAATGCATTGGCGTCTATCTGTTCCATAGACTCTATCCAGCAATCTACCAGCAACCCCCGCAACACGACTGATCCAGAGGGAAGAGGGGGATCATGATATAGCCTTCGCTGGGAAGGCACAATGGCATGAAAGCAGAACAGTCAAGACTTGGAGGATCCAGGAGCAAGTCGGGTGGAATGGAAGTAGAAGGTCTGGGGGATGAGTGTGAGATACGGCAAAATAAAATAATCTATAATGATTTATGGGAATTTTATGACATTTTTCTGGATTTATTTGGAGGATTTATGACAATGTTTAAAGGGATAATGGAAATCACCATTTGAGAGGCTTATTAGAGAGTTAATTAGGTAGAGTAATTAAACCCTACCTATATAAGTGAGAAGCTACAGTGCCCTAAAAACACAGCCTCATTCTCCTGCGTGTCCACTCTGCCCGACAACTGCCGCTTCCTCTCGAGCTTGCTCTATCCGCTGACGATCTCAACTCCGACGCACGTCGTGCCCAATCGCCGGTACCGAGTCGCAAGAGGTGGGTCTCCGACTTCCTCTGTGCACTATCGGGCGGCTCACCGGTGGATTCTGCCTTCGGAACCCCGCAGAGCATCCTCGGTTGGGGAAGGAGAGCGAGATCCGTGTATGCTAGGTGAGATCTCTCGTTCCAGAGCTCCAGAGTGGCGAGGGTTATGCTCCAGATAGCTAACTCGTTTTCCCGAGCTCTAGATCTGAGCTGAGTTCGTCGGAGTGCTCTTCGTCAAAGGCAGAGGTTCTCAACATCAAGGTAATTGAGGTGAGGTTTGTTTGATTAGGGTTTTGCTATTAGCTATAGAAGTTGCGATTTGTTGCCAGATGAGAGGGTGAACGGATTTGTGGGATGGTTTCGGGCAGTGGCTTGCTGTGAGGGGCTCGGCCACAACTCTCAGCAGCTGTTCTTCACCCGGGAAACATCAGGTAAGTTATACACCACTCCAGAAGTTCGATTTGTAGATCTAGTGATGAATTCAGTGAGAATTGGATGTATGTAGCACTGTAGGAGCCGGTTCTGTGGTATATTGGCAGCCGGCAGCACTAGTGCGCTTGTGCCAGCGATTTCCATCTCAGGCAGTAGCACCTTCCGGCAGTGGCTATCAGTGGGGGATATTACTGTAAGGTAAGTGTTAGATTTTGGATACTTAGTTTAATTGAATAAGTGTGGGTGCATTGGTGTGTAAGAGACGTAATGCATGATTTGGGAATTCTAGTTGACATAGTTTCGGTTGGAAATTGTTTGATCTGAAGACATAAACTAGGGTTTGTTGTAGGTTGTATAAATCAGGGTGGTTTCGTTTGTATAAGGACTGGAACTCGGATTTTATATTCGCATGCTTTGTACACTAGTATAGTTATTCTGTTTCCTATGTATTTAGTTAGATTTTGTACGTTGACACAGGACTTTGATCGAGGCGGGTATTGTGACGAGGTTGACGTCGGATTCGGCCTACATTTGAGGCGGGTACTTCTTGACTTGCTTCTTTAAATATCGGTCTTAGTGCATGAGTTAGTTTCATATATGCAGTATTTATCTTGACTCCACTCATTTTATTTCTTGTGCTTGATACTTTATCCACTCCATCTTCGAGATGATCACTTTCTTATCTATACAGTCTCCCGTTGTTATTCTTGATACCTAGCAGATACTAGATGCCATGCTTACCTGTTTATGCTTACCTGTTTATGCTTACCTGTTTGATTACTATTTATTTATGCTTAGTATTGAGCATGCGGATTCATGTAGCATACCTGATTTTCTGTTATATATATATGATGACTGTTGCATTATTCGCATCATGTCATTGCATGCATAGCCGACGACTTTGGCTCCCTTGTGGTTGAGACGGTCGTTGGCCTGGGCCGCACGCTCGGCCACTCATGGGTAGTGGTAGCTTGGAGCGTGCCGCATGTCCTGTCGTGCCCCCCACTCGCTCACTCATGGGTAGTGTCTGCTGGAGTCGCGGGCAGCATGGACCCCCGTCGCAGACGTAGCTATTCAGCTACTATGCAACTGTCCCCTCGGCCACTCGAGAGTAGTGGTGTACGGTTTGTCATTGTCCCGGCCTCTCGTCCATACTGGGGTCATGGACTTGAGGGGTGGGCGGGAGTGACCATCCGTGCATACGCTACTTTTTGATATACCTGCTTATGCTGTTTATGCTTGCTTATGCAGTTCTGTTATCACATATCTGTTATATATGTTTGGACATTGATTACCATTTCAGTATACTTTACATGTGATTCTGGTTGCTCAGTTTATGTTATCTCAGACCTTACACTGTTAGCCTAGGATATGGTTTCAGGTATGGATATTTATTTTGTTTACCTAGTAGTATCTGCTATTTATCTTTCCGAGACTGTATCCTTTTGTATTCCTGTTCTTTATGATACTCATGCACTGTCTATCCTATTACCCGCTGAGTTTTATACTCACCACCCGCATTGGTAATTTCACCAGGTAGCTGATAGCGATGCTAGTACGCTTGGAGGAGGATCCCGACTGCCGGTCCCATGTCACTTCCGAGGATGGTTTACGGTTTTGGTTTTCCTTTTATTGTGAGTTAAACCTTTGAATTTAGCATTGTAATAATTGGGTTGTGGACTTGTTTTGTATTTGGTTGTTTTGTCGAGGAGTCAAGCCGGGCCGGCCCGCGGTGAGTTTTTGTTATTTTATCTTTGTTATTGTTGTTTTCCGCTGTGTTTGACTTTACAGCCGTGTGGGCTGCATATTATCTGCGTGGTTGTGATATATTTGTATATATATTATCTGTGGTGTTGTATACCGGTTCTATTTGTCACTGCTACAGGGGAGGTGCTGTCCGATTTTCGTCGGACAACCTTACTCTCGGGGCGTGACAATTTATTGGTATCAGAGCTACAGGTTTACGATGTCAGATTCATACGTTTTGGATTTTTCATGATTTTATTCCTCGAAGTGACTTTTCGGGATTTGGGACCAGGCGGCGGCGGAACACCTCCAAGTTATTGGCTGTAAGTTTTATAAGTACGAACTTATATTGTTTGTAGTACTTATTAGTGGTTTACACTAGGTATGAGACGTGGTAGGGCGGTAGCCGGTTCTCGTCGTGGTCCGGGACGACCACGGAAACAACCCATTGAGGCTGAGGAACCAGAACCAGTGACTCAGGAGGCAGATTCTTCTAGGGATCCAACTGATGTTGAGACGGTTAGTCGAGGACAGACCCATCAGACTCCTAGAGATCAGGGACGTCAGCCTCAGGAGATTCCTTCAGTCATACCATCTGGTAGAAATCGGGAATTTCAGCCTCAGGGGATTCCCTCCAGGATACCATCAGCATTTCCTACTCTTGCTACTACTGATTGGATGAGGGACAGAGCTCGAATACCGTTGCTGGCGAGGTCCGTCAAGGACAGATTTACCTTATAATTGGGCGGAGCATATCCTTGGACTGCTCAAAGTTGGTTGAAGAATTTAGAGAGCACCTTTGAGTACCTGAGTTGCACGGATGAGGAGAAAGTGGAACTGGCAGCGTATCATCTCCGAGATCAAGCAGTCACATGGTGGGAGATGCAGAAGATAATCTTTGGGGAACAACGCATCACATGGGTGATGTTCCGGGATGCTTTTGAGCGCCAGTATTTTCCAGCCACATTCTGTTTAGCTCGACGACAGGAATTTCTGAATCTCAAGCAGGGCGATCGATCGGTGATGGAGTACAACGCTGAATTCTGTAGATTGGCTGAGTTTTGCCCTCATTTGGTGGTACAGGATTATGACCGGATGCAGCAGTTCACCCAGGGTCTTGCTGCATACATTCGGATCCGAATGTCAGGTTTTCCAGGTAGTTCCTATCGGGAGGTGTTGGATCGAGCATTGTTTATTGAGATGACTCAGCATCAAGTGAATCAGGAGAAAAGTAAGGACAAGCAGCTATCGCAGAAGAGAGGGAATAAGGGTCAAGACTTGCAAGTTACTTCCGAAAGATCTTCTCGGCCACAGGAATCAGGGCGCACCACGGATGGGTCTACTAGTTCCCCTAAGAGAAATCGGAAGAATGATAATAGTGAAACCAGGTGTTACCAGTGCGGCTCGAAAAGTCACCTCAAACCCGATTGTCCGTTGGATCACTCTATATGTTTCTATTGTAAGCTTCCGGGCCATGAGAGTTGGGAATGTACCCTGAAGGCTCGGTTGGAGACTACTAAGGTTACCTTTCAAGGAGATCGACCCACTCAGCCATGGCAGCAGAGAGGATCTCAAACGAATCAGAGTACTCCTCGTCAGCAGAGACCCCAGCCTTCTCAGGGACAGATATATCATGTGCAGGGTCAGGAACCAGCGACTACACAGTATTCTGCCGCAGTGTATTCTCATCAGGCATTTCCAGCACAGCAGGATTTTCATCCACATCAGCCTTACTCAGCATATCGGCAGCAGTCTCAGCCTCAGTATTAGCAGCCGGTTCCCGCACCTACGATGCCAGCGCAGACCACGCCAGGCATGCCACAGCTGAGCTCAAAGGAGGGTCGCGTTTATGCTGTCACACAAGAGGAGCCACAGGGAGCCGAGGGATTGGTCTTCCGAGGTATTATGTTACTTTATATGTTTATTATAGATTTATTGATAGATATTGGTGATTTTTTTTTTTTATTTGTTCCTATCTCGGGTATCTTTGGATAAAATCGGGGTGTTACATACACGCTGGACACGTGAGACATCGAAATCCCTACCATCTAGAGAGGTACCTATTAACAGTCAAGGAAGCGGAGGATGTTCTTTGGATTCCGATGGTCCGTTATTTGTGTTGTAAATTTGGGGACCAAATTCTTATTAGAGGGGGAGAATGTGAGATACGGCAAAATAAAATAATCTATAATGATTTATGGGAATTTTATGACATTTTTCTGGATTTATTTGGAGGATTTATGACAATGTTTAAAGGGATAATGGAAATCACCATTTGAGAGGCTGGAGTTAATTAGGTAGAGTAATTAAACCCTACCTATATAAGTGAGAAGCTACAGTGCCCTAAAAACACAGCCTCATTCTCCTGCGTGTCCACTCTGCCCGACAACTGCCGCTTCCTCTCGAGCTTGCTCTATCCGCTGACGATCTCAACTCCGACGCACGTCGTGCCCAATCGCCGGTACCGAGTCGCAAGAGGTGGGTCTCCGACTTCCTCTGTGCACTATCGGGCGGCTCACCGGTGGATTCTGCCTTCGGAACCCCGCAAAGCATCCACGGTTGGGGAAGGAGAGCGAGATCCGTGTATGCTAGGTGAGATCTCTCGTTCCAGAGCTCCAGAGTGGCGAGGGTTATGCTCCAGATAGCTAACTCGTTTTCCCGAGCTCTAGATCTGAGCTGAGTTCGTCGGAGTGCTCTTCGTCAAAGGCAGAGGTTCTCAACATCAAGGTAATTGAGGTGAGGTTTGTTTGATTAGGGTTTTGCTATTAGCTATAGAAGTTGCGATTTGTTGCCAGATGAGAGGGTGAACGGATTTGTGGGATGGTTTCGGGCAGTGGCTTGCTATGAGGGGCTCGGCCACAACTCTCAGCAGCTGTTCTTCACCCGGGAAACATCAGGTAAGTTATACACCACTCCAGAAGTTCGATTTGTAGATCTAGTGATGAATTCAGTGAGAATTGGGTGTATGTAGCACTGTAGGAGCCGGTTCTGTGGTATATTGGCAGCCGGCAGCACTAGTGCGCTTGTGCCAGCGATTTCCATCTCAGGCAGTAGCACCTTCCGGCAGTGGCTATCAGTGGGGGATATTACTGTAAGGTAAGTGTTAGATTTTGGATACTTAGTTTAATTGAATAAGTGTGGGTGCATTGGTGTGTAAGAGACGTAATGCATGATTTGGGAATTCTAGTTGACATAGTTTCGGTTGGAAATTGTTTGATCTGAAGACATAAACTAGGGTTTGTTGTAGGTTGTATAAATCAGGGTGGTTTCGTTTGTATAAGGACTGGAACTCGGATTTTATATTCGCATGCTTTGTACACTAGTATAGTTATTCTGTTTCCTATGTATTTAGTTAAATTTTGTACGTTGACACAGGACTTTGATCGAGGCGGGTATTGTGACGAGGTTGACGTCAGATTCGGCCTACATTTGAGGCGGGTACTTCTTGACTTGCTTCTTTAAATATCGGTTTTAGTGCATGAGTTAGTTTCATATATGCAGTATTTATCTTGACTCCACTCATTTTATTTCTTGTGCTTGATACTTTATCCACTCCATTTTCGAGATGATCACTTTCTTATCTATACAGTCTCCCGTTGTTATTCTTGATACCTAGCAGATACTAGATGTCATACTTACCTGTTTATGCTTACCTGTTTATGCTTACCTGTTTGATTACTATTTATTTATGCTTAGTATTGAGCATGCGGATTCATGTAGCATACCTGATTTTCTGTTATATATATATGATGACTGTTGCATTATTCGCATCATGTCATTGCATGCATAGCCGACGACTTTGGCTCCCTTGTGGTTGAGACGGTCGTTGGCCTGGGCCGCACGCTCGGCCACTCATGGGTAGTGGTAGCTTGGAGCGTGCCGCATGTCCTGTCGTGCCCCCCACTCGCTCACTCATGGGTAGTGTCTGCTGGAGTTGCGGGCAGCAGGGACCCCCGTCGCAGACGTAGCTATTCAGCTACTATGCAACTGTCCCCTCGGCCACTCGAGAGTAGTGGTAGCTGGAGTGTGTACAGTTTGTCATTGTCCCGGCCTCTCGTCCATACTGGGGTCATGGACTTGAGGGGTGGGCGGGAGTGACCATCCGTGCATACGCTACTTTTTGATATACCTGCTTATGCTGTTTATGCTTGCTTATGCAGTTCTGTTATCACATATCTGTTATATATGTTTAGACATTGATTACCATTTCAGTATACTTTACATGTGATTCTGGTTGCTCAGTTTATGTTATCTCAGACCTTACACTGTTAGCCTAGGATATGGTTTCAGGTATGGATATTTATTTTGTTTACCTAATAGTATCTGCTATTTATCTTTCCGAGACTGTATCCTTTTGTATTCCTGTTCTTTATGATACTCATGCACTGTCTATCCTATTACCCGCTGAGTTTTATACTCACCACCCGCATTGGTAATTTCACCAGGTAGCTGATAGCGATGCTAGTACGCTTGGAGGAGGATCCCGACTGCCGGTCCCATGTCACTTCCGAGGATGGTTTACGGTTTTGGTTTTCCTTTTATTGTGAGTTAAACCTTTGAATTTAGCATTGTAATAATTGGGTTGTGGACTTGTTTTGTATTTGGTTGTTTTGTCGAGGAGTCAAGCCGGGCCGGCCCGCGGTGAGTTTTTGTTATTTTATCTTTGTTATTGTTGTTTTCCGCTGTGTTTGACTTTACAGCCGTGTGGGCTGCATATTATCTGCGTGGTTGTGATATATTTGTATATATATTATCTGTGGTGTTGTATACCGGTTCTATTTGTCACTGCTACAGGGGAGGTGCTGTCCGATTTTCGTCGGACAACCTTACTCTCGGGGCGTGACAATGAGTGCCCGGTCGGGTCAGCTGGGGAGATCGCCTCTCAGGAGCGCTTTCTTCCCTCTCAATAGGTGCTTTCCCCCCGGTCGGGCTCTGTCTGAATCCCAAAAGGACTGGTACAGTCGCGCGAGGGCCCCGACTCTTGGATAGAGGTCGAGGTCGGCCTAGGTGTCTGGGTCTTGACGGATGCCCCGGTAGGTCTGGACCTTTTCCAATGCATAAGTGGTTGCTCATCCGAATCTGACACCTCTTCTGGGTCATGGAGCGATGAGCAGGAGGAGAAGATGGAGTCTTCTGAGGGGGGTTAGAAGAAGAATAAACAGGTCGTGTCGGTTGAGTAGCAGAAGGACGAGAGGTAGAAGCAATCGCGGCCGTCAAGGAGGTAGTCAGAGAGGATGGCGAGCTGCCTCACTTGCCCAGGATTATTCACCCCCGACAATTTATTTCTAAAGCACTCAGTGAAAGAGGCCTAGACAAGGATGCCCGGGCAAGAGTGTTCGCTACGACGGACTAGGAGTCAGAGTGAGAAGACAAGAGCACACTAAGGCAGTTGTGGAACTTACCCAAAGAGTATGGTAGTTCTCAAGATACAGAGCTTAACCCAAACAGGTACAAAACATCCTCTAACAGTAGCTCATGCAAATCAAAAATGTCAGCCCACTAGTTGGGCAGACACCTCCATACAAGCCAGATCTAAATGAAAGTCTCCTAGCGAGGGCGCGTAAGGAAGAGTAGATTGGCGTCCAATGGGTCATGCTACTATGGAAGGGAATCGAAAGAAAAGGTACTTCTCTTTCCACTCTGGCCCATGAGGATGCATGGAAGCAAAAAGGGTTGTCTTAGTACAAGCTTGGAAACGAAAGAGACCCTCACAATGGAGTCGGGGAGTGAAAAAGCAGTGAAACAAGCGGGGTGTCAAGGGGATGTCACACAGGCGACAAATGATGACGACCCCACATAGAAATCAGATGGAATTAGGGATAAGTTAGCAAAGGAGGATGCAAAAGTAGCGACTCACGTCAAAGAAAAAGCGGTGCCAGTCATGAGAACCGTAGAAGAAGCAGATATCATCAGTGAGGGGCAAGGAGATTATGGCAGTCGTTGGGTCATCATAGAATATCGTGCATAGGTTGTCTTATCTGAAAAAGGTGGATCAAGGGGACACGTGGTAGCGAGGAAATGAAAGCCTTTATGACATAGGGAATCAGTGAAGCTACAATAATCCCCACCCGAGAAAGTAAGGTAGCTCTGGAACCACCATAGCTAACGCCCAAGCGAGTGGCTAACATCTATACAATGGGACTCGCCCGAGAAAATAGGATGACCGATATTCATAATAAGTCATGCCCAAGGAATGATTCTCCTTTGCAGTGATACTCGCTTGGGTAGATAGACCGGTCGGGCACCCACCAAGCGATCATGCACTTAGCCTATCACTTAGCCATAAAAGATGAAATGTTAAAAAGCCACAGATGTACCTAACAGATACACAAATGATGCAGCTCGCTGACAGCATGTCCACTCACATAACATTCGCAATAACTACAATACCAAAGTTCAAAAGAAGGTTTAATACATTACGTTGATGTTTTCTGTTTAAACATGAGGAAACAGTTACACAGGCCGCTCCAAGCTACTCAAAGACAAGAAAAGCTTCTTCGGGGAGCTCTTTGAGCATGCGAGTACGATCTAGGAAATCTTCGGGAGGCATTGATCACAGCAGGCCCTTCTCTTGCAGTTGTACCAGAGCCCCTTCACTGCCATAGTATAACATCCTGAATGTGAGCCCTCAGAGACTCATTTTCTCGATGCAGGCCAACCACAAACTGTGAGATACTCAGTCCCATGACACAAATATGTAAAAAAGACAAGATTAGTAACGCTCTGAGGATATAAAAGATAGGGCGGCTAGGACTTACCGATAACATCTATAGGGAAAACCTGTCAAAGAAGTCCAATTGAGAACATCCCAATATTTGGGTGGCATGTCCTTCCACGATTCGGCCAAGACACCGTGTAGTTGTATCTGGCCGCAGTTGGAGGAAGAAATGGAGGGAGGGACCGGACCCAACACTTGGAGGGTCGGTAGTTGAAAAGAAGATGTAAATGCATACCACCCCTTGGAGCGGTCCTTGGAGCGAGAGGAGGAAGCAGGAGCCTCGGAAGGTGGCTGGGCTGAAGACGTGGGAAGTAGAGATGGCGTGGAAATCGCGGGCTGGTCCCCCGGTCAGGGGGGCTTGTTCCTTGGCCCAGACGGATAGAGGAGAGGAGGCCATGGCCTCTGAGGAGGTTACTGTTGAGATGTATACTATAAGCCTAACTTTTGTATGAACATCTGTTTTGAAATATTTTGAAATGAGAATCACTTTGGTCAAATGTCTGCATTTTATATTTATATATATGTCAATGCAGTTGTCCATTTAATTTATATTGTAGATAACATGATGTGTGGTGTCACACAGAAGATCATATTATCGGTTCCTTATAAATTATAAATAGTAGCTCACAATCAAGATGGATAAGGATAAATCATTGAAACGGTTATAGTGTAATTTAGTATTAGTTTGTCTTGACTATAAAATTATACTAGTATACTATGTGTGTATTGAGCAGGACTATTTGAGGTTGTTCGATTTGTACTGACTATATAAAAGAACAGAACCTCTGTTATTATTGATGTGTGTACTCTTAATCCTTATATAATAACAAGTACATATATTTAGTATTTATTTCTTTAACTTATCAATGGGTGAGATTTATTCGTTAAATCAATAAGCCTGATGAGTTGGGAAATAGTACTATTTATATAGTGTGTTGTTGATTATAGAAGAAATCTGTATCCTAATTATTTAGGTTGATGATGTTCCCTTGAGGAGCTCATAAGGATTATCATGTAAATCCTGCAGGTGGACTTAGTCCGGCATGATAATGAAGTTGAATGGTACTACTCTTGGAATCAGATGTTAATTAATTAAGTTGTCAGTAACTCATTTAATTAACGGACATACGATATCTTAAACACGGGGAGATTAACGCACTCATGATAAGAAGAAGCTCATATTGTAATATGGCATTGGTGCGGTAGTTCAATAATAACCTGTTGACGAGTGGCTCATATTTGGATGAAGGGATGTCATGGAAGAAAAATCTGTTAAGATTTTTCGTAATAAAATTCTGTTAAGATTTTATATAACAGAATTTTGTTATGTTTTTCATAACAAATTCTGTTACATTTTTACCGGGTCTGGGGGGTTTAGCAGTATTTATAGGGATCATTGTAAACTCATTGTAGATCAGAAAACACAAGAATCATTAGATGTGATTCTCTTGTGTAGAAGAGAATTCTAATAAAGCTTCGGCCGTTTTGTGGAGTAGGCAAGTCGCCGAACCACGGTAACTCTTTTCTTTCTCTTCTTCTTCTCCTTCCTGGTGTTTGCTCTCTTTTGTGCGTCTTTATCTTGTTGTTCCGCGCGATCTCTTTTCTCTCTTCCTCTTCTTCCGCGGTTCAGAAAGGTTGAGAGGTATTGCCCCCTCTTTCCACAACAATTGGTATCAGAGCTCCAGGTTTTTGGCAGATTTCTTCAACATGTCGGGGACGACTTCTGCGAAGTTTGATATGGTGAAGTTTGACGGAACCGGAAACTTTGGATTATGGCAGAGAAGGGTCAAGGACTTGTTGGTGCAACAAGGCATGGCGAAGGCGCTAGGAGAAAGAAAACCGGAAAGCATAGAGAAATCAGGCGAAGGCAGTAGCAACAATCAGGCTTTGTCTTACGGATGACGTGATGTACCATGTCATGGACGAGGAGTCACCGGTGATAGTTTGGCAAAAGCTAGAAAGCCGGTACATGTCAAAATCATTGACAAACAAGCTGTATCTCAAGCAGAAATTATTCGGGCTGAAGATGACAGAAGGAACCGATCTGAGCCAGCACATCAACGTATTCAACCAGATTGTAAGTGATCTGAAGCGGATTGATGTGAAGATCGAAGACGAAGACAAGGCGCTGATGTTGTTGAATTCTCTACCTTCATCTCCTACGTATGAGAATTTGGTTACTACTTTGATGTGGGGTAAGGAAACTCTCAAATTGGAGGAGATCACAAGTGCATTGCTAGGTTTTCACCAAAGGAAGAAAACAAGCGATGAAATTTCTCAAGGAGAAGAACTTGTGGTAAATAGCAACCAAGAGCGTGGTAGGAGCAAATCTCGACATGGATATGACAACAACAACAAGACTCGTTCTAAGTCGAGAAGGAAGAAGGTGATCACGTGCTACAAATGTGGAGGTAAAGGTCATATCAAGAGAAATTGTCCAGAGATAAAGAAATATGTTGCAGAGAACAAAAGTAGTTCGGCAAAGTCTGCAAACATAGTTGAAGAAGAAAATTCAGAAAGCGGTGATGGAGATATGCTATCAGTTATGTCAAGTTCGGAACAGCTGATGGATGTATGAATTTTAGACTCTGTATGTTCATATCACATGACTCCAAACAAGGATTGGTTTGGCACCTATAAGGCAACAGATTCTAGTTCAGTGTTGATGGGAAACAATGCATCATGCAAAGTTATCGACATAGGGAATGTCAGAATCAAGATGTTTGATGGTGTGTTCAGAATTTTATGTGATGTCAGATATATACCAGAGCTAAGGAAGAACTTGATCTCACTAGGTACACTGGATGGTATTGGTTGTAATTACAAACCAGTGAGCGGAGTGATGAAGGTCAGCAAGTGAGCTCTGACGGTAATGAAAGGACAAAAGGTAGCAGGAACATCTATAAATTGATAGGGACTATAGTTGTAGGTGAAGCCGCCTCGGTAGAGTCTGAATCAGACTGTACAGTCTTATGGCATATGCGATTATGGCATATGGATGAGCGTGGGATGCTAGAACTTCACAAGAGAGATTTGTTGAAGGGTGTCAAAACGTGCAAGCTTGAATTCTGCAAATTCTGTGTTCTTGGGAAACAGAGCAAAGTGCAATTTAAGACGGCAACAAACAAGACGGAGGGGATTCTGGACTACGTACATACGGATCTCTGGGACCGGCCAGTGTAGCATCACGTGGAGGGCACTTGTATTTTGTGAGTTTTACTGATGATTTCTCACGAAAGGTATGGGTATACTTTATGCGTCACAAGTCAGAAACTTTTGCAAAGTTTAAATTGTGGAAAACTGAAGTAGAGAACCAGACCGGAAGGAAGATCAAATGCCTTAGGTCAGATAATGGGACTGAGTACACAGATTCAAAGTTTCAGGAATTCTGTGAGCATCATGGGATAATGAGGCACTTCTCGGTTCGCAGGACACCTCAGCAGAATGGGGTAGCGGAAAGGTTGAACAGGACAATCATTGAGAAGGCAAGATGTCTCAGGCTGAATGCAGGGCTTGCAAAGAATTTCTGGGCGGAAGCAGTTAACATGGTATGTTATCTCATTAATAGATCACCAAGGGCAGCACTAGAAGGCAAAGTATCAGAGGAAGTATGGACATGGAATCAAGTAGATTACTCTCATCTTCGAGTTTTTGGATGTCCAGCCAATATACATATATCTAGTGAGGAAAGATCAAAGCTGGATGCAAAGTCAAAGCAATGCATTTTTCTGGGCTATCAGAAAGGAGTTAAAGGCTTCAAGCTTTGGGATCCTAAGGCAAATAAGGTGGTGATCAGCAGAGATGTGGTGTTTGATGAGAAAGCTATGTTACAACATACTCAGGAAGAAGGAAAGGAAACACCACAAAGAAATAAAGAGAAAGATATTGTGCAAGTGGAGCTAGAGACTCATGACTTCGATGATTCTAGCTCAGAGCACATGGAGCATCGCACTATAGCTAGTGGTAGAACGAGACGAGTCGTAAAACCACCCACTAGATACGGATTCGAAGACTTGGTATCTTATGCACTTACCACTAGTAGCGGAGACCCTACATCTTTTCAGGAGGCAATACATAGCTCTGAGAAGGACAGGTGGACGGGTGCTATGGCAGAGGAGATGGAGTCGTTGCATAAAAACCAAACGTGGGATCTAGTGGAACTTCCTGAAGGAGAGAAAGCTATAGGGTGCAAGTGGATATTCAAGAAGAAAGAAGCAATGTCAGAGGGAGAAGAAGTGAAGTTTAAGGCTCGGTTGGTAGCAAAGGGCTATTCACAAAGAAAGGGGATTGACTATGAAGAAATTTTCTCTCCAGTGGTAAGACATACGTCAATTAGAGCGGTATTAGCTTTGGTGGCACATCACGATTTGTATTTGGAGCAAATGGATGTGAAGACGGCATTTCTTCATGGAAATTTGGAGGAGCAGATTTTTATGTTACAACCTGAGGGATTTAGTCAGTCCGGACAAGAGCAGTTGGTTTGTAAGTTGAAGAAATCGCTCTATGGACTGAAACAATCTCCTAGGCAATGGTACAAACGTTTTGATTCATACATGATTCAAAACGGATATAGGAGATGCGAGTATGACTGCTGCATATATGTGAAGGGCCTTGAAGATGAATCACTGATTTTCTTACTACTATACGTAGATGACATGCTCATTGTTGCGAAGAAGATGAGAGAGGTTGACAAATTGAAGAGGCTACTGAGCAAGGAATTTGACATGAAAGATTTGGGAGAGGCCAAGAAGATTCTTGGGATGGAGATTCACGGGAATAGAGTTGCAGGGAGATTATGGTTGTCTCAACGTAGCTATGTGGAGAAGGTGTTGGATAGGTTCAACATGAAGAATGCAAAGTCGGTGAGCACACCCCTGGCGCATCACTTCAAGTTATCCAGTACACAGTGTCCAAAGACGGATGACGAGATCCAAGAGATGTCAAAGGTTCCTTATGCCAGTGCAGTTGGTTGTCTGATGTATGCCATGGTTTGCACGAGACCAGATTTGGCGCAAGCAGTTAGTATGGTAAGCAAGTTTCTCTCAAATCTTGGTCGACCACATTGGGATGCAGTGAAATGGATTTTCAGATACTTGAGAAATACAACTAATTATGGCATCATGTTCAGTAGACAACCGGAAGATCCTTTAGTTGCTGGGTACGTAGATACAGACTATAAGAGATTTAATAATTAAGGTCTAATACAATATTAATTGACAGGAGGACCTATTTGTTGGAAATCTATGATACAATCTATTGTTGCATTATCTACTACGGAATCCGAGTACATGGCAGTAGCTGAAGCAGTGAAGGAAGCTTTATGGCTTACAGGGTTGGTCAGAGAACTGGGTGTTCAAGAAGGTGGAGTCAAGTTGTTATGCGATAGTCAGAGTGCTATCTATTTGGCGAAGAATCAGGTGTATCATACGAGAACCAAACACATTGATGTGAGGTTTCATAAGATCAAAGAGTTGATTGCTTCTGGGATTTCAACTTGAGAAGGTTCACACTGCAGACAATGCTGCAGATATGCTGACAAAGCCAGTGACCACAGAGAAGTTTAAGCATTGCTTGAACTTGATCCATATCTCTAGATGCTAGAGGAAGGAAGCCCAGACCCAGAGATCCAGATGGAGTTTTGTCCAGATATTCGTATTCTTCGAAGGGGTGAATATTCGCCAAGGTGGAGATTGTTGACGAGTGGCTCATATTTGGATGAAGGGATGTCATGGAAGAAAAATCTGTTAAGATTTTTCGTAATAAAATTCTGTTAAAAGTTTATATAACAGAATTTTGTTATGTTTTTCATAACAAATTCTGTTACGTTTTTACCGGGTCTGGGGGATTTAGCAGTATTTATAGGGATCATTGTAAACCCATTGTAGATCAGAAAACACAAGAATCATTAGATGTGATTCTCTTGTGTAGAAGAGAATTCTAATAAAGCTTCGGCCGTTTTGTGGAGTAGGCAAGTCGCCGAACCACGGTAACTCTTTTCTTTCTCTTCTTCTTCTCCTTCCTGGTGTTTGCTCTCTTTTGTGCGTCTTTGTCTTGTTGTTCCGCGCGATCTCTTTTCTCTCTTCCTCTTCTTCCGCGGTTCAGAAAGGTTGAGAGGTATTGCCCCCTCTTTCCACAACATAACCCTTTAGTGGTATGAGTTATTATTGATGGACTTGGGTTGGGTGTTCAGGCCGAACACAGGAAGCCCAAGCCCATCAGGAGGCCTAAACCAATTCCTCCTCTAGGTCCCTGTTGTAGCCTCTATATAAAGCCTCGCATTCACCCATCCGGTTTGGTTTAACTTGGTTTGGTTTAATTTAACTTGATTTGGTTAAACTTAACTTGGTTTGGTTTAACTTGATTAAAGAAAGGGAGATTTTTTCTTAACAAAATTAGTTTTAGAAAAAATAAAAAGGAGTTTTTTTCTAAACAAAATTCTGTTAATTTTTCTTTCTTTGTAACTAATGGCAAGCCTATAAAAAAGGAGTAGGTGGTGGCCCCAAAACCTAACTTTCTAAACTTCCTAATCTTCCTCAAGCCCCTTCTCCACCTAGGGTCGGTGGCACACATCCTTCCCTTTATGGTCGGCGACCCTCATCTCCCCTCTTCCTCCTTGGTGGTCGGCGCCACCCACATCTTCCCAAGCTAGGGCCGATGCCCCTCCCCTCATCCTTGAGGGTCAGCGCCCCTCCTTGTTGTTAGAATGTATACTAAAAGCTTAGCTTTTTGTATAAATATTTATTTTGAAATGAGAATCACATTGGTCAAATATCAACATTTAGTTAAATACAGTTGTCCATTTAATTTATATTGTAGATAACATGGTGTGTGGTGTCACACAGAAAATCATGTTATCAGTTCCTTATAAATTATAAATAAAAGCTCACAACCAAGATGGATTGGGACAAACCATTGGAATGGTTGTAGTGTAATTTGATACTAATTTATGTTGACTATAAAATTACACTAGTACACTATGTGTGTATAGAGCAGGACCATTTGAGGTTGTTCCTTTTATACTGACTACATAAAAGAACAGAACTTCTATTATTATGGATGTGCGTACTCTTAATCCCGATATAATAACAAACACATGTACTTAGTATTTATTTCTTTAATTTATCAAAGGGTGAGATTTATTCGTTAAATCAATAGGCCCGATAAGTTAGAAAATAATATTATTTATATGGTGTGTTGTTGATTATAGAAGGAAACTGTGTCCTATTTGTTGGTGCGAGTAGCACTAACGGTCTAACCCAGGTTTTGATGAATGACAAATAGGTTAAGTTAGTTGTGTTGTTGTCTGACACTTTGATCGAGTGTGCAGGAGAAGTCCAGACAGGTCGACGGGTTGACCAGATGTCTGGCACGAAGTCCAGCTAGGTCGACGGGCTGACCGGATAGCTGGCGAGAAGTCCAAGCGGGTCGACGGGCTGACCGGACGCTTGGCGAGAAGTCCAACTAGGTCGACGGGCTGACCGGATAGCTGGCGAGAAGTCCAAGCGGGTCGACGGGCTGACCGGACGCTTGGCGAGAAGTCCAGCTAGGTCGACGGGCTGACCGGATAGCTGGCGAGAAGTCCAAGCGGGTCGACGGGCTGACCGGCGAGAAGTCCAGACGGTCGACGGGCTGACCGGACGTCTGGCGGTAAGTAAGGTAAGTCATGGAGAGGTCTGCGGGGCGCTCCCGGGAAGGGAATATTAGGCGTCGATCCGCTTAGATCCATTTCGGATATCTAAGTCGAGATCGTGACTAGATCTCGGTCTAGACGGAATCTAAGTCATACTCTTGATGCTAATTTTATTACTTAGCGTATCTGTAAAATGTGCTGCAGGGTTTATTTGCCTCGGACTAACACTGCTGCGGTAGGAACAGTGAGGGTCCCGGCGCCGAATGGCTCGGCGCCCGAGGCAAATTATCCCAGACGACGTTGACACTGGAGCATGCTGGTTGGGAGTGTTACGTCACATTCCGTGCGCCTGAAGTGATCCAGCGCCGGCAGATATAAAGAAGCCCTGCAGGAGCTTCAACACATCGTCTTCGAGAACTCGAGTCCAATCACTCTGCGCTCCAACGACGTTCACAAAGCTCCGACGACTCACTCCGGCTCTCTTTTTAATTCATTGTTTGTCGGTTAGCTTTGTTTTCTTTCTTTTCATTAGCAATATTTGTACGTAAATTGTAATTATCCGAATTGCTAGTGAATTACCCAACGAAAGTACTCAAGAAGTACGGGCCTTCGAGTAGGAGTCGTCACAGGCTTCGAACGAAGTAAAAATCAACAGTGTTCATCTCTTTACTTCTTTACTTTTCCGCTGCGTCTTAACTCGAGATTTTCGAATCGATATTCACCCCCCCCTCTATCGAATCTAACGGTCTTACAAGTGGTATCAGAGCGGTTCCGCTCTGATTTGGTGCAACCACCAATCAGACAAAGAGGGGGCCTCTTTAAAGAAAAATTATATATCGTTCGTTTTTAAAATAAAACCTTACGCCTTTCGTTTTTTTTCCTCCAAAACTGGTTTTGAAAAATACATCGTCATCTTTTCACTATTATTTAGTATCGACAAAATATTACATTTTCAAAAATTTGAGATAATATTTTTTTAATATTTTAATAATATTTTATTATTTTAAAAAAAAATTAGTAGTGAAATATTATTTTTTCCAGCACTGCTAATCCAAGACCAAGTCTTGGGATTTTGTCTCTGTTTCATTGTGTGCAAGAACAATGTCTTTTCAAGAAGGATGGAACCCCAATGAACCACCACCGTACGATGAAGATTTCAACTACTGGAGGCGAAGAATGGAATGCTTCTTAGGAAGCGTAGATATCGATTATATGCTAATATTGAAAAAACCTTCTCAGAACTCGGAGCTGAATAAAAACGTAAGTAAAATTATTTATAATATTTTACCTAACAATATTATATGCAGACTAGAAAAATACAAGAATGCATATGAGCTATGGACCCAGTTGATCAAGCTTCACGAGACACAAATGGAGCTAGAAGATTAAGTTAAAGTCGAATCCGGACTCAAGTCAGATCCAACGGAGAAGCCTGCTAAATTAGGGGTTGCGCTCAAGGTTAGTAATAATTACCAAAACACCCTTGCTAGTAGTAGTTTAAAATATGTGCATGTTAATTTGGATATGTCTGAAAGTATATGTGAAAATAGTATACATGACAATACTTGCGAAAATACCCCTAGGATATTTTCTGATAAAATAAATATAATTAATTCAGAAAATATAGAAAATACCCCTAGGATATTTTCTGATAAAACAAATATAATTAATTTAGAAAATACAGAAAATCTAAAAATAATCAATAAATCTAAAAATTCGAATTTAAACCTAAACAAATTTGAAAATTCAAACAAAAAGGATGACAAGGTCAATATTAATCTAAACATAATTAATAAATTATTTAATAATCTAGACAATATCAATCTGGAAAATTCTATCCAAACCCAAGATAATTTAATTAACAAAAAATTAAATTTTAATGATAAGACTTATTTAATAAATTCCACTAATTATATCAACTTAAAAGGTAAAGAAAATATAAGGATAAAATCAAACACTTTGATAAAATCAAAATAAAAGTTAACAAACTTAAATGTTAAAGATAACATATTAAACAAAAATAATCTAGAAAATTTAAAATTAACAATTAATAAAAAGTTAAAAGATAAACCTTTAAAGAAATATAATTCAAACAATTTAATTAACTCAAAAATAAATAAAAACCTAAACTTTAAAAATAAGCTATTAAAGAAAGATAATTCAATTAACCCAATAAAATTGAAATTGAAATTGAAAGAAAATTTAAATGTTAAATATACTCTTTTAAAGAAAGATAATTTGACCAATTTAATTAATTCAAAATTAAAAACTTAAATTTAAATTACAAATTAAACATTAAAACTTAACTAAAATCAACTCTAATTATACAAGAAATCTTAAAAAGAAAATTCAACAATTTAGGGGGAGGCTCCAGAATAGCTGGCACCTCCAAAAATAACTTACCCGACAGGGTAACCCAAATAAACTAACCCAGCAGGGTAATTAGGATTAGTTAAAAAGGGACCCAGTTTAACTTGAATCACGGTACGGGTAAAATTTTTGGATGATAGTACGTTAGGGAAGCTTGGGCATCGCATGTCTAGAAAGATATGGCTTCGATCTGGTGCATTTGGCCAAGTGGAACTGACCGAAGCTACCCTTAAACAGAACCTAACTAGTTAGACCAAGGTTTAGTACTAAGCTCCATGGATAGGACTATTCGGAAAACCTCGAAAGGTTGGTTACTTCTAATGACGTCCAAGTGACTCGCCAAGCTTAGAAGTTTATCCGAAGAATGCCTATTTGTTGAGACCAAAGCTAAACCTGAATCTAACACAAGTTAAATTAAACTCTATAATTAAATCTAATTCATCTCACAAAATTGTAGGATTCCCTGATTGAAAATATAGATCAGGTGAGATGACTAAGGAACTAAAAGAAATTAATTAAATTAATTAAATTAAATTAAATTAAATTAAAATTAAGTCAATTAAATTAAAATAACATTTTCTTTAATTTAAAATTTTAAGTTAAAAATTAAAATTAATTTTCTTTTACTTACAAATTTATTTTAAAAAATTAAACTTAAATTATCTTAACCTAAAAATTATTTTAACTTAATTAATAATTTTAAAAATTCTTTTGAAAATTATTTTTAAAAAATTCTTTTAAAAAACTTTTAAAACTTATTTTAAAAATTCTTTTAAAAACTTTTAAAAAATTCTTTTAAAAACTTTTTAAAACTTATTTTAAAAATTATTTTAAAAAATTCTTTTTAAAACTTTTAAAACTTATTTTAAAAAATTCTTTTTAAAACTTTTAAAACTTATTTTAAAAATTCTTTTAAAAACTTTTAAAACTTATTTTAAAAAATTCTTTTAAAAAACTTTTAAAACTTATTTTAAAAATTATTTTAAAAATTCTTTTAAAAACTTTTAAAACTTATTTTAAAAATTATTTTAAAAATTCTTTTAAAAACTTTTAAAACTTATTAAAAAAAAAAATCATTCTAAAAATTCTCAAAAAAATTACTTTTTAATAATAATAATAATAATAAAAACTATTAAAAATTATGATTTATACTTTAGGCATATTTTCAACATTAAACAATATTGTAACCTCAAACATTATTTTAACTTTAAAATTAAAGTTTAAAACTTAACATTAAAACTTTAAAGTTAATTTAGGTTTAAGACTTAAACATAATTTACAATTAAAATCAAACTTAAATTGCCTTCAAAAACTATTTTAAGAATAAACTTAAAACTAAATAACATTAAATAATTAAATTCAAAATTACATTGAAATATGTTGTTAACAAATAATTAAATTTTGATTAACTTAAGATTATAAATACTTAATAAGTGAATAATTGAAATAAGAACTTAAAAAATTAACTTACACCAAATAGTTAATTAATTCTTATTTTAACTCAATAAATCTTAATTTTAACATTAATCAAAATCCTAATTTCACTATAAATTAAATCATAAGTTATCCTTATTAACTATTAATTCAAATTGAACTTTAACTATGTTTAATAACTTTAATAAATTGTATTTCAAATTACTACTAACTTTAAGCTAAGTTAATCCAACTTAAAAGGAATTAAATGAAAAAATCGAATTATAACTAATACTTTTATTAACCAATTCAATTAATTAATACAAAGGTTAACTCATTTTAAATAAATATTAAATTATTAAATCATGTACAAATTAATCAATAAATTATTGATAATGGTTAACTGTTATTGAATTAATAAATTCTTTTCGTATTTAACCTTAAACTAAAGCTTAAAAGTCTGAATCTAAAATTAATTATTCAAACTCAAATAAACAATTATGGGGGATAATAAAATAAGGAAGATTAATAAATAAGGAGGATTAATATATCAAATTCAGGGAGAGACTTATTTATCTCCTTAAGTGTTAGTTTTTAATCTTCTCTTTAAAATCTCTCTAAAAAATTCTACCTCAATTTTAAAAAAAAAATAATAATAAAAAATAAATATCTACTTTGAATATTTTTAGCAAATATTTTCAAATTTTATGTCAGGTTCAGGGGGAGGAATTAATTAAAAATTTCCCTTTATATAAAATATTTTAAATTTTGTTTGAAAAATGTTTTCTTAAAAATTTCTTAAACCTACTTTTGAAAACTAACTCTTATAAAACTAAGTTGTTTTTAAGAATTGGGTTTCACTTTTTTGAAAATTGATTTTGAAAATTAAATTTAACTTAGTTTTGAAAATTGTGGAAATTAGATTTTTCAAAATTTAAGTTTACAAACTAAGCTTCTCAAAATCATTTTCCTTAATTTTGAAAATCAAAATTTAAAAATCAATCTTCAAAATCAACTTGCTTAAAATTGTGAAATTTTTTTAAAATCAACTCACTATTGTTTGTTTTACTTTTGAAACTAGTACTTTTGAACTTTAAAATTTTGATTTTGAAAATTAGATTTAATTATTTTACTTTATCAAAATTAGTTCTACCAAACTCCTTTGAAAACTAAAAGTAAAGTTCAAAATCAATATTTGCAAACTGAAATTTGATTTGCAAAAACTCAGTGTTGAAAATTATGAAAGTTAGATTTTTCAAACTTAAATCATTGTGAAAACTTAAGTTTTAAATTAAATCGTTTACAAACTTAATGTTGAAAAATAAATCAGTTTTTGGAAAAATAAATTTTTTTACTTACTTTTGGAATTTTGGTTTTTGAAAACTTATGTTTGAAAATGAAACTATCTAAACTCAGCTAGCTTTCTAAAAGCTAAAAGCTAATGCTTTAAACAAATTTTCAAAAGCTTAAACTCCCCCATATTAACTTGCCATTTTTTTACTTTGTCTGAAGTCTATAATTACTTAATCCACCCTTGTTTTTTTTTATGAATGCCAAAGGGGGAGAAGGGTTAGGTGGTTAAGTTAGCTAAACCAATCTGAAAACACAAACTAACTTTAAAACCACACAAATGCATGTTGTTTCGTACATATGCTTTCACTAACTTAACCAGGTTGTCATTCCATCAAAAAGGGGGAGATTGTTGGTGCGGGTAGCACTAACGGTCTAACCCAGGTTTTGATGAATGACAAATAGGTTAAGTTAGTTGTGTTGTTGTCTGATACTTTGATCGAGTGTGCAGGAGAAGTCCAGACAGGGCTGACCGGATGTCCGGCACGAAGTCCGGCTAGGTCGACGGGTCGACCGGATAGTGGCGAGAAGTCCAAGCGGTCGACGGGCTGACCGGACTTGGCAAGAAGTCCAGACGGTCGACGGGCCGACCGGACGCCCGGCAAGGTAAGTCACCGGAGGGGAGGGACTGCGAGGACGCGTTCCGGGAAGGGAACATTAGGCGTCGATCCGCTTAGATCCATTTCAGATATCTAAGTCGAGATCATGACTAGATTCCGGTCTGGAAAGACGGAATCTAAGTCATACTCTTGATGCTAATTTTTATTACTTAGCGTATCTAAAAATGTGCTAACAAACAGTCTGCAGGGTTTATTTGCCTCGGACTAACACCGCTTTGCGTGTAGGGAATGAGGTCCGGCGCCGAATGGCTCCGGCGCTGAGTCCGGCGCCGAAGGGATCCAGCGCCGGAGGCAAATTTTATCCCGTGACGACGTTGACACTGGAGCATCTTTGGTTGGGAGTGTTACGTCACATTCCGTGCGCCGGAAGGGATCCAGCGCCGAGCAAGATATAAAAGAAGCCCTGTGCAGGAGCTTCAACACATCAGTCTTCTGAGAACTCTGAGTCCAATCACTCTGCTGCTCTGCGCTCCAACGATGTTCACAAAGCTCCGACGACTCACTCCGGCTCTCTTTTTAATTCATTGTTTGTCGGTTAGCTTTGTTTTCTTTCTTTTCATTAGCAATATTTGTACGTAAATTGTAATTATCCGAATTGCTAGTGAATTGCCCAACGAAAGTACTCAAGGAGTACGGGCTTTCGAGTAGGAGTCGTCACAGGCTCCGAACGAAGTAAAAATCAACAGTGTTCATCTCTTTACTTCTTTACTTTTCCGCTGCGTCTTAACTCGAGATTTTCGAATCGATATTCACCCCCCTCTGTCGAATCTAATGGTCTTACACTATTTATTAGGATGATGATATCCCCTTGAGGAACTCATAAGGATTGTCATGTAAACCCTGCAAGTGGACTTAGTTCCGACATGACAATGAAGTTGAGAGGTACTATTCTTGGAGCTAGATGTTAATTAATTGAGTTATCAGTAACTCATTTAATTAACGGGCATACGATATCTTAAACACGGGGAGATTAACACACTCATGATAAGAAGGAGCTCATAATGTAATATGGGATTGGTGCGGTAGTTCAATAATAACTCTTTAGTGGTATGAGTTATTATTAATGAACTTGAGTTGGGTGTTCGGGTCGAACACAAGAAGCTCCTCTATATCCATATTGTAGTCTCTATCTATAAAGTCTCGCATCCACCCAAGTCGTCCTTATGGCCGGCCACATCCTTGCTTGGTGCCAAAGCAAGGGGTCGGCCACCCCTTGCTTGGTGCCCAAGCAAGGGGCCAACCAAGATGAATTTAAAAGTGGGTTTTTAATTTTTAAATCTTTCTTTTTGTAGTCATCTACAATGTTTTAAAAGAGATATTTTAAATTTTAAAAACTTTCCTTTTTTGAAGTCATCCACGTAGTTTTAAAAGAGAGTTTTGAATTTAAAAAATCTTTCCTTTTGTAGCCATCTACAATGGTTTAAAAGAGAGATTTTATTTTTTTAAAACTTTTCTTTTTGTAACCATGATTTAAAAGAGAGGTTTTAATTTTAAAAATCTTTCCTTTTGTAGCTATCTACAATGTTTAAAAGAGAGATTTTTAATTTTAAAACTTTCCTTTTATAGTCATCCACAATAGGAAATTTAAAAGAGAGATTTTAATTGTTGTTAAAATCTTTCTTTTTTAGCCATTACCAAGGATTATAAAAGATGATAGATGGTGCCTTAGAGGAATAATCATCTATACAATTTCTATTCCTCTTCTATTCTCCTTGTGGTCGGCCCCCTCATATTCTTATTCTCCCCTTGTTTTCTCACCTAAGGCTGGCGGCATCAAGAGACTTCAACCATCTTGTGGCCGGCGGGTTGCAAGGAAGAAAGAAGAACAAGAGGTAGTGTTCCTAGCTTTGATCCCTTGGTGGACGAAAGTCTTGGAAGAAAGAAGGGCTTGGGTGGTTTTTACGTCTTGGTAGATCGTCGCCCACACGACGTCCAAGAGGAGGAGAGGAATATAGCAGAAGATCAAGAGGTCTTTAAGGTACAAAGAAAGATATAACTAGTTAATTGTTTCTGCTGTGTACTAGTTTATTTTTCCTTTGTATGGATCCTGAAGTATCAACACAAGAGGTTAGCGATCTTGTGCTTTGATTGAGGTCTCTGTAATTTAACCTAGGGTTTACTATAAGGAGTTTAAATATTCAATTTCTTTGAAAGGTTTTGACTAGGAAGTGGTGGATGATCTCATACCCAAGAAGGTCGAGTGTCTCGCCAACGACCTAGAAGTCAATCCTTGAAATAGATATTTAATCAACTTTTGTAATATGGTTTAACTTCTGATGAACACATGGGTTGAACTTGGATTAATAATGTTAAGTTTCGTTTGTAATCCAAGTTTAACTTTTGAAAAACACATAGGTTGCTGGGAAAAGTTCTATGCTTGTACAAATTTTTGTATAGGGGAAACAGAACGAAATTTCGAGTAGCAGCAACAATAGCGGGAGGTTCCCCCGCAGGTCTGGATTCGTCTTCGGGGGCCTCGGGCTCTTCCATCTGATGGGAAGAGGCTCTTGCCGAAGAACCGACCTGAAGGACCTCTTGACCAGGCACAATCTCCTGCCCATGTTTCACAAAATGTCGCTTGGCATAGTAAAAGAGTCGAGCGTGAAAGCTCTAAATATGACAACCTCTGTAGGTAAAAGAAGATATCTCAGTTAATGAAGATACGAAAGAAAAGTTTTTTGATCTTACTAAAAGGAGTAGTCAAGGGTGTCCGGATAGGACTCAGCCCGAAGTTATACAGCACGCTCTCCCATAACAAGGAAGGAAGAAGGAGTTGCACCCCGATTAGCTTCTCAGAAGCAGTAAAGCAATCTAGCGCATGTTGGTGGTCGCTTAACTTAGAGGGGGAGGGAAGACCTGAGCGTCACTCAGTGGTCCAAGACACAGACTCGGGTAGTCGGACCTAGAAGAAGCGGGGTTTTCAGCCTTTGTTGGAGGAATGCATGCCCTTAAAAAACATACACTCGACCTGAGATTGCACCATGAAAATATTGGGCTCTAATCGTTTGATGGAATACAAATGATAAAAAAACTGAGAGGTTAATGGAATGTCGTATAGGCGACATAGAACTATCATCCCGCACATGGCATGGAGGGTGTTAGGAGCAAACTAAGATAAGGGGATACAAAAATATCGACTTAGCCCGGAGAAGAAAAGAGGAATGGGGAATCACAGACCACCAAGAAGTTGGTCGTTAAAGAAAGTAACAAAATCTGAAGGCGAAAGACAAAGATGGTCGTCAGGCCCAAGAATAAGAAGGCTATAGGCGTTCGAGAGCTTTAAGCTAGATTGCACTAAATTAAGGTCACTCTTATCTTAATCGGAGCAGAAGAAGGCGTACTAGGAGACTAGAGTTTCTCGAGCCATAATCGAAAAATGCAGGAGCAAGCGAGAAGGGAAAGCGAACACTTACGGAGGAAGCGCACGAAGGTTAACGCAGGTAAGCAAAGAAGGAGAAATCTAGAGAAGGGGAAGCGCGATGAACAACCGCTCATGGTCTTTAGGATTTTTAAACTAAAACCCCCAAGAGACATAGGGAAGTGAGTCAGACAATCGAAACAGCATGGCAAAAGATAACCATCATATCAGAAGAAAGGGAGCACTATCGAGTCTCGTGCAGAAAGTGTGTGTGAATCGTAGTATCAAATTGAATCAATTAAACACGTATCAGCTTCCTATGAAACGACATTCATGATAAAAGAGAAAGGGAAATCATGAGACTGATATGGGGTTAGGGGCACCATACCTTGAGGACCGATAATTTCATACGACTGCATGGGGAAAAGGAGTAGTGGGCAGCGGAAAAGTTGGTCAGGATCTGGCGCCTCATCCCAGCATCAAACAAGAGTGAGATTCAAATTTAGCCAACATCTGGTTAGGCGGTGGAAATCTAGTTCACCGGATTCCCCAAGAGTCACGGAAGTCAAATCTGCGGGCATGTTTTCGTTGATCATAATGACTTTTCGGTGGAGTTCCAGACTTTCACCCTAGTGCGAGTTATAAGCAAGTATAGCTCTCGCGACCAACGAGCTCACTCTCAGCCCAGTGCGAGTTATAAGTGAGCATATCTCTTACGACCAACGACCTCTCGGTCGGGCTCCAAACTCTCGCCCCAGTGTGAGTTATAAGCGAGCACAACTCTCGCGACCAACGACCTCTCGGTCAGGCTTCAGACTCTCACCCCGGTACAAGTTATAAGCGAGCACAACTCTTGTGACCAATGACCTCTCGATCAAGCTTCAGACTCTCGTCCTAGTGCAAGTTATAAGTGAGTAAAACTCTAGTGACCAACGACCTCTCGGTCGGACTCCAGACTCTCACCCTAGTGCGAGTTATAAGAGAGCACAACTCTCGCAACCAACAACATCTCGATCGGGCTTCAGACTCTCACCCCAGTACGAGTTATAAGCCATCATAGCTCTCACGACCAACAACCTCTCGATCGTACTCCATACTCTCGCCCCCAGTGCTAATTATAAGTGAGCACAGCTCTCACAACAAACAACCTCTCTGTCGGACTCCGGACTCTCTCCTTAATGTGAGTTATAAGTGAGCACAACTCTCATGACCAATGACCTCTTGGTCGGACTCCAAACTCTGCCCAATGCAAGCTATAAGCGAGCACAGCTCTCGCAACCAACGACCGCTCGGTCAGGTTCCGAATTCTCGCCCCAGCTTGAGTTAGGAGTGAGCATGACTCTTTCTCCAACTAATTAACGTGCTAAGGGTTTTCTCTGATATAATACCCTCCTCGATCATTTCCTTGCCCTACACGGGCCTTATTCATCACCACATCAGGCGTGCTGCTTGAGGGGTGAAGTAAATGAGACTAGGGTTGGAGTCCAGTCAGTTGGTTACACCTTGGATGAGAGGCTTGTGATACGGTGTGTAAATAAGGGGCCCGATAATACCATAAAGTCAATAGTCAAGAGGATGTGGCTGTCAACAGTCAAGGGAAGGTGGCGATTCAATTCTCTCGCTTCACCCTCCGTATAATTTCCAGTCGAACATAGACAAGACGTGTCCTCAGGGCTGATCCCCATGCTAGGGTTTTTACTAGTTCCTGACCAGCGACCTATTGCTCAAGTTATCCAAGGTCAGGCAGCTCAGTCTCTACATATAACCCTGGCCACTATGCCAAACAATGCCCGACTAGCTTTGCCCTAGTTGGGTCAGGCATGCTTACTCACTGGTCACAGTCTCAGATGATTCTCGGTCGGTTCTGCACAACTCATTCTCTTCATCTCGATCAAGGCTCAGTCCTGACACCACATTTGAGCAATCATCTCAAGCTTTTTACGGTTGAACCTGGGCAGGACCCATGACACTAAATGACAACAGTGTCAGAGAATCGTAACCTCCTGTTAGAGAATAACTACCGTAAGTCAAGGAATATTACAATGTTCTGTCACACACCAAGAGTGGAACCTTTCTCCTGTTGGGGCAATTTCCCTGGGTCAAGTTTGACCAGTTTGACTAGTTTGACTAAGCATGAGTTGAGTCAAGCTTGAGTTGGGATTCGAGTTTTGATGTTTGATAATATAAGGAGATTGTTGGAGCAATCGTCCGATTATGGAGATGGTTAAAGGGTTGACTAGGTCGATGAGAATACAAGTCAAGTAGGTCAAGGTTGACAAGAGACTTAACTGGGAAAGTCCTAACTGGAGGTTCAGCATTGGGAAAGTCCTAACTGGAGGTTCAGCATTTGGAAAGTCCTGGTGAGGAGCCAGACAACGGGAAAGTCCTAGTGTGGAGCTAGGTAGGAGAAAGTCTAAGTGTGATCTTGGCAAAAAGAAAGTCCTAGCGAGGAGCCTGGCAATTGGAAAGTCCAAGTATGATCTTGGCAAAGGGTGTAAGTTCAAACATATGGTCTTAACAAGATAAGTCCTAGTGTAACTTGGCAAGGAGAACCCGACAATTAGGATGAGGTCGAAGGAAGCTCCTGAAGTTAAGCCGTGAAAGATAGGGAGATATCGGAGGGACGCAAGGCTAATGGAGGAGGCTAGAAGGCTAGTTCGAGGTTGGTCAGGCGTGGCCAAATGCTAGGCATGGAGACCCAACATGTCACGGTTGATTGGGAGTTGGGTTGAAGACTTTGGATTTGAGATTGAGTCAAGTCCAGGCTGGTCAATCAATCGGGCGATCGATTGAACAGGGTTCAAATCGATCGGTCGATCGATTTGGACTGTGCTGCGATTGTGGGAAGGCCCAATCGATCGGCTGATCGATTGAGATGTAAAATCACGAGCACAAAGGCTTTCCCAATCGATCGGGCGATCAATTGGGAGTTGCCAATCGATCGAGCGATCGATTGGGCTGCAGAAGCTCTCACGCTGATGCGAGAGCACAGAAAGGTTCTGAATCGATCAGGCGATCGATTCAAGAGGTCCCAATTGATCGGTCGATCGATTGGGAAGTGACCGTTGCGCAGGATGCAAGTGATGGACGGCTACGATGGAGCGGTGCTGACGTGATAATCGATTGGGGATGAATTTGATCGATTGGGAGCACTGTTTAAAGCCTGGGCGGAGCGTTTTCTTCGCCAGAACTTTGCGTTCTTTCCTGCGATTCCTCTCCGATTCTCACAGTGATTTCTCCAGATCTTCACAGCCAGTTCTTGAAGGCTCTTGGGTTGCATCCCCAAGGTTCAAGAGGCTACTACAAGCAACAAGTAAGCTAGAGGAAGAGTGTGTTCATTTGTATTTGTCTTTCTTCTTTTTGTGGAAGTGTTGTGTTGTAGTGTGAGTTTGTACGAGCTTTTCCGCCTCCGGCTATGACCGAGAAGGAGTTGTTATTAGTGGAGATAGCATGTCGTGTGTGGATCCTTGGATTAGTCACCTCTTCTTGAGGTGGATACCAAGTAAATCTACTTGTTAGCGTTGTGAGTCTTGTATTGTATTTCAGCTGCATATCATCGTCAAGACAAAGCAAACCGACGCAAGCGCAATGAAACACTATTCACCCCCCCTCTAGCTGGCACATTGGTCCTAACAATTGGTATCAGAGTGAGGTCGCTCTTCAACGGTCTAACCGCCAAGAGAGCAAGAAGCTAGAGGAACAAGATGTAGTCCGAAGGACTACTCAGATGGGACATCCGAATTCCACCTCCGTATGATAAAGAAGATTTCATCTATTGGAGGACAAGGTTGGAAACTTGGTTTCAAATGGATTGGAATCAATGGGTTACATTGGAAGACCCATTTGAAGCTCCTAAAGATAAAAAGGGGAAGCGCCTCCGACCTCGACATTGGAGAGAGGAGCAACGGGAGTAAGCGGAAGCGGATAAGGAGGTAACAAAAATCTTGTTAAATTTATTATCTTCTAATATCATTATGAGTGTAGGTGAATGCACAAGTGCATGTGATCTTTGGAAAAAGATCATTGCCTATCATGAGAACCCCACTCAATTTCAAGGAGTGGATGAGCCTAAGGAGAAGGGTTCATTGGTCCAAGAAGAGAAGGACCAATCCGATGTTGAAACAAGGGCAACATTCGAGGAGGAAAAGAAAGAGGAGGAAAAGGAAGATGAGGAGATATCATCCACATCTTCGAGAGAGGAAGAGGTGGAAGCATCCACATCCTCATGGGTTGAAGAGGTGGAAGCACCCACATCCTCAAAAGGAGAAGAAGAAGAAGATGATGCAACATCCATAATTCAAGCTACATCAAATGAAGAATCAAGCATTATCCCTACAAGCAAAGGTATAGAAACTTCAATTGTAAAGATAAAAACCATATCACTTGCATTGAGTGTAGGGAGCATGGGCACTACAAGAGCAAGTGCCCCAAGTTGGCCAAGAAGAAGAACCAAGTAGCACTCAATGGCAAGGAGAAGCCCAAGGAGACAATCCCCACAACAAAAAGGAGTAAGGAACACATTGTGTATTTCTTGTGCAACCAAAATTAGCATTGTCGAAGCCAATGTCCAAAGGAGAAGAAAACAACTAAAGTCAAAGGAGGAAGCATAAATCAAGGGGGAGCTTTTAAGAGCAAACCCAAGGTAAACTTAAATAGTGCAATTCCTCTTAGTCATGATAAAATGCATATTAGAAATAATTCTTATCATTTTAATGCGAATTATCATGAAAGTAGGAAGCATGATGGCACTAAGGATGAATATATTCCTCCTCATGCTAGATATACCATATCTAAGTTTAGGAAGGTAGATAGCAACTTAAGCAATAATTCTAAGGATTATAGATATATGCCTAAATATAGAAATGCTCATAGGGGTCAAGAAAAATCCAAATCTATGGATTTAATGATGGAGAACCAAGTCTTGAGGTCATGACTTGATAATTTAGAAATGACTCTAGCAAGAATGGAAAGCATGCGTAGGGGTCAAAATGAGCATAACCTAGGAAAAGCTAGACAAGAGTCATCCAATGGCTATAGGGGTTTGGGATACAAACCTAAAGTCAAGAAGGATGTGACTTCTTTTCATAGGGTTCCATATAGCTATGGGACCAACCCTAGGTGTAGAGGTCAAGTCAAGGATACTAGGGAAGGAATCCCTAAATGTTCTTTTGACAAGACCAATGTGACTAAGACTTCCAAGAAGTCTAACAAAGTCATAAAGAATGTTACAAGGGAAGTTATCCCTAGGAGTGATCTAGTAGAGATGACCAAGGCTTCTAAGATGCCTAGAAAGGTTCTTAGGAAGGTATCTAGGGAAGTCATCCCTAGTGAGTACCTAGAGCATCCAAGGAGTACCAATAGGTTTTGGGTTCCTAGGAACATATTCTCTACACCCTAGATGGGTTTAGAGAGTGTTAACTTCAATTGGAAAGGTAGTTAACCCAACCCTGGTGAAGTTGACACTTGAGAGCATTTTCAAGATTATTGTTAACCTTTGAAAATGAAAAGGATTATTAGTGACACTCTTTGAAAGAGTAATATATATGTGTCAAAATTTGACGAGTTGAACTTAATCTAAATTAGCACACTTAAGAAAAGTATAAGAAAAATCAAGTTAGAATTTTGATACTTTCTTAAGGAATTAAGAGAAAATCCATACTTTAATCAAATATGATTAAGCCTTGAAGAGCAAAAAGGTGCCAAGTTTTGAGGATTTGAAATTAGGTTAAATTGGCACACTTGGGAAAGAAAAAGAAATGCCAAGTTAGGACTTGGATAACTTCTTTAAGAACTAAGAGCAAATCTAAGTCTTAAGTCTCAATCTAAATGTTTGATCCTTAAAGAGAGTAAAATGTGTCAAATAAAATGTGAGGATTTAATTTTTAATTTCAATTGGCACAAATAAAAAGGGTAGAAGAAATGTCAAGTTGGGTTTTGACATTTCCTTAAGAAATATTCAATCTATGTTAATTTTAAAGTTTAGCTAAGAATTAAGGATACTTAGATAGATTATCTAGGTATATTTTACTTATGCTAAAAATGCCATGATTGATTGCCTATCATATGTCATGACATCATGTGTCGCATTCATTTTTATTATGAAAAACACAAAAATACCATGTCACGCCATACATACATCATGTAGCTATATCTTGCTTTTCGCTTTGAAAATTGCTCATTTTGATGCATGTCATGTAACATCATGCATTATGTTAATTTCCTTGTAATTAAGGACAAAAGGTATTTATCATGCATGGTAAAGATCTCAACAAGTGGGATGACACCAAGTGACATCCAGGTGGATGATTACAAGTTTCATAATGCCTAGATAGTTATGCATGATCCCTTAATTTATGGCACAAATAAATATACATCTCACAAAGAACCATAAGATGCCTTGTATGTGTTTTAGTACACATTAGATACAAGTGAGATGTTAAGATTGTTGGGATCTCTTCGTACTCGGCTAGAGAGGGGGGGTGTGAATAGCCGCCCCAAATCGCTCGTTTCTTCCTACAATTCGTTAGCGCAGCGGAAAAATAAACTAGAAACGAAAGGAAGAATACAAACCTCAAACAAACCGATGTAACGAGGTTCGGAGATTAGGGCTCCTACTCCTCGGCGTGTCCGTAAGGTGGACGAGTCCAGTCAATCCGTCGGTGGATGAGTCCCCGGAGAACCGGCTAATACAAACTCCTTATGGGTGGAGAAACCTCGCCACAATATTCTTGCAACAGCAAGAAAGGAATACAACAAGAGATACAAGAAGACAAGAACAATGAATGTAAAAACACAGGTTTTCTTGCCTCCTTGCCGACTGGATTCGTTGAAGCAGCAGCTCCTCAGAACACCTACAACAGCAGGATATCCCAGTCGAGAAGCTCACGCGAAGCTTGCGAAGAAGAGCTCAACAAAGCTCAAGCACCAGAACAGCAGCTCTTTAGCGAAGAAGAAGAAGTTGTGCAGCAGCAGCCCTCGACCCCTTTATACCTGCGAAGAAGACAGCGAAGAAACTACTAGCAGAGCAGCAGAACCCCGATCGGTCTACGGACCGATCAGGCCGATCGGTCCCCGCATCGACAGTTAGTGCACGTAACCTTCGGCCTGCGGATCGATCAGCACACCGGATCGGTCCACGCACCGATCCGCTCGACATCGTCTCTGATCGGTCCCCGCATCGATCAGATGGCCCGATCGGCGTGGACCGATCACCGCTTCTTTTCGCTGTTGGCGATCGGTCACCACCGATCGATCGAACCGATCGTAGAGTTTGTTGATCCGATCGGTCACCACCGATCGAGCAAACAAGGTATCACTGGATCGGTCTGGTGACCGATCCAGAGCTTGGTTTTTGCCCAAACCAAGTTCCAAGACTTCCAAACCAATATCCGGTCAACCTTGACCTATTGGTACTTCATCCCAAGCATCTGGTCACTCCCTTGACCTGCTAGAACTCCCTGCCAAGTGTCCGGTCAATCCCTTTGACCTACTTGGACTTTCCAACACCAGAAGTCCGATCATCCCTGATCCATCTGGATTTTCCCTTGCCTGGCTTCACTCACCAGGACTTTCACCTGGCTTCACTCACCAGGATTTCCACACTGCCTAACATCCCAGTTAGGACTTTCTCACTGCCTAACATCCCAGTTAGGACTTTTCCACTGCCTGGCTTCACTCACCAGGACTTTCCAACTGCCTAACATCCCAGTTAGGACTTTCCCACTGCCTGGCTTCACTCACCAGGACTTTCCAACTGCCTAACATCCCAGTTAGGACTTTCTCACTGCCCGGCTTCACTCATCAGGACTTTTCCCGTGCCAAGTCTCCATACTTGGACTTTTCGCGTGCCAAGCTCCCTGCTTGGACTTTTCCAGTGCCAAGTCTCCATACTTGGACTTTTCCAATGCCAAGCTCCCTGCTTGGACTTTTCGCGTGCCAAGCTCCCTGCTTGGACTTTTCCAGTGCCAAGTCTCCATACTTGGACTTTTCCAATGCCAAGCTCCCTGCTCGGACTTTTCGCGTGCCAAGCTCCCTGCTTGGACTTTTCCCGAATCAGGTCAACCAGGTCAACCTTGACCTAAGGTTGCACCTACAATCTCCCGAACACCTATTCTTGTCAAACATCAAGAATACAACTCTCTTCTCGTCAAACATCGTCAAACATCAAAACACAACTCGAGTCAGGTCAACTCGAGTCAGGTCAACCAAGTCAACCTTGACCTAAGGTTGCACCAACAATCTCCCCCTTTTTGATGTTTGACAAAATCCAAAATCAAGTTAGGTTAAACCGATAACCTTAACTCAGGTTTTCCAATGTTCTTCCTTGAACATTCTTTCCAAACTCCAATATTCTCCCTTGAACGTTTCTCCCCCAAACTTAGGTTAACCCGATAACCTAACTTGAGTTCCCCAATAATTCTCCCCCTTTTTGACACACATCAAAAAGAAAAAGGAGGGTATCAAGGTCAAGAGTTTCTTCCTAATGAAAGTCCCATACCTTTCATTTGAAACTCTTAATTTCCCCCTTGATACTAAACTCAACAATTAACTTAGTGATAATCCCATATCACTAATCCTTAAAAGTCTTTTGGAGTAAAAATTCTCCCTAAAAGTCAACTCCCCCTTGACAATTAGGTAAAACTTCCCCTAAAGGTCAACTCCCCCTTGACCATTGCACCAACAATGTCTTGGCGAGTTTCAAACCTTTAGAAATCCACAAAACCCAACTTCCAGCTGAAATTTCAGACCAAAGCTGAAAATCGAAACTGCGCACTGATCGGTCCCCGGACCGATCGGAATCCCCCTGGATCGGTCCCCGACCGATCCACGCTCAACGATCGCACTGGATCGTCACCGATCGGTCACCGGACCGATCAGGCCTTCATCGGATCGTGACCAATCCACTCTGAAATCGAGATTTCTGATTTCCCTTCCCGGAAATTCAGAAACTCCTAATAAATTCCAGAAAATTCCAAAAATCGTAAAATTTTGAGGATACACTCCTCATACCATATACTATCAAGGAAAAATAGTTTTCTATGAAAATAGTTTCCATTTTTCAATCTTGATACAAAGTTCAAAAACTTTGAAATAGTTCAAGTTTAAGTCATCTTTGTATCATCTTGCTCAATGAAGAATGCTATCACTAGGAAAGCTTCATCAAGGTTTTTCAAATCAATTTTAAAATGTTTTTAAAACCATTTGAATTTAGGACCATATCTTAGGGCTAGATGTACATGACTTGTACACAAGCTTTCCCTATGATCCTTAATTTCTTGAATTAGGGTCATCTAGGTACAATGACTATGCACCTTGATCCTAACTCATGATCCTAATATCTCACACACATCTAAGGTGTATCAAACCACATTCAAGTCAATTTGATGTGAGATATGGGTTAAGGTCAACTTAGGCTAAGGTCTCATGCATTTTCTAAACACAAATTTGATCTCAATATCAAGATGTGTTCTTCATCCTTAAATCAATTCAATTGATTATTAATGCAAGAGATGATGACATGGCATAAATGATATCATAAATGGAAAACATGTGCCAATGTCATGATGTCATGGCATAAAGTATGAAAACTTAAATAGAGCATGACATATAAACTAGCCTAAGCACTATCATGACATTTCAAATGATGATAAAACTAAACATGATGTCATGACATGTCATATGGCAAACAACCATGGTAAGTTAACACAAATAAAATACCTAGATTACCTATCTAAGTATCCTTAATCACTTAGTTAACTTAAATTCTAATCCTAGATTGCCCAAAGTGCTCCAAGAAAATGTCAAAACCCAAATTGGCATTTCTTGATCTCTTGTTTGATTTATACCATTTTAAAAATTTTACAAGAGTAGCACTTCTAAATTAAGGCCTGGATTGCCTTGATTACCTAAGAGAATATCAAAAATCCCAATTTGATATTTCTCTAGGTTTTTCCACATTGTGTCAATTTAAAGTAAGATTAATATATTCTCACTTTGGCACACTTTACTCTTCCAAGGAGTGAATGATAAAGATTATTCCATTTCATTTTCAAAGGTTCCCAAAACCTTGAAAATGCTCCTTGAGTGTCAATTTCCTCAAAGTTGGGTTAACTACCCTTCTTATTGGAGTTGACACTCTCTAACCCATCTATGGGGTAGAGAAAATGCTCCTAGGAACCCAATACCTACTTGAGCTCATTGGGTTCACTAAAAATTCACTAGGGATAACTTCCCTAGCAACCCTCCTAATGACCCTCTTAGGCTTTAAAGCCTTGGTCATTTGGGTCTCATCAAGGTCAACTATAGGGGTGACTCCCCTTGTGACCTTGGTAATGGTCTTCCTAGCCTTAGGTTTTGTTCCATAATCGAATGGAACATTATGATAGGTGGGCTTGACCATTTGGGACTTAGGTTTGTGACCCAAACCCTTTTTGTCCTTGGACATTGGTTTTTGACCCTTAAACCCTAGAGATGACTTCTCCAAGTTTTTAAGAGCCTTTTCCAAAGTATCAAGTCTTGACCTCAAGACTTGATTCTCCTTCTCTAATACCTCAATTTTTGATTTGTCATTCTTCTTTGAGGCATTCCTAGGCATGTGTCTAGTTGATTTGGGGTTTCTACCTAGGTTTTCCTTAACCTTAGAAGTGTTAATCCTAGGGTTAGCATTCCTAGTAGTATCCCTATCTAGGTTGACATGTTTAGCACCTAAGCACATGTATTGATTTCTAGTGTTAACATGCTTATCATTATTGACTAATGCAATAAAATTACTAGCATGTATCCTACTAGACTTGCACGAATGAGCCTTAAAAGATACCTTAGGGTTTGCCTTAGCTCCCCCTATCGATGTGCCCGGTCTCTTGCCCTTGTGAGGTTGCCTCCCCCTCGGACAATGGCTCCTATAGTGTCCCCGTTGCTTGCATTGAAAGCACACCACGTGCTTCTTGCCTTTGCGTGTTGGGACTCCGGCTACCTTGACCTTTGGCGCCGGTGGAGTCTTCCTAACTCTCTTTGGACATTTGCTCTTGTAATGTCCATACTCCCTACACTCAAAGCATAATATATGTAATTTATTTGAAACTAAAATGCTTGAGTTACCTAGGGTTTGGGATGGATGACTCTCTCCTTCATCCCTTCCGGAGGTAGAATCTTCTTCTTGATCCGATCTTGAACAAGAGGAACTCTCCTCCTCTTCTTCCTTGGATGTTGAGTAGCCCTCAACTCCCAATTCGCTCCCTCCATGATGTGAGCTACTTGGCTCACTAGGCTCCTCTTCATGGCTTGAAGTGGAGCTCTCCTCATGGTACTTGGCCAAGTTATCCCATAATTCCTTGGCATTGTTGTAACCTATCTTACACAAGATGTTAGTAGGCAATGAAAATTCAATTATTCTCGTTACCTCTTCGTTGATTTCGGATTTGTGAATTTGTTCTCTTGTCCACTCCTCCTTCTCAAGTGGTTTTCCTTCCTTATCCACCGGAGGAGTAAAACCTTCTTGTACACAAAACCAATTCATTATGTTAGTCATAAGAAAGTACTTCATCCTTACCTTCCAATACGCGAAGTCGCCGCATTCGTAGAAGGGTGGAATGGTGATGTCTTCTCCGAGTAGATCCATCCTCTAGCCCGTGCTCCCCCGGTGTTGATCCGTCGAAGAGCGGCCTCGCTCTGATACCACTTGTTGGGATCTCTTCGTACTCGGCTAGAGAGGGGGGGTGTGAATAGCCGCCCCAAATCGCTCGTTTCTTCCTACAATTCGTTAGCGCAGTGGAAAAATAAACTAGAAACGAAAGGAAGAATACAAACCTCAAACAAACCGATGTAACGAGGTTCGGAGATTAGGGCTCCTACTCCTCGGCGTGTCCGTAAGGTGGACGAGTCCAGTCAATCCGTCGGTGGATGAGTCCCCGGAGAACCGGCTAATACAAACTCCTTATGGGTGGAGAAACCTCGCCACAATATTCTTGCAACAGCAAGAAAGGAATACAACAAGAGATACAAGAAGACAAGAACAATGAATGTAAAAACACAGGTTTTCTTGCCTCCTTGCCGACTGGATTCGTTGAAGCAGCAGCTCCTCAGAACACCTACAACAGCAGGATATCCCAGTCGAGAAGCTCACGCGAAGCTTGCGAAGAAGAGCTCAACAAAGCTCAAGCACCAGAACAGCAGCTCTGTAGCAGAAGAGAAGAGGAAGAAGTTGTCGCGCAGCAGCCCTCGACCCCTTTATACCTGCGAAGAAGACAGTGAAGAAACTAGCCGTTGCGTCGCAACGGCTAGAACCCTGATTGGTCTACGGACCGATCATCAGGCTGATCGGTCCCCGCATCGACGTTAGTGCACGTAACCTTCGCGTGCATCGACGGCGGATCGATCAGTTACCGGATCGGTCCACGCACCGATCCGCTCGCGACATCGTCTCGATCGGTCCCCGCACCGATCAGATGGCCTCGATCGGCCCGTGGACCGATCACCGCTTTCGCCTCTGTTTGGCGATCGGTCACCGATCGATCGAACCGATCGTAGAGTTTCGATGATCGATCGGTCACCGCACCGATCGAGCAACAGTATCACCGATCGGTCGGTGACCGATCCGAGCTTGGTTTTGCCCAAACCAAGTTCCAAGACTTCCAAACCAATATCCGGTCAACCTTGACCTATTGGTACTTCATCCCAAGCATCCGGTCACCCTTGACTGCTAGAACTCCCGCCAAGTGTCCGTCAATCCTTTGACCTACTTGGACTTTCCAACACCGGAAGTCCGATCATCCCCGATCCATCTGGATTTTCCTTGCTCGGCTTCACTCACGGGACTTTCACCGCTTCACTCACCGTGATTTCCACACCGCCTATCATCCCGCTTAGACTTTCTCACCGCTAACATCCCGCTAGGACTTTTCCACCGCTCGCTTCACTCACTGTGTCTTTCCAACCGCCTAACATCCCAGTTAGGACTGCTCCGCTTTACTCACCGGGACTTTCCAACCGCCTAACATCCCAGCTAGGACTTTCACCGCCCGGCTTCACTCATCAGGTTTCCCTGCCAAGTCTCCATACTTGGACTTTTCGCGCGCCAAGCTCCTGCTTGGACTTTTCCAGTGCCAAGTCTCCATACTTGGACTTTTCCAATGCCAAGCTCCCTGCTTGGACTTTTCGCGTGCCAAGCTCCCTGCTTGGACTTTTCCAGTGCCAAGTCTCCATACTTGGACTTTTCCAATGCCAAGCTTCCTGCTCGGACTTTTCGCGTGCCAAGCTCCCTGCTTGGACTTTTCCCGAATCAGGTCAACCAGGTCAACCTTGACCTAAGGTTGCACCTACAATCTCCCGAACACCTATTCTTGTCAAACATCAAGAATACAACTCTCTTCTCGTCAAACATCGTCAAACATCAAAACACAACTCGAGTCAGGTCAACTCGAGTCAGGTCAACCAAGTCAACCTTGACCTAAGGTTGCACTAACAAAGATGGTGAACAAAACTCAAGATGTTGATTTAGTGCATCTTGTTGAGTTTTAGGTTCATCAAAACACATAGTTATGTGTTTTCCAATCATTGGGAAAGCAAATGTATAAGTCATGTGCATTGAGCCCAAAGAACATGGTTGGATATTGGTTTTAAAATGTGTTTAAAACGCTTTTGAAAAACTTAGTGAAGACTATCTTTTGATAGTATTCATCATTGAAAAGTTAAACACAAACTAGGAGAAAACATTGAAGTTTTCAAATTTGTGTCAATATTTGAAAATAGGAAGTATTTTCATAGGAAATTATTTTTTCTTGATAGAATATACCCTAAATAATGTCTACCTAAGTTTTCATGATTTTTAGAGGTTTGTAGAATTTTTAGGGAGTTTCTGAAGTCTGCTGAAATTGCATTTAAAAGAAATCGATCAGTCAATCGATTGGAAAGGTTATTCCCACGAACAGAAGGTCAGTGAATCGATCAACCGATCGATTGACCCAGGCTGGATCGATTAGTTGATCGATTCAGAGGGAATATCTGTGAGCAGAAACTTACAGAATCGATTAGTGGATCAATTGAAGTAGCTTCAATCAATTGAGTCCCAACTTCAATCGATTGGGAAGTCTGATTTTGGCCTGAAAAGTCTGATTTCAGCACTTTAAGCTACTTCAAGTTCCAATAACTATTCCAAATCCCTTGGAATACATTTGTATACATTTAGGGGGAGTTTTCTTGATGAAAACATGTATGGATTGGTTAAGATAAATCAAAGTGAAGTTTAGGATGAGGTTTAATTTCAATTTCAAACTTTGAAACCTCAAAACTTCAAGTTTTGGTTTTCAAGGGTCATTAACCATTCTTAACCCTTTGGAATACACTTGTATATATTTAGGAGGAGTTTTCATGATTAAAGCAAGTATGGATTGGTTAAGGTAAACTTAGGTGAAGTTTAGGTTAGGGTTTAGTTTCATTATTGAATTTTGAACCTCAAAACTTCAAGTTTTGGATTTCCTAACTGTTTAGAAACTCCAAGTTATTGTTAGTGCAATGACAAAAGTTTGACCATGTTTTTAGGGAGAGTTACTCCTTGAATGCATGAAAATTTACTTCCAAGGACCTTAGAAGAGGGTTAAACCTTCGTGATGGATAATACTCAGGGTCGAGTATTGGGGAATAATGGAATATTGGTTATCTTCATTGCTAAAACGATAAATGCTCTCGGATGAGCATTGTGAAGAACATTACTGCTCATGGGGGAGCATTAAATACAATGAATGGGGGTTTCATTGGGAAGTTGATGCATGCTCTATGATGAGTATTGTAAAGTGAAGTAGAGCTCAAAGGGGATCTTTGGCGGCAATGAAGAATATGAGATCTTCATTGTGGGGTTGTTAATAACATATGAGATTGTAAACAATGTAGAGTTAAATCTTATGGAGAATAGTTTGTTTTCTGGTTTTGATATGTGACAAATGGGGAGAATGGAAGGTTACGTTAGGCCTTCATCCCAAGCTGGGAGAGTTTGCCCTCTAGGAAAGGGAGAGAATGAAGAAAACCTTCATTCATGCCTTGTCATGAAAGGGTTAAGGTTATGAGATTTAGCCTTGTGATAAAGAAGATGTTAAGGCTATGAGATTTAGCTTAACTTAGAGGTATTGTCAAACATCAAAAAGGGGGAGATTGTTGGGATAATTTCCCTATGTCAAGTTTGACCAGTTTGACTAAGCTTGAGTTGAGTCAAACTTGAGTCGGAATTTGAGTTTGATGTTTGACAATATAAGGAGATTGCTGGAGCAATCCTCCGGTTATGGAGATGGTTAAAGGATTAACCAGGTTGATGAGAATACAAGTTAAGTAGGTCAAGGTTGACAGGAGAATTGATTGGGAAAGTCCTAACTGGAGGTTAGGCATTTGGAAAGTCCTGGTGAGGAACCAGGCTCTTACTTCAGCACCTATTATCAGACCCCCAGACTGGTCCTTACCTTTTGAGTTGATGTGTGATGCTTCAGATTATGCAGTGGGAGCTGTACTGGCACAGAGAGTGGATGGAGCACCCCATGTTATTTGCTATGCTTCCAAGACTTTGGACTCAGCTCAAGCAAACTACACAACAACAGAAAAAGAGCTTCTTTCTATTGTTTTTGCTTTAGATAAGTTCAGATCATATCTTCTTTGTTCTCATGTGATTATTTTTTCTGATCATGCAGCTTTGAAGTATCTCCTCAAGAAGCCTGATGCAAAGCCTAGATTAATCAGATGGATGCTTCTGCTTCAAGAATTCGACGTAGAGATACGTGATAGGAGCGGGAAGGAGAACTTGGTTGCAGATCACTTGAGCAGGATTGAAGGAGACTTGGACCATTCGGCCATTGATGATGATTTCAGGGATGAGCAGCTTCTACAGCTGCAGGGTGAGTCTCCATGGTATGCGGATTTAGTGAATTTCTTAGTTGCACATGTTTATCCCAAACAATTTTCGAAAGCTCAAAGAGATAAATTAAAAAGTGATTCAAAATTCTATGTTTGGGATGATCCTTATTTGTGGAAGTTTTGTAGTGATCAGATCATTAGGAGATGCATACCTGACTCTGAGTTTCAGTCTGTACTTACTTTTTGTCATTCTTTTGAGTGTGGAGGACATTTTGGACCACAAAGAACTGCTAGGAAAATATTAGAATGTGGTTTGTATTGACCTACCCTTTTTCGTGATGCTTATGCTTTTTATCGATCATGTGATAGGTGTCAACGAACTGGGAACATAGGACTTAGAAATGAAATGCCTCAACAATTCATATTATTTTGTGAGATTTTTGATGTTTGGGGTATTGACTTTATGGGTCCATTTCCTGCCTCTTTTGGTTTTGTTTACATTTTATTGGCAGTTGATTATGTTTCCAAATGAGTGGAGGCCATTCCCACTCGGACTGATGACTCTTCTGTTGTTGTTAGTTTTGTCAGGTCTCACATATTTTGCAGGTTTAGAATACCCAGGGCGATCATAAGTGATCAAGGGTCTCATTTTTGTAACAGACACATGAAGGCTTTGCTACATAAGTACGGGGTTACACATAAAGTTTCTACATCCTATCACCAGCAAACAAATGGGCAAGCAGAAGTGTCTAACAGGGAGGTGAAATCAATTCTTGAAAAGACTGTGAGACCGGATAGGAAAGATTGGAGCAAAAGACTTGAAGATGCACTTTGGGCATATAGGACAGCTTTCAAAACCCCTAATGGAATGTCCCCTTACAGGATTGTGTATGGAAAAGCATGTCATTTGCCTGTGGAGATTGAACATAGGGCGTATTGGGCGGTTAAAGCATGCAACATTGATAGTGACACGGTTGGAGAAGAAAGAAAATTGCAATTGCAAGAACTTGAAGAGATTAGATTAGAAGCCTTTGAGAACTCACGGATTTACAAAGAAAAGTCCAAGAGATTTCATGACAAACAAATTGAAGTGAAAGAGTTTCAAATTGGTGACAAAGTACTTCTATATCGATCTCGTCTCAAATTGATTAAAGGTAAGTTGAGATCTAGATGGGAAGGACCTTATTGTGTTACTAATGTCTTCTTTTATGGAGTGGTTGAGATCCAGGATATGTCTACTGGCCGGATTTTTAAAGTTAATGGACAAAGGCTTAAAAAGTTTCATGAAGAAGTGAAGGGCTTGGTGGTGGAGGAAATGGAACATGTTGATGCTATCTACCCGAGCTAGAGGGGAGTTTTACTTTATCTTTTGTTTCCTTGCAAATGAATAAATTTTAGATTTTAGTAGTTTTTCTTATATGTTAGGACAAGTTTCGGTTTCATTAGAATTTTCTTGCATCAATAAATTTTGAGTTACATTAGTAGTTTTTTATTTTTGCATAGTTATAGTTTAGAAATTTAGGTTTTATGATAGTTACCATTTCTTTGAGTTTGTTAGTCTTTGTTTTAGGAATAAATGGTACTTCCTTCTTTTGACATTTCTTTGTATTATTTTTAGGGATTTGAAAAGGAATGTTAAATTTGATTATCAAGTTTAAAGACTATATTGCATGATTGAACTCTAGGATTGCAAGGGGTTGATACTAGTGATGGATTCTTGATTGATGAAATGGTATGATAACTTGTATTTACCTAGTGAGGTTTGAGCCTATTTGTGTGATGCACTTGTAGCTTATTTCACTCTAGAACTTGCTCTAAATCTATTTAATACCACTAGAACAATATTAAGTCATTTTCATGAAGGTTACTCCATTGTCACATTGCCCTCACCTATTTTTGCTATTTCTCTTGTCATAAATCATCGTATCTTTATTCTTTTTTTCATGTTTTATTTCTTTGGATGTGGTTATCTTGGATGATATGTGATGATTTCATTTTGGCCGGGACGGACAAAAGAGTAAGTGTGGGGGAGGTGTTTAGTTCGAATAGGTGCTGGAATTATGTGTTTGAGGAAGCAGTGAAGGATGATGATGGAATGACAGAAATGAATAAGTGCAGAATTCAAGCATGGCAGATTTTGAAGAGAAATGTGGAAATTTTGTGCCATTGCAAGGGCAGCAAGAGAAGAGGTTAAGTGTTAATGTTAGTGAATAGATTGGAATTCGGATGCATGGACAGTTTAAAGAACAGAATTTTGAAGTGAAGTGCTGAATTTGTATCAGTTTTGTATCAAAAACAAGAATGCAGGATTCAAAGTGAAGGATGTTTATGGGGAATTTGAGAAGATGTTGAAACAAATGGTATGCAAAACAAGAAATGATAAAAGAAGGCAAGAACAGTTGGTACATTAAGAGTTTTCAGCAACTTCTAAGGATGTTGTTAGCTGAAATTAAATAAAAAAAAAAAAGCTATCCTTTGACGCAAATGACTATAAAGATCAGTGAATTGAGGAAGATTGGAGTGCGAGCAGCAACATCAGTTGAGGATAGTAAATATTAAGCTGAAAAATTCAGAGAATTGTGAAGGGAATTGTGGAAATCTGTGAAGAAGGAAGTTGAGAGCTGTTGAAGTATCAAGAATTAAGCAATGGTCCCAAGGAGAAAAGAAGCTCAGATGAAGTACTGAAACATGAAGTAACAAAAGGGATATTGGCATTAATAGCTTCTATTGAGATTCATTAACACCAAAACAAAGAGAAGGATACTTGAAGGGAGTATAGTGTAGAATTTTCAGCAAGTACAGTGTGTGCAGAAATGACAGTTTTATGATTATTGGGAGATGAATTTGAACCATTGGGAGATGTTGAAACCTTGATAGATTGATACAAAGGGCAGCATTTGAAGATAAACTGAATTCAGCAATGCAAAATGCAGTTTTGCAGGAAATGGAAAATCAGAAGATGCAGTTTTGCAGTTTTGTGCCAATTTGGAATGAGAATTGTGATGAGCCAGGGCTGCTGAAAAATGGAAGGTCTTTGGATATGCATTGTAAAGGTTTTGAAGAGGCAAGATGAAGAAGTGTTGGAAATTCTTAAGGCTTAACAGGGGCAAGTTGGTACAAAATCAGCATTGAAGACAAACTGAAATCAGTATTGGCTGTGCAGAAATGAGTTCAAGGGTTACTGGAATATGGAAAAATCTGGAATCCAGCTGTTACTTAGTGGTGATGAATGGATAACTTTCTTCTCCAGGGTTTACAAGACTTTGGACAAGAAATCTAATACCTAACAGAGAACAAAGCTGGAGCTGGAAACTGAATCATAAGTGCAGCCTGAAATCTGGACTGTTACTGCAGTGAGAAAAAGTAAATCCAAGCTGAAATTTTTGTGCTATTGCAGGGAAAGAAAGTAAGCTTTACTGCCTGTCAAATGCAGAAGAGAGTGTTAATAGAAAAAAAAAAGTGAACATCTGCAAAAGAATTGCATCCGGATCTGCTGAGTAAAGGCAAACCAGTTTTGTGCCAAAGACAATTTGTTGAATTGTGCCAAGTTTCCTTGCTATCCAGATCTGAAGTGAATGGAATTTGAGCTATCTTGATTCATTGCTAAATGTGACGTCTTCCAAGATTTACTAGCTGGGGAGAATTGGCTGAAATGTATTGGAACGAAAAATAGTAAATTAAGGAACAGATTCATAATCTTGCTGTGTAGAAGTTAAAAAAAAAAAACTTTATCAGAACTTAGACATTTCTGATCATAAATGTTGAACTCAGAGCATGTGATGAATCAAATCAAAGAATTCAGATTCAATTGGGAATTTTGAAGAATGTGCAGCTAAGAATTAGCAAAAACAGAGTTTAGTTTCTATTTTCAGAATCCGAAACTTGAGGATGAGAAACTATATAATCTGCACTAGAAATGAGTGGAGTCAAAGGTAGAGTGCAGGTTGGTGTGCTACAAAGCCAAATCAGTATAAAAAAAAACAGTGGAAAGGAGAAATGCAGAAATTCATGTTTGGTCAAAATTGAACATCACATAGCATTCTAGTTCCATGTCTTCCACCTTGAGTTGAACTTTATCTTTTTATTTGCTCCATTAGCAGTAATTCTTTCATTTACATCTGATTTCGATCTCTTTCCCAATGGTGGTAAATTTTCATGATTATGCATCTTAATATCTGTGATGGAGGTTGAATTAGATGAAAAGCAAGCTTATGATAGTGGATTTGCTATGAGTAGCTTGAGTGCCCTCCACCTTTGCAAGATTTGAGATTAATAGAGAGTCACCTCTAATTACCTTGGGAGAATTAGAAATGTTATCATTTTCATTTTATTCATGATGGATGAAACTTACTAAGTATCGAACCAAGGTGAAAATAGAGGTCATGAATGTGTGAGTCTATGAAACTTGATACTTACTTGTAACTTCATTTTACTTTCTTTTAGATATGATCAAGAATAGTTAGGAGAAGGAGGTACCATCTTAGTTGATATTTTAGTGGGCTCACTTGCACGAGGCGTGCAAGAATAAGTGTGGGGGATTTGATAAGCTATGAATTGACACATTAATTTTGGGCTAATATTTGGTGTTCTTTATATATTTGCACATGTTTAATTCCAATTTTGATCATGTTTCCCCAAACAAGGTTTTTATGAGCTTTATGATATTTTTCCATCTTATGCATGATTTATTTCTCATTATGTGAATTTGGTCTTGTAGGGCACTAATGGGTTCATGATTCAAGTGGAGGCATGGTTCACTTAACCAAATGAAGCCCAAAACCCTAACTGACCCCAAATTGAGCTTGGATTCGAGTCAAACCCCAGCTGGACCAAACCCTAGGTATAAAAGGGAATTTTTGGCACGGTGAACAGTGAGCTCGCTACTGTTCATCGTGTCGTTTCTCTTTCGACGGCGCGACGCAGCTCCCTCCCTTCTTCCAGAGCTTCGAACAAGCTTGTCCTCACCGACGTGGAGTTCCTCAACCTCCGACGATCAGATTCCGACCATCGGTTCTCATCAACGAGCTGATTTGGCGTGCGGCAAACTGTAACGGCGAGCTGCGATTTTCAGCTCAGACCAGCGGCGTTCTTCTGGTCTGAGTTTCCATTCCTTCACGAGATCATTGGCGGTGGTCCTCCAGTGATTCTGAACCATTTCCGACAGCATTTCAACGTTCCCAGCTTTCTTCATCAGCTCGCGACGCCATTTCCAGAAAACGCAGCAGAGAACCATTTCAGAACTGACCTTCCTGAAATTTTGTGAGCTAATGCAAGGAAATCTGAATCGTCTTGAAGCTTGAGAACACCAGATCGATTTCTGTTGGAGTGTTCTCTGCAGATTCCTTGTGTGACGGCAAGGAGAAGACAAGTTTGGTTTAAGATTTGGTGTAGGGATGTTTAGATTTACTATAGTTATTTCTCTGTTTAGATTTTCTTATTCCTGCAGATTTGTTTCTGAATCTGATAGTTTATAGTCTGGATTTAGTTGTAGTTTCATTTTCTACATGAATCTGATATGCTTAGTTCTATTTTTGTGTGCTGTCTAGTTCTGTTCGTGCAGCAGAATTGCTGCAGTTCTATCTTCTTTGTCTGAAATTAGCATTTCTGTTTTAACCTTTTATCCATTGATACTTTAGTTGGAGTTAAAGAGTAGAGAATTTGTAGTGAGATGAATTAGATGTGATGTTTAGCTCTTGCATGTTTTGGTTCTGTAGTTAGGACAACTTGAATTCTGCAACTTGTTTTCGTGTTCTGTTTAGTACAATAGGTTCTGCTGTGTTTTGTTTAAGCTATTCATTAGTTTATAAGTAAGTTGCATTTTGATTCTACATTAGGTAAATTAGGTTAGCTAAGCAGATTTAGTTTCTCTTTAATTGCTGGTAGTTTGAGATTAGTGATCTAGTTTAATCAAGATGAATCTGGAATGTGCAGGTTTTAATAATCACAACAGGTTGAGTTTTATTTAGCATAAGCTTACTTCTGCAGATTTGCATCTTTGCAATTTTATAGATTAGTGCAGCAATAGTTGAAGTTTTGTTTCTTTTAGTTCTTAGAATTAATTTTGCAGTAGGGTAATTTAAGTTCTTGAATTCAATTCTAGTTCTATGATTTTATTTTGAATACCAAATCCCCATTTTATAACTAGAAAACCCAAAAAGTGTGTTCTTAATCCAAAACAAGCACGTTCTAGCATAATCCTCGAAAATTCGACTCGGGCCTTATACTAAAACATTTCTTGTGTAGTTGTGGGTTTTCGATCATAATATTAATTTGGGAGTTTATTTGTGACATCTATTTAGATAGCTCATCACACATCGGTCCCAACACCTCCTACCAATGAGAGGCTGTCAGACATTCTCCCTCACTTGATACACCCTGACACCCAACATTCTCTGGCAGCGTGCAGACTTAAGAGGCGAGCAGAGTCGTATAAAAATGTGTGTGTGGGGGGGGGGGTCCTATTCATTGGTCAGGTACGCACACATCCACATGCATCTTCATCAGTTTTTTTTCTTCATTCCTTCGTACACTGCTTCACCGAAAAAATGACATGACTTGAGCGTCGGAGGGTCTGCGCCAGGGACCTCTTCCTTGGTTTTTTGTTTCTAGCGCTCCGTGTGCTTGTCTGGGTGTGTGCAAGACCCAAGCACTACCAGTTCCATTATCACAGGCCTTTGGTTCCACGCGGGGGTCCAAGTGTCCGACGCACACATACAGGGTGTGTCAAAGTTGCCGCTCCATCAACACCGACACCACCTTCGCCGGTCTTCGTCTAACTTAACTTCCGGATAGGATCAATGGATATTTGATGTTTCATGAAGATTGGTTTCTCTGATATGGTTTCACTGATATGGGTTTCTGAAGTTTGATGGCTTTGTTTTGATATGGGTTTCAAATTGTTGATATGAATATTTCATGGGAAACCTCAAGGGTGCATGTCTAGCTTTTGAAGGGATGGATTTTGAGATTTTTGGTATGGTTTTGATTGTTTTGTTTGGCTCTGTTTATCCCTGTCAGAATTTGAGGTAGTGGTGTAAGAATGGAGGGTGGTGGAGTTGTGTTTGAATTTGCTACATATTTTCGTTATTCTATGACATATTGTGATTGTTTTGATTTTATAATGTGGCATGGGGGGACTTCTGATTGTGAGACTTCGTTGAAGAACTTGAAGTTTTGTGTTATGGTTTCTGATGAAGGTCGAGTAGTGCAGATTTTTGAAGATTTTTTGAAGTATGTTTATGTAGAGCAATTTTTTTATGGATTGGGAACTTTCTTGAGTCTTTTGCTGGATGTTTTTAATTTTTATATGTATATTCTGATATCTTGTATAGAATGTGGAGATTCCAATGTTTCATCCAAATGATGGAGAGATTTGAGGAGTTTAAATATAATCTCATTTTGGCATGTTTGTGCAGAATTTTCTAAATGTTTAGACTATGATGATTTTGGATTTTGTAAATGGGTGAGGAATGGTTTCCTAATATTCCATATTCGTAAAGCAAGTAGAGTTGGTTTGCTTTTCTTTTGAGCTTATTGTAAAGTAGTTAGTGTCTTATAATAAATTTTACTAGAAGATTAGGTTTGGCTCCCTTTTAGTATGAACTTTTTTTCAAATAATGACATATTCTTTTTAGTTTAAAAAAATAACGGTAAAAAATATTGTTTTCTTATTTCATTTCTAAAAATAAAATTTTATAAATTTAAATAATTATTATTTAGTTGAATAGAAAGATAAAATTAAAACATAACTAATAATTTCATCTAGACCTTTAAATAATAAGGACCGACCCTATGTGTAATATATTATATCAGTTAAAAAGACAAGAAGTTACATGTATGCATATGCATCACTTTAGGATACGTACCCTCCTACAAGTCGTGCATGAACCTAGAAAGGTTGCCACAATGAACCTAGAAAGGTAACAAAATTAAAAAGTTGTTTTGGTATTATTTTTTTTTGTTCACGTTATTTGTGGGCAATTTGTCCCTACGAATTTAGTTGAGTTGTTAAATGGTAGATTAATTGTCATATAAGGTTTTATGATCGAATCTCAGAATTGACAGTGAATAATCCGTGTAAGCTTATCCCATTTACCACTTACTTTTTCAATTATATATCGTTATTTATTTTCTCTATATTAATTTAAGATGAACTGAAAGAACTATTAAGGGTGTGTTTAATTTGAGATTATTTTTAATAATTTTGGTTATTCTTTTAAGGCTATCAATAAAAATTTTGTTTGATTTAAGTATTCGATGATTCCTGAGTAATGTTCCATGCTCGACATGTCAGCAAAAGGGTCATGCAGCCCGGAATCGGAAAACCTCATAAAACTAAGGTTTTTCTTGATTCCGGGGTTAACGATTTTTTTTTACCAAAAATACCTTCCGATAAAAAAGATATGGAAAAAAGAGAAAAAATGTAAAAAAAATATTAAAAAATTAAAAAAAATAACAAAAATGTTTAAAATTTTTTTAAAAATAAATAATTTTAAAAAAATAAAAATAAAAATATATAAATTTTAAAAATAAAAAATTTAATTTTAAAAAAAAATTTAAAAAAAATTAAAAAATAAATAAAAATTAAATTTTTAAAAATGTAAAAAAATAAATATAAATAATATAAAAAATATAAAAACATTAAAAAAAATAAAAAACACATAAAAAGTAAAAAATTATTCAAGAAAAAGAAAAGTAAAAAAAACATAAATAAATAAATAATAATAATAATAATAATTAAACTAAAACGGTAAAAATAGTTGATTTTATAACTGAGGGTAATACAATAAAATATTAAACTAAGGTATTCATTAAAACCTTTAAACAATTAAATTTTTATTACATTACTTAGATTGAATCAAACAATATTTAATTATGTTTTATTTCTTATAATTTTAATTATGTGATTATCTGATAATCACATAATTAAAATTATATATGATAACTTAAATTAAATCAAATGTATCCTACGAGTAAATATTTATCTTTTGCCTAGAAAGATAACGATCATGATGATAAAGAAGAAGAACAGGGTTCTTAAGTTTGTTGCTTCTAGTCCTACGTTATCCTCCTTGGCGCATCTTCTCATGCAGGTGCATGCATGCAAGTTTCTTCATCATGATTCTCATGCTAAGCTCTGCACTGAGCTATTCTGGTAGCTAGGGATCATGAATTGGCCTACAGCGACAGGCATAATGTCTCCAAGGCCACGCAGCCATGCAGTGTTTTTGCACTCCACAAAGTGCCAACAATAATGGAGGCTTCTTTGGAAGCATTCAACCATCCACTGTGAGAATGCTCCGAGCTAAGTACTGCTACATTTTGACAAACAATATAAAGGAAAAAAATATATATATTTTTTATTATAAGAGATTATTAATCATGAAAGAAATCTATAAAGCATAAGATCAATATAAGTCAATAATTGGAGACAAGGAAAAGACTGTCCAGTGCAACAAAGTCAATTATTGAGGCCGGCGGCCGGTGGATTTTTGCACGTGGGCCCCTCGAATTATGTCGGTCACGAGGAGGCGAGTCCCCGCCCAAAATAATAACGCAATTTTTTTTTTTCTTTTTGAAGGTAAACAAAATAGATAAAATAAAAAACAGACGCCCCACGTTAAAGATTCATGAAATGGATACCCGCTCCGGGGCACATCCTCCGATTCATTATAAACATGGATGGAGAGATAGATATTTATAATGATGATCGGATCTAGACGTAATATAATTATAATTAATTATATATATATATTTTTGAATTTAACATTCTAATCGGACGGATGATCGGAGTCATCTACAAGTCACCGACAATAAATAAATGATCAATTAATTTCGCACCCAGTGAGAGTCTCCGAATAATTTTTAATCATTCATCTCGCTCTAAATTATAATTTTAAAAAATAATAAATTCAAAAAAAATCACAATCAATTATCACCATATCACAGTCATAATCTGATTACAATAATAAATAATTTATCTCTTCATTTTTTTTTTAATGGTGGCACGAGTATATTTGTCCCTCGCGTTCCCATCAATTCGTTCTAGGATCAACACAAAGATGATAAATTATGAACGATTATTAGCCTTTGGAATAATAACTAGCACAAAAAGAAAGCATTTATCTCGACTTTGTCAAAATTCGAATCACAAATCTCATGATGATAACACTTTATGTGTTAGTCATTAAATCCATCCGAGGAGACTTGTTTAATGAACCATGCGATCCGGCTCCAGCACCAGCGATAAAGCAATAATTATTAATGACACCTATAAAAACATCTTAAGCAAATCTCAGTAAAGGCATTTTCCGGTGTGATTAATTTTGATTAATTTTAAAAGCTCTGATTAAGATTGTCAGTTACTTATTAATATTAATAATAATAATAATAATAAGTCTCGTTGTATATAGATGGATGATCGATTCAGTCTAATAAAAAATTTTCATTGATCATTAGGATAAATCGGAAAGCGCACGTAATGACCAGTGCAGAAGCCTAGCATACTTTTGATCGTGCTCTTCATTTGGAGAAAAAATTTCTATAAATACGTCATAATTGAAAATCAAATCGCGAGTGTCTGGGCAACAACCTAAATATTCTACCGCGAGTGTCAATCCGTCTCTATGTCAACATGAATGATGTAAATCATGTATAGCTACAAACTATTAGTGTAAGTGGCAAGATATAAAGAGAGATATACTCAAATATATTAAATTTTTATCACAAAATTTTATATAATAATTTCTCATGTCTTAATCATGGTACAGTCCTAAGAGGACTTGTTAGATTACTTACTGCTTCTACAGTCGAGGGTGAAACAATTTTATGAACTCTTTTTATAAAAACTTAAAAAAAACTCTTTTTTATAAAAATTCATTGTATATTTTGTTTTAAGAATAACTTTAGTTTAAATATTATTGTTGATCCTATCTGAAAGTTGAAGAGATGAAAAGTCAGAGATGTGACGTTTCACCATCTGTAGACTCTACTCGAACCTACAATACAGATGACGTCAATGCCGAGTCAGGGAAGGAGTTCTCGACATTGGCCCTCCGACGTTCAAATTAGTCACTGGTCAGGAAGTATAAGGCGGAGCAACAAGAATACTATAGCACCAACAGTGAATATCACATATTGCGTACCTCCGTCGATGCTTGGACCCCTTTTATATAGAGTTCCTGTAGTGCGCGCGCACACTTTCCAAAGCGAGTATGATTCTCGAAGTTTTCCCTGAAAATACTCGTCAGTAAAGTATCCCTGATACAATACCTTAATGAGCAGAGCATATCTCTGAAGTGACAGTGGAAGCTTCCGTCTACGATCTTCTGGCTGTCCATTCCCGGTGTCGGCAACACACACTCCCAAAAAGATGTCGATGAATATCAGAAGGAGTGTACTGCTATGCTGAGCGGGTTGGTCACTTAATCGAAATTTCATGACTAACATTTATTCTTTTATCTTATAATTAATAATACAAATAAGACCGATAATTAATGATATATAAATTTTGTTATTAATATAGGGTGCATAGAAAAATGATGAGGAGATATTTTTTAAGAAAAAATGATAGATTTTTATATTTTTAACGTGACATATTAGAGACTACCAAAAACAATCATATAGAATTCTGATGAACCCTTTTTTAAAATGTTGACAAACAAACCACTGGTGAACAGATGTGAATATTCAATGGGCCATCAGTTGCCTATCAATAGTAAGAATTGGTATAGAAATCCGTTAGAGTTTGGATAAAAAACCACAAGAAAGGGAGGGTTAAAATGACAACCAAAAGTTCTGACATAACCACTCTCACGTTCAAGTTAGTTTCTAATGGAAGAGGGAGAATAAAGAATAGCAACTTAGGATTTTAGATATGTGTGTACACGTACTTGTGCCCTTAGTATTGGCCTACCTTTAATAGAGTAGCGGCTGTATTCCTATATTCTCTATGTGTTTTGAAATTCTTGTTAACGTTACTTACGTCTCTTAAAATAAATAAAGACATTATCCACCACTTTGAGCTAAATGACAACTTTCGCAAGCAATGGTTAACCTTCACTTTCAAGTGGGATTCTTAGAAATCGAGGAATCTTTCAGGGAGGGAGTCTGGGTCATTCCAAAAGTCAGGGCGTTATAGAATCAGGAAATAACTCTCTATTGACTTTGACCGTCACTTCAACATGACTATTAACTTCTAGTGCCACGTGATTTTTGTAAGTACCTTGTGATAATTTTGATGTGGTTAACTAAGTTAAGTTAAGTCATATATAAATTTGATATCTTATGTCTAAGTCTACAAGAACATTTCATATGTAAGTTGTATATTAAAAATTTCTTTTATGACAAATACAGAGATTACAAGTTGATTGTGAGAAAATTGTCAAATCATCTTTATAATTTGTCTTTTTTGTAAATATTTTGAGATTTGTACATAAACTAATAGTCACATTATAAAAGCATCTCTATTTATAACTACATATACGCTTACATTACACGATAGTATGCAATTTCACATGTCCATAGTCACTATTCATTCTAATGTTTATCATCCTCAATTGAATCATTTGAGTATCGAAATACCCGTACCAGGGCCCTTTCCTGACCTAATTGTTAACACTCATTTTGACAGTGTAATTCCGAGTCATTTTTTCAGTGAAGAGTTTTCACTCCATCAAGATAAGAACCACCTGTTCAGTAAATCATTTTCTCCGTTTTAAAATGGGATTAAATATTATTCTCCTCGATTGGATCTATGTTCCCGTGGCAATCTGCATCACTCTGTGAGTAATTTGACTTGAGCATCACAAAGCTGCATGAAGATCTGGGTTTAGTTAAGTTAACTGAAAAAATTATGACAAGGTAAAAATAGAAAAAAAAATGGAATTGATTTTTATTATTGCTGTTGTTATTGTTAGAGCAGCTGAGCCTAAGCTTTTTGCAGGCAAAAGCAAATTGCTTCTCCATTTTAATGTCAAATTGTCAACTGCTGGGATAAGACTGCTCTTGGTCGCTTCCATCAATGGAGGTCACTTCTCGCCTCCTAAACAAGAATGGCGATGTGCATGCATCCAGAAAATTGTTAAAGAGGCCACCAAATCTTTTGTTTGCATGTTCGAATCCAATAATTTACTGTGGCCACCACTGCCGCTCCTTGAAAAGAAGACCAGCCTGGTTTTCTGAGCTCCCATCTTTTCCTTGTAGCTTCGTAACCATGAATTCGATCGCTGGTTCCATCCCCTCCCTTGGCATCTCATGAGCCTTCATGGAGCTTCGAGGTGCGGTGCGCATGGTGGATGGGTCAGCAGTAGTTGGTGGTTCTGGTTCATCAGAAGGTGGCAGCCTTCTATCCTGCTGTCTGACCACCTCCAGTAGTACGACCGAGGCCCGCTGCAAGCCAAAGGGGCAGGGGCTCCTCGGTTGTGCCTTTCAGAGGACTGCTGAGCTTGATGGCTGTGATTGCAGATCGCTCAAGATGGCCCGGACAGAGGCAACGGTGCCTCCCTTCGACTCGGTCCTCTCCGATGGGGAGCAAATGCTGAGCTTCTCTGCAACTTCCAAGGAAGATAGCTTTGCGTTAGCCTGTGATGGAGCTCTCCCTTCTTATCACCCTTCTCCTCCATCATCTTCCCCAAAATCTTATCTTTGGAACGCAGGTAACTTGCCTCTGCTCCTCCTCCTCTTCTTCTTCTCATACCTTAACCTCCTTTTCGTTGTTACAGGGTTGTATTCCGGCTGCCACGATGTGAATGCCAATGGTGTTTTGGCAAGGGTGAAGGGGCCATTCACACCATCTCAGTGGCTGGAGCTAGAGCACCAGGCCTTGGTTTACAAGTATATTGTTGCAAAAGTACCAATACCACCTAATCTTCTCGCCCCCATCCAGAGAAGCCTGGTCTCTTCAGGGATCTCTCGCTTCTCAGCTGGATCTTTTGGTTCGAGTGCTTGTATGACTTTCATCTCTTTAGCTATGCTGCATACATTTATGGCGAGTAATAAATCCTGAATTTGTTTCTTAAAATTTTTCACTTTGTCGTAGTTGGTTGGGGATCGTTCTACTTGGGATGCTCTGGGAATGTTGATCCGGAGCCGGGTAGATGCCGTCGAACTGATGGGAAAAAATGGCGGTGCTCGAGGGATGCAGTCGCTGACCAGAAGTACTGTGAGCGTCACATAAACCGGGGCCGCCGCCGTTCAAGAAAGCATGTGGAAGGCCAGTCTGACCATGCCGCGAAAGCGATGCCTGTTGCATCCCCGTCACAGTCAGCCTCACCAGTTTCCGGCAGTCGACCGCCTAGTAATATCAGAGCTTCACAATCACAGACTAAAACTGTCAAGTCCGCCGCCGGCGATCCTCGGCCGGCGCCGTTCGACACGTACAGTCATCTTATCTGCTAGCCATCTTTACGGATCATCTGATGCATTGTTTTCTGGTTCTCTCACCACTGTTTCTGATCAACTTGTGCAGGATGTCGCTGAGCAAGGAAAACACAAATGACCAAGTGCAAGATGCTGCGAACTCGGAAGCCATGACATCGAAGTCCGTTTCAAGAAAACAGAGTGCGAGTTCTTTATCCGATATCAATTTTTTACCCACACTGAAGCTGGATGACATGCAATCCCAATCCAATCCTCTTCGTCACTTCATCGACGACTGGCCCAAAACCCAATCCGATGGCTCAACCATTACCTGGCCCGAGATTGAAGACATGCGATCTGAAAGAGCTCAACTTTCCATGTCGAAACCCCTGGCTTCCTCTGAATTCTCATCCTTCACTGCTCCAAACCGAGAAAGTGATACAGACTTACCCCTTAGTCTGTCTCTTGAAGCAGACCAAAGACGAGCGAGTTGGATTCCCATCTCCTGGGAGATCTCCATGGGTGATCCTCTTGGCGAGGCCCTTAAAAACACTAATAACGCGACCAAGGTTCAGAGCAAGACCTGCTCAACATCAACATCACTCTACCTCCTGCCCGACTGCTGGGACTCAATACCGCGGGTGGGCTCTCTTACAAGCAGCACAGTGAGTAGCCCGAGGACAGAGAACAAGGCCAACGAGAGCACTGGAAGCTTGTGCAACGATCTCCTTGGCCCAACCATTGTAGGTCATCCAACCATGCATTAGCTTATACATTCTCTACCTCAATGCATCATGGAAGCTGATGATTATACGCTTGAAAATTTCCAATATGGTTCTGTAGCTACATGTTATATTCGATTTGGATCGAGATGGTCTTTTTTTATATACAAAATTGGAGCCATTTCCCAAGTGCGTTGTATTCGATTTGAATCTAATCTATATTGTGTGGATGCTGCAATGTGTAACCTGAAGTTTAATTCAAAGAAAATGGATCGCAGATGCTTGTAATCTTTTGCTTTGTGCTACGAATGAAACACAGCAGTTGAAGTTATTCTGCGAATGGGGAGGCAATTTATTGATCAACTGCAGAATTAAACACTGGGCTTGCACTTGAATGACCAAATTTCTATAAGTTCTATAAGATGTCTGTGTACCATTCTTTTACATTATCTTTATTTTAGAATTCGTAGAATAATATTTTCAAAAATTTAGTATAATCCCATTTTCACAACTCCTCCCCAATCAAATCAACGCTTGTGATACATCGACCTGATCGATCCGACGGTAAAGAAGACGCCCTGCATGTACTTAGCGATTGGTCTTAAGTTTCCGCAGTTGAATTGTAGAGGAGATGCAGGCATATGAGCAAACACGTTGGTCGTACACTTCGCCGCTCCGAAATCGTCGATCCACAGCCGATATGCTTCTCCGCCACCGCCTCCTCCTCCTCAACCTCCACAGGCCCCTCGCCTCTCCTCCTGCTCTGGCCGCCGTATCCTTCTGGCCCTTATCCCTCTCCGCGCATCTGACGCCTAGCACAGACTCCCCTAGCCCTTCCGGGTCTACCGTCAAGGGCTCCTCCGTTCCGGATGTCGCTGCCCCAGGTCTGTTGCGGAGCGAACTCTTCGTGCCGCCGGGGGTGGAGCGGAAGGACGCGACTGCCGAGATGCTGCTTCCGGGTTCTAACATCGTCGTGGGGCCCTACGCTGGCGACGCGGAGGTGAAGAAGATTGAGTTCGTGAAGAGCAGTGCGAGGGCGGGCGATTGCCCTAAGGATGGTCGCCCGGAGTTCGCCATCCTCGGAAGGTCCAACGTCGGCAAGTCCTCCCTCATAAATAAGCTCGCCCGCAAGAGGGAGTTCGCCCTCACTTCCAAGAAGCCAGGTTCCTTCTTTCGTACTAAATTCATCTTGTTTTGCTGCGTTAAAGCCAATTGCCCAAATTGTTGATGAACACAATGATGTTTGTACAACAGGTATGAATGTGTCTAAACATGAACGTGGACACATGAAATTCTCAAGTCTTAGTTTGGATACCTGATACCTGACATGCATAGTCAGAGAGAAATCTTTAGATTGACAAATAAAGAGACAAAGAAAGAACTGAGAACCTTGTTTTGGGCACAATGGTTGCTCTAGGACAGGATAACTAGGGCTTCACATCCATGTTGGGGTTTTGCAAGTATCTAATGAAAGGATGCTAGCAATTTTCAAAATTGACGAAATATTCATCCTTAATTCCAAAGGAAACTAATTGTTCATTCATTACGTAATAGGCTTGAGGGATAGATATTGTGAGAAACACAATTGATGATGAAGCTGAGAACTTGACTCAATATTTGGTTTGGTTTGACTGTAGTCCAAGCCCGTTGGTGTAGTACCCCTATTAGAATATACTCAATTGACAACCCCGTGGACAATTTAAGACAGAATACTACTCAAGAACTCTGAATATGTTATTTGTTTTGACTTGCCAGTGTAGCTCAATGGTAGAAAATAGTTTCCTTGCGATGAGTGTTGACGAGGCTTGCTTTGTTTGATTCATTTGCACCTTGCTCAGATTTACACCTTGACCTCCACTATAAACTATAAAATAGTCATAAGCCTGCTTTTCTCAAGTTAGAAATCAAGTTTGTTATTGATTTATTGTGATCAATCCAATAGTTTCTTTCCTTTGCTCTGGATATATTTTTATTTCTGAATGATTTGCTAGTCCTGGCATGCTGTAAAATATTTATTTTTACAGGGAAAACACGACTTATAAATCACTTTTTGGTTAACAACAGCTGGTACATTGTGGATTTGCCAGGCTATGGGTAAGCACACTCAATTTTAGTTTGCAGTTGAATGTCTGCTCAGTATCTTAGTGATTTGTTTCTTAAGGACCAAGGATCTCTTGATTCTGGCATTGCTTATAGGTAGACTAGAATCCCTCATCACATTGGACTTATGATTTGTTTGTCTTGTTTTAAGAGTTATGCATTTGATAAAGTTGTACTGATCTAGTTGTCAATGTGTAGTATTTCATGAATTTGTTTCTTTACAATCAATTTCTGTAGAGTTATTGTATTTTATTTGCTTCTGTATATTCTTTCTGGAGATGATCTTTGAAGTTGTTGATTTTTTCTTCTTTTATTAAATATGAATCAGAAACAGAAATGGTATCAACAAGGATATAAACTTCAGAATAAATAAAATAGAATGCAGTGGATGTTATAGTCAATCCCAAAATTCTGATTTAGAATATGGTTGTATCTGAATTCATGGGTAGGAATTAAAAAAGAAAAATCAAACCCCTAGTCACCCTCTACCTATACTATATGTAATATATCAAGGATATTTAGTTTTAATGTATCCTAGAGTGCAACACTGATATTCTAGTCATTTATAGTATGCCTCCAATCCAAATCAAATAAAGCCACTGAGTTAATATGAAAAACCTTGATTATCAGTCTACTCACTTGCCAAATTCCAATTTTTCCTGATGGGAGAGAATGATGTATAATTAATCAGTTCAGAGGTCTAGCCTATTCTTGAACCTGGAACATGTTTTGGTCTTATTTTGTTTTTGCTTCTATATTGTAATTTTTTTATTGTCATAATTAGACTTGCTCTGTTGTTGAGCTGCAAAAGCCCATAAAGAGGTGTACAACTATTCGGCAATTGCCCAAAAGGCGCACCTAAAGTTTGGAATGGACCAAAAGATGTTCCAAACTTTGAAAATGCCCAAAAGATGCACCTCTTTCCTGTTTTACCCCTTATTTTTTCTCCTCTCTTCTTTTTCTTTTCTCTTATGCATGCAATCTCTCTCTTGTCTTTCCTCTCTCTTTTGCATGCATACATAACTATTGTGGTGATGATGTTTAAAAATCATCATCATAGATAATTACATTATCTTTCGGTACTACCACGGGCTTGGTTTCTTGGAGACCAAGATCATATTTTAATTGATTCTTCCAATAACATTTTAACACTTTCGGAGAAGCTGAAATAAGCAATTGAAATATTGTTGAACTCCTTGCAGCCCTATAGTCTCAAAAATATATAGGACTTGAAATGGATCCAATCGGACCTGTCTAGGTCCATTAGCGGGCTTCACTGAAAATGGACCTAGACAAGTCCGATTGAACTCATTTCAAGTCTTGTGGATTCTGAGGATGCAAGGAGTCCAACGGTGCTCTCTATTGCTTATTTCGACTTCTCTAGATGCGTTAAAATGTTTTGAAAGAATCAACTAAAATGTGGTCCTAGTTTCTGAGAAATCAGACCCGTGGTAGTGTTGAAAGATAATGTAATTATCTGTGGTGCTGATTTTAAAAAATCAGCACTATGTATGCATGCAAAAGAGAAGCGAGGTTGTATGCATAAGAGAGAGAAAAGTGAAAAAGTCAGATTTGACTGAGGGGTAAAATGGGAAATAGATGTGCTTTTTGGGTATTTTTAAAGTTTGTGACCTCTTTTGGCCAATTCTGATCTTTATGTGCACCCTTTAGGTAATTGCTGAAAACTATTTATTTCAGATATTTCTCCATTGTTGCATGAAATTCTTTTATTTCCTTGTTTTTCCTCTATTCCCCTGTATTGCAACTTGAGAGATCACTAATTGAAGCATGCAGAAAGTACTGCAGCATCAAATTCTTTGATCAATATACGTCACAATCTGAGATAAGTAGGCAAAAATATATTTTTTTTTTCCATTTTGATGAACATAGAGGAGATGGTGCAAACTCTAATTATCAATAAAGATTTATTTCCTTTGAAATAACAATTAATTTATTGGAACAAGAATAGACCACTACAAAATATTGCACAATTTTACCAACCATGCTCTATCGTGGATGCACCTCACGCATCATAATGGATGCAGCTGCCTGAATGAATATTAACATAACCGAGTTTAAGATGTGAGAATTTGAAAGATTTGGGTTTTATTAATAGTACTAGCAGAGAGTCAACGGGCACCATACGTCATTATTTATTTGATAATTTTGAATTTAACCATGAGCTTCTTGCACAATATTTTCTTCTAATTTTGTACCAACATCAATTTCACTGTAAATATGATTTGAAAACCTACAAAAACTAAACAAAGGTCTTTGAACCCTTTAAAGCTTGATGTGTTTGAATTCTTACTTGTGCTAGTCCTTGTTGTACCTTTTGATTTTGCAACCCTCTAGTTGCTTTCAGGTTTGCAAATGCATCTCAATCTTCTCGAACCGACTGGTCGAGATTTACCAAGGGGTACTTTTTGAACCGGGAGACCTTGGTTGGTGTCTTGCTCCTCATTGATGCCAGTATTCCACCCCAGCAAGTAGATTTCGACTGTGCTAACTGGCTCGGACGTAACAATGTATGCCCATCCTACTACCACATCTTTTACTTTTGAATCAACAACTTTTTCTTTTTGTGATAAACGATAACCATGAACTTGATTGCCCTCAGATCGGCTTGACTTTTGTGTTCACCAAGTGCGACAAAATCAAAGGAAAGCAACCCAATGACAAGATCAAGCATTTTCAGGATCTTTTCAGTGAGTACTACAGGAAATCGCCGCCTCCATGGATCATGACAAGCAGTGTTACTGGCTTAGGTCGAGACGAGCTCCTCTGCCATATGTCTCAGCTGAGGAATTACTGGGACAATGAAGATGAGTCAGTTTGATGGCTGAATGCATTCATCGAAAAGGTGATTGTGCCAACGTTTGAATGTTTTCCTCTTTGTTATCAGTTTCGCCATTCTGGTTAGTTAGACCATGTAAGTGCCTAACCTTAATTAACCTAAAGCATATTACTATGTTATATTTGACAATATTAGCATTAAATTGGAACCACAAATTATGTGCATACATAGATCTTGACCAGATCAAGTCACTTTGAAGTTATAACGAGTGCTTCTACCTTTATCGAGATTATTTTGTGTCATAGATTCTGGGTGTCTGTTTTAAATTACCAATTTGCCCTACAATTTGACCGTTACAGCCACCAACTTGACTTAATCATACTACGTTAAGGACAGATTAAGAAGCATAATTAAACTTCAAGCTTATAATTGCCTACTAAATTAATCAGCACGAGGCAGAGAAACCGAAGCGTCTAAATCCTGTCGCCGGCGGTGGGGCAGAAGGTGATGCGGTACCCCTGCGTGCCGGAGGCGCAGGTGAAGGTGCTTGTGGCGTCGTCGTATGCGTAGCTGTACGCCGCCGGGCATGCTGATTTGAAGACCTGAGAGTAGCGGCTGGGCCCGCATGACGCTGGTGATCCGTGGGCTCCCGTGCAGCAGTACTCCGAAGCCCCGAAGGCCTCGCACGCGCTCCGGCACGCCACCGTGTGGCCCGCCGCCCCCGCCACCCGCAGCTCCGTCGGGCACCGCTTGTTCACGTCTGCCACGCATCCCGTGTACTGGCACCTGTTGTCACCCCTTTGTCCTCCGGATGCGGGGCGCACCCCGATGCCAACGTTGTAGCCGTCGACGAGGCTCACGTCGTAGAAGTCCTTGTCGCCGGTAGACGGTCCGGCGAGGGTGAACTCCGCCAGGGTGACAGGCGGCGCACCGCCGACGGAGCAGAGGAGAGCGCCGCCGCAGTCTCCTGTGTCGCAGTGGCCTGGGGCAGTTCCAGTGGGGTCGAAGGAGCAGCCGGTGCGAGCCCAGAAGCGGCCAGACCAGCTCGGCGGGGCGGAGAAGGAAGCGGTGGCATTGGGGCGGAGCTCGAAGCCGCCGCCTCCAAGGCGAGTTGCGGTGTTACCTGACAATGTGGCGGGCCAGACGGTATACCGGCACTTGTTGTGGAATGTGAAGGCAGTGGCAGCGATCGCTGGCGCCGGACCCCAGAATAAAACAACTGTAACACCATTAAAGGTCACTAATGCACAATTAATGAAGCTTAATTAGTAGGAAACGGAGAAGCGCCTACCGGCGGCGACGAAGAAGAAAAGGCTCTCCATGGAAGCTTTTCCAAGTGATTAGAGGAGAATTAAATCCGGAAATTGGTGAAGTATGATGGGAAATGAGGCTTATTTATAGTGCTAATCACACTAGTTAATTGCAAGCTAATTAATTAAGGTGACTCATGCAGAAGGAACGAGAATTTGATGAACAAACTCGACAAGAACAAATAAGTGGGTGGAAAAAAATTTAAATGAACTGATGAGATTAAATCAATGGTAGATCGTACGGTTATTAAGGAGATATATAAGTCATTTTTGTCCTAAATTTTGTAGTAGATGGATCACAAAAAATATGCTCTTCCATTTATTTTAATAAGAAAATGTCCTTTAACTCTGACTTGCATTTAGCTCACCTTATTAAGTATTATTACTTATGAAAAAGTAGAAGTAAAACTATTAGAATTTTCAAAAGGCTTGATTAACACTTTAATTAATATTTTTAAAAAATAAAAAATAATCTAAGCTTGAATAATAAATCATGTAATTATGTCAAGGAGTTAATTCTGTGAATATAAGCTTTGTTATTTAATAGAAAAAGTTAATTGGTGTGACCGTTGTTAATTCTGTTAATTAGGGTAGTCAATATTAATCTACATCCATGGATGAAAAAGGTAATAGAGTAATATTATCCATAACTTATTTGTATAATTAAAAATTAAACTCCTCAAAATCAACCAAGTCGTTGTACTATAGTGGTGAGTATTCCCGCCTGTCACGCGGGTGACCCGGGTTCGATCCCCGGCAACGGCGTTATATTTTGCCCTTTTTCTCTATGAGAGAAGAAGGTGTATTTAATTTATAATATTTTATAGATTACATTTGTCATTTACGGTCGTTGTAGTATAGTGGTGAGTATTCCCGCCTGTCACGCGGGTGACCCGGGTTCGATCCCCGGCAACGGCGTTAACTATTTTTCCCTTTTTAGCTATGAGAGAAGAAAGTGTATTTACTTTATAATATTTTATAGCTTTCATTTGTCATTTAAGGTCGTTGTAGTATAGTGGTGAGTATTCCCGCCTGTCACGCGGGTGACCCGGGTTCGATCCCCGGCAACGGCGTTATATTTTGCCCTTTTTAGCTTTGAGAGAAGAAGGTGTATTTAATTTATAATATTTTATAGATTACATTTGTCATTTACGGTCGTTGTAGTATTGTGGTGAGTATTCCCGCCTGTCACGCGGGTGACCGGGGTTCGATCCCCGGCAACGGCGTTAACTATTTTTCCCTTTTTAGCTATGAGAGAAGAAAGTGTATTTACTTTATAATATTTTATAGCTTTCATTTGTCGTTTAAGGTCGTTGTAGTATAGTGGTGAGTATTCCCGCCTGTCACGCGGGTGACCCGGGTTTGATCCCCGGCAACGGCGTTACTTGGTTTTTAAACCTTCTTTCTCCCAGTTTTCTTCCACTTGTTCTTTACGAAATTTCAACAATTAGGGTTCTTGCTTAGCAACGTAAACTTTCAGGACAAGTGATCACCACGTTGCTACGATTCAACCTTCTGTTAATATTAACTGTTATTTATGGAACCTCAACACTAAGAAACTTATTCACAACATAGAAAGATCATTCTCTCTCTCTATATATATAATAATTTTTTTCTATCCATTTATGTATGTATCTATCTATCACAAGAGCAAAAAGAATTCAAAAGAATCTTTTCACAATCTCTGCCTACGAACTAAATTGATGAACCAACTCAGTTCCAGCAAATGGCTTCAAGTACTGAACGCGTTAGTTCCCCTTGGAATTGAGAGTTTGGAGAGTACGAAAACACAAGCAGAGGAGACGAAGACAGCTCCTGCAAAGCAAGCCAAGTCCATTCCACTCACCAACTCCACCTCCTTCAACTTTTCCACCATTCCTGCCTGCAGAATCAGCAGGATCGAGTGGCCGAGCCTCGACTTCGCGTCCGATATCGACTGCATTCCCATGCTTTTGGCCAGCTTCTGAAATAGTTGGGACAAACAATTCAAATAGTTGTTGATCATACAGAGAACGGCATCAGTGAGTGAGTCTCTAATATGTCAAGGAAAACTCACCTTGAGATTGAAGGGCCCAAACGTAGATTCAGCAATCTGCCTTCTTTTCTTCTGCTTCATGTCGTCTGAGCTCACGAACATGACGTAGAGGCTGATTCCGAAAGAGAGAAGAGCAGTTCCTACCAGGAACATGTCTGTGCAGTGCAGAAGAGCATTTTCAGATTCTATTAAATTTTAAACCACTCATTAAACATCAGGGAATTTGTGAGGTTGAATGATAGATATGTATGTACCTATCGATTCGACAAGCGATTGGGTGATCCTTCCTTGATTTGTGCTTGAAGAAACTGTTTGGAAATATTGGTAAAAAGCTTCAAGAACAAAGAAGCAACCCTGCAGTAAAGCACCATCAGCAACTTCAGAAATCAGAAACTTTCTTGCTCTAAAGATTACTCTTTAGTTAATTACCTCGACGAAACACAAGATCGAACCGATGATCGATCCTGCAACTGCGATCAGAGTGAAGGATCTGCAACCGGTGACGCCCTGCAGTTGATATGGAACCACTGGGATCAGCCAAGAACAGGAGATGGATAAATTAGGAAGAGAGGAGGACTAACTACCTTTTCGACGAGCATCTCCGCGCGAGTTCTCCATTGTTTTGGGTTCAATTTCGGAGGGTTGAGGAGTCGGAGGAGAGTGCCGGCCACCTTCACGACGCCTTCTCGCAGGAGAGGCTTCTGCTTGGTGTCCGGCAAGCCGACGGTGGTGGCCAAAGAGACTGCCATTCTCTTCCTCAACTGGACTCTGCATGGCTTTGCCCCTCCACTCCATGGAAATTGGAGAGGGCAAGAAGAAGATAAGGCAGCAGCGGCTGAGGAAGAAGAAGAAGAACAAGAAGTAAGATGATCTGAGTACTGAAGAGCTCTAGTGGCACTCAGTAGACTACTTGCTCCTGCCATTTTTTTCTTCTTCTTAGAGTCCGTACGATGAAAAGCTGGATCTTAGTGACACAAACTAATTGTCTCTTTGTATTTATAAGCATAGGAAGGTTGATTGTAAGGGAAGATTCGAGGAATAATGCATGGAAAAGTTCCTGCTTCCTAGTATTTTTTAGGAGAAACTTTACGGCAAAGAAAGGCCATTTGATTTCCAACGTGGAGTAAAGCGCGGGAAATGGAGGCCGCTCGTTAATTCGTCAAACCTCCGGAGGAAGGTGAGAAGCGTGTGTGGCCAGTAGCGGCGCTGGCGCCGACGACGGACGGCCGAGAACGCTTACCTAATAAGAAGTGAGAGCGCCATTTTAATGGAGGGTTCCGTTTGAATTCAATCAAAACTTTAACGGTTGAGATTGAATCAACCCGATCCTACGACTATAGTTTTTTACATTCTAAAATCATATATATAACGATATTTTCTTCACCACAAGAATTTTAGTGGTTTTGGAAGATTGGAAGACGTAGATTGTTCTTTGTATCTGTAGGGAAAAGTTAAAAAGAAAGAAGGCAATGAGCTTTAGATTTTTTTCAGTTTTTCTTCTTTTTTTTTTTTTGGTTTAAAAAATTCTAACAGTGAAATTTAAAGAAAAAAACAAATTTCATGAGGAATATGCCGACTTGGAGCTGTTTAGAGCGAAATACAAATTCTACATGAACTTTCTTCCTAAAAAAGTGTTCATATTTGATGGGTCTAACCCGATCGACAAAACCATGATCCTTGCCCTTGTAGTTTCAGTTGAGATGGGCTCGCTTTTGGTCGCACCGATAATATCATCAATCTTTTCTTCGTAAAATAGAAAATTCATCAATCGACAAGATGCCCAACTCTAAGTATTTAAATCTACTTAGACTCCGTCTTTATCTCAGTCTCATATCATGATTTGAGCCTAAACACTTATACTAGGATCACTCTACATTGATTCATTATTTTAAATATGCATCTTTTTTATTTGTTATTATTAAAGAGGAATAGGAATTCTTTTTCCAATTTTTTTTTCTTGATGGAAAAAACAAAAGTGCCAACATAGAATTTTCATAGCAATGCATAGAAAACTTGTCCACTGCAAATAGCTATTTCCGGATGACTCCAAGCAAATAAGACGTAGGCAATTGAGTTAGGAAGATGGAATATAATGGGAAGCTGAAGAAAGCTTGATAGATTTTAAAATGACCACAATTATTCTGAAATTTTGGTGTACAAAAAAAATTCTCAAGACAAGCACACAAGATTTCAGCCCAATAATTTTATTTTCTTGAATTAAAAAAAAATAGACAACTCATTTCAATTTATATTAAAAAAACATAGTGGAAGGAGTCACTTTCCATCTCTCCGCTCCCATCATCCTAGGTAAACGAGCCCTTAGAGCATCTACCATGTCATTAACGCATCACGCGTTAATGGCAATATATTATTATATATATATGTTTTTTTTTCCAATCTGTAAGTATTAACGCGTTCAAGGAATTGAACACGTTAATGCTACAGTGCATCTACAGCACCTCCACGTAGGCATTAACGTTAAAGTATTAACAGCGATGTGGATGCTCTTATACATGATAAATATGAACATCCAGCATCCATTTAAAGTGTTGATAAAGTATAATTTTCTTTTCCCTGCCAATAATACAGTTCACCCACATATCACATGGAAAACATGGTGGCTATTGGATTTCATGTTAATCAGTAGAAGCTGAAAGGCAATGTTCAGATTAAAGCATTAGCTTATCTGTACATCTCAACTTCAAGAGTCAATACAAGGCATAAGCTATTTTATTTAGATGTGATTTGCTCTTCTCGTACATATGAAACGAGTATGACATTCATAGATGACAATTCTTTGGCATCCCCAGAGCTACACCTTCCTCTTTGCTACAAAACGAAAAACAAATAGCTTAAAAGTATTAGAGAATGCTGTGACAAGAGCTTTTAGTGGAAAACTAGGGCATGCTGCAGGAGCAAATACACCTCCAGACAATGAATTTTTTTTTAGTTCTAACCCCCATTTGAAATTCCCAAGCTAGGCTCCATCTCGAAAAAAAAAAAGAAACCTCCTTTGAATATCGAATTGACTGACCAAACTGTGGATGAAACAATTTAATCGGCTGACAATATGAATCAAAATTATGCCACTGTTTACCTAGATGATACCAATACTTTCAATTTTTGGCACACCTTTGATACAAATGCTTTGTTGGGCAAATTTTCAGTCCATGGCTAGAGGAGGGTATTTTGGTACAATATTACAATGGGATGAGGGGAGTGAATATGGCATTTTCAGATAGGAGGCATTGAACTTGGCTTTTTCTGATCTGGGTACTTGCTGATGCTGTAGATGCATCTGGAAAATATGATCATTCTACTTGCCAGGCATGGCTATGTATAGTAAGTATTACAAGTTAATTTTGCAAGACCTTTTGCTCAAAAGGAACTTTAAGACATCATGAATTATAATAGTGAGATGGAGCATACAAGGATTTACCTTTTGAGCTATGGAGACATTTAGATCTAAAGACAAGGTGAGAGGAAAATTGGATCCTCTTCAACGATGACAAAAAGTTAATGATTCTACTAAATGGGAAGATAAAAATTGAGCATTCATCTCAAATGTAGAAAAATTTGATAGGTGAAATATTGTCCTAAGCATTTTGAGGAGAATCGTACCTTGTTTCGACAGCTTGTTCCTCTTCAGTCTTTGTATTTCATAGTTTCCTTTTCAAAGCCAATAGTAGGGAACTGTTTTGCATATTCTTCCACGTCCTGGCGGAGCTTCTTGATCTCAGATTGAATATTAGCATCTGTCTGAATGGTGGTTAGAAAATCCTTCAGCTTTGTTCCAGCTAATTCACATTAGAAAAAAGGGGGAAAAATGACAACGTTGGTTAATTTTTCAACAAAATGATATCATGATAATCCATGTATTAAACAGCCAAAAGAAGAAAAGATAAATATAAACCTTTTGTTTCAGTCTTGATCTTCAATGACAAATTCACGGCAGTGTCAAAGAAGTCAGCAACTTTAGCAAAGTCTTCTTCAACAAATCCTCTCGATGTAAGGGCTGGGGTTCCTGAACCAACAGAAAAGGGCATGTAATGAAAACTTAATTTCCAACGTGTTGTCGTTGCTTAGCTGATATGAAAAGTATGTACCCATCCTGATGCCTCCAGGAACCATGGCAGAAACATCACCAGGTACAGTGTTTTTGTTAGCTGCAATGTGAACTAATTCAAGCACCTTTTCAACTCTAGACCCATCAATTCCCTGTACATGGATTGAACACCAAACTATTGACAACTCTTGATGTTGACCTACAAGAACACCAAACTATTCTAGTGCTCTAACTCCTAATTCTATAAAAACTACCACCATTAGCATTTTTTAGAAGAAATCTTAATGAACCATTACAGAGAATACTGAAATGCTTCCAGTATTTTTGACATATTTGATCAGAGTTTAAAATATGCTGGGAAGTGGGAACTGATACTAAATGGGCATAGTTTTTCATGTTACCTTGTTCTTAAGATTCACCAATACTAAATGGTTCTCTGTCCCACCTGAAACAAGCTCATAGCCTTTTGCAACCAAAGTCTGCAATGCAAACAACTTTAAGATTTAACCTTGCTTAAACAATCAGCTTTACTATTTAGAATTTACCCAACTTATGGCTCTAATCCAACCTGTGGACTTTGCGGTTTTATTTTTGTATACAGAATTAATATTTGAATATTGAAGACTTGTAAATCAGACTGGCTTTCTTGGTAGGTAATGAAATTTGAGAACTTATACATGAATAAACAAACAAACCAAGAGCCAGCATAATTCTAGTCAAACAAAAAGGGAAATATACATTATTCCAGAATTAGTTTCTAACTAATGTACCTGGAACTCAGAAAATCTAGACTTGATGAATTTTAAGTGAATGCCTTTGTTCACTCATATCATTTTTAATATATATATGTAACAGAACTTGCAAGAAATCAACACTGAAGAAAAGGTAATAACAAACCACACAACATCTACATCAAAACCCATGTTAGTTTCAATTATTTGAGGTGGTAGATCTAATATTGAATTATACCTGAGCAAATCTTGCACAGTTGCGGAGTACTTGCTCTTGATAGGCTTTGTACTCAGGGGTGGTGGCCTAGCAGGTATTCAAATGAAAGAAGTTTCAGATAATATGCCATAAAAAATTGCAGTGCTAAAATTCATCAGCAAGTAAAACAACATATACAAATATTTATTTATTTCCCTTCTTTCTTGGACGCTACTATTGCATGCGCATTGCTACACTACACAGTTAACCATATGGAATAATGAGAACAGTAAAATAAATTCAAGTGATAATGGCAATGGTTTAGCATGTAGATCTTATGATCCAACATATGAACCAGTATATAACTTATTAAAGAAACTATGACTAAACATTCATTCGTGTATCAACTAGTTTGATGTTTTCTTGGCCTACAAGGGGCCACAACTAAATTTAACCCAACTTAGATAGCTATGTTCTTTCCCATCTTTATAAAGCTTGTTTGCATGGCGAGGAAGCACGGAGAAAAGAAGCTAGCAGAATAGAAATGGATTGACAAGGCATACCTGTTTGAGAGCAACAGCTAAACCAGAAATGGTGTGGTTGTGTGGGCCACCTTGGAGTCCAGGGAAGACTGCTTGATTGATCTTGTCTTCAAAGTCGTACAAAACCTAAAAATTGGTAAATAGAACTCTTATTAACAGCATCCTGTGACAAGACATGTTCTAATGTTGTCTTCCCATTACAATTAGAGGTTAAGGAAGAGCTCCCTGATAATGATTTAAGTTTTTTAATTAACCTCTTTCCCTTGTTTGTTGATCTCCTTCACTCCTTTCCTGAAGAATATCATGGCCCCTCGTGGTCCACGGAGTGACTTATGAGTTGTAGTTGTGACGATATCTGCATACTCGAATGGAGATGGAATGACACCACCAGCAACAAGTCCACTTATATGAGCCATATCTGCTAGAAGGATAGCTTTGTGTTTGTCACATACCTGTTTTACACCAGAATATCAAATTTTAAGAAAGAATCAGTCAATCACTGTACAAGCCATGATGAAAATCAAATTATAAAGGGACAAGAATAGCTGGCTTAATGGCATGGAAACAAGTCTACCTTCCTAATACGAGCATAGTCATAGAGGCGAGAATAGGCACTAGCACCAGCCACTATTAATTTTGGCCTGAAGAGTGTAGCACTTTTCTCCAGCTGTGTAGAAAAATAAGGTCAGCTTGAGCATGATAATGAGATTTTCATGCCAACACAAATCAATAAAAGAAACCGTCACTAGGATGACCACAGATTAAAACAGTGTTATTTATATTGCAAAGTGAAGTTTTTTTCTCATGAAAGTATGGGTATGAAATCCAGAATATGATGTAATGTTTTAGTTCATAATTTATATATATGGAATGCATTGAAGGTATATATGATTTTTTGGTCCGAAAGAAGTTATATCATTTGATAGATATTTTGAAGAAATTGGGGTAATAGCAACTAAGACGAATATTCATATTCTTAAATTTTTTTTAAAAAATGCCACCTGATCGTAATCAATATACCCAGTACTCTCATCAAGCCTGTAAGGCATTGTTTCAAAGAATATGGACACTGCAGAGATCTTCTTGGTATCAGTCTGCAAAAGTTTGATAAAACATAGAATCATGAGATATCGACCTAAACACTAGCATCAAGTAAACAAACAAGAAACTGAACTTCACATACAATACAAGAAAATCGTTTTTCTGAATTTGCCTAAGCATTTAAGTTAGATCGTTGTCAGTATAATTAATGGCGTGAAAGTCTATGATTTACTTTGAACTCAAACCTTCTGGGTTTAATGTCGGGATTTTTGAAAGATCTACATAACTTTATGTGGATCTATTGCAGGTCTAGTCTCGTGGAGAAATACATTAAGTTTCTTAAACATTTAGCTAGATAAAGATTACCATGGTATGAACTGGGTTCCTGCGATAGATCATTATCGAAAGCTAATTTTGTTAATCATGAGAAATCTGCTAATAAATAATTTTCATGCCAGTGACAGGTTTTGCAATATTCTGAAAAAAAACATAACACATTTTTGAATAAGATGATTCACTGATAGTAGTATTAACTTCTGGCATTTTTTTAATCATCCTGACCTGGTAGCCATGAGAAAGATGTCCACCATGAGGCAAATCAAGAGCCATTATTCTTTCATGCGGTTTTAAGAGTGCCGTATATACTTGAAAATTAGAAGGTGATCCTGATAGAGACTGCACATTCACTGTGGGAAGTATTGACACAATTTAAAACCAAAACAAGTAGGGACGGATATAAACTCAGAACATAGTCAATATTCACATTATAGTTACACTATATATTTCACAAGAATTGCATCTGAATTGAAGAGATAACAAATATTTGATTACTCAACATATGTTTCACTAAAGCAGCCATTACACTGTTCAGAATTTGTTTACAGCTACCACTTTCCATTTTGGAATTGTAGATTGTTTTCCATTCATAAATTATAACAGTCAGACCTTCTAATTAGTAACACCAAATTCAATTATTTCCATACTTATAACACATTTTTGTAAGTTACAAGATAATATCTAGTTGCTTAAAGATGATTAAAGGCTAAAAAATGAATATATATATATATATATATATATATATACACACACTTTGAATTGAAAGATATAAAGAAATCTTGCACTTAGATGGACAAGGGAAAAGTTAGGATAATGATGAAAATGAAATTACAATAATCACACCTCAGCTTCTAGCCAGGAAGAGACTGTTCAGACTTCAGTGTATGATTATGAAAATGAAATTATGGTAATCACACCTCACTTTCTAGCAATAGTTTTCCAATAGAAAAAGGAGATTGTTCCTCAGGTAAAGCTAGGAACCAACTTTAGAGAAGTTAAACAAACTTCAAAAATCAACTAAATTGTAACAATATCAGCTTGCTATTTCCATATTTCACTTTATTCTTTACTATCCTTGAATTTCATGGAAGAAACAAAGTTTAAATAATTATGATTTTACTAAAAATACGCAAAATACAGAATCAGGACAAAAATCAAGCATTCATTACTATGAAACTGAAAGGGATAGTTTGTGCAATAAGAAGATATGGGAACTACATAAATAAATGCAAAGCCAAAAACTCCAATCAATGAGGAAATAAAAATTGTCCCATAATTTAATTACAATACAACCTTATTTGTCACATATGATTAAAATCTAGTAAGTTACCAGATTTTTCACAACCATACAAAAAGCTAAAAGTTGAATTAAAATTTCCCACAGAAAATAAAGTTGTCCATTGTACAGTCTTACCTCCCCATTTTTCAGGATCTAGATGGAATGCTTCTAGCGCACGTTTCTGACACAATGTTTCTGCCATGTCAATATATCTGATGCAAGACAGAAGCAATTATTAGTCTCATCAGTATTCACCAAATCTTATAGATAGAAGATGAGGTTACAAAATTTGGCTTTCTAAATCCTTCACACATGCACACAAGAGAATGAATCAATTCTTACTCATTGCCACCATAGTATCTTGCACCAGGATAACCTTCACTGTATTTGTTGGTCATGATAGATCCTACTGCTTGCATCACCGACACCGAAGTGAAATTCTCCGAAGGAATGAGCTCGAGTCCCTTCCATCACAGTCACAACAAAGTGAGAAGTCGCAATCAACTAAATCTAGGAATACTCACTACAAAATCCAACACCCCGTTCTACCTTCCATTGTCGAGCCTTCTCGAGCTCGATGATATCCGCAATCTCCGGATCGACGACCGCTAACGGAGCGTTCAGCTGTTTCGGCCACTGCAATCCGTAGATACGCATCGGAGAAGAATGAAAAATGGAATTCTCGAAAGCTAGTGAGATTTGGAATCCAAAAAACCAAAATTCCGAACTTCGCTACTAAATTCCATCAAAACATACGCACCGTGACGCGAGATTTTTCCTTCTCGTAGACGGCCTCGCTCGGTAGGGAAGACTAAAACCGAAAGAACGAACAAAACCAAGAGGTTACAGATAAAAAAAAAAAAATTTAAAAAAAGAGCGAGATTTTGAGAGTAAAAAACGGATCTTTAAACGTATGAAAAAAGGGCGGAGAAAGGACCATGTAATACAGAGAGTTCCACAGGAAAGGCTGCGATTTCGAGGAGGAGGAAGAGAGTCTACGGAGCGCCGACGCCATTGCCATCTTGCTCGCTCGAGCTCTCGCGTCGGAATGGAGTTTTCGGAGAAGCGAGTGGGTTTGCGTTAGTTTGACAGGCGAAGGAAAGGAGCCAAAGATAAATAATTATAATGAAAAATACACCAAAATTCATAACAATAAAAATAAATAAATAACTTTTTAAATAACTGCCAAATGTTGAAACGTATTTTAAAAAGCAACATAAATATTTATTTTTTTTTAGAAAACTAAAATTAGTTTTTTTTCTTGATCTATTTTTATCATTTTTATTATATCGAAAAAAAAATTCCTCTGTGAATAAGAAAATCTATTACACAACAATGTAAAATTTCCATTTAAATTGAAAATTTCTCGCAATTTGACACAAAATTCTAATCCATTGGGAACAAAAAAAAAAATTAAGGTGAGGATTGTTTGGGATGAGCGTGTTTGATCCAAAGGGAGGCTGCTCCACTCGTGCCCTATCTTGTCCATAGCCACAAACAATTTCACAAATGGATCAAGTAACTAGCAAGCTATCCTTGTACAAGGCATGGATAAGAAAATTTGAGTGCCTATTTCAATAAAAAATAAATTTCTAACAATAATTTGTTGATCCAAGATGTGTCCATGTATTCGAATTAATTGAGTATTCTAATCAAAGTGAATTAATACATAAAGAATAAAAAAGTGAATTATGTATTTTAATTAATTATGGTAATTTTAATTGTGACACCATGGATAAAGAAATGATTTGATAATTTCCTGATAAAATTCTAACAATGACCATTCTTTCTATCAAATCACGCATAATTAAGACATGTAGCAAGCCTCTATGACATAGAATAAGCAATTGATTAATGAGGTATCTTCATGAGAGAGACATACTTTTCTTGAATTCGGCATTCGATACATGAACATAGGTTCAAAATTTGGTGATATCGCAATTGACAAACATTATTTGAAACTAGACAATCCAATTCCTATCATGACAACTACATAAATTTATCCTTTTAATTGTTTAACATGGATGCTCATCGGTATGCTTAATCACCCACTCCAAACTGAGAACTGAAACAGACACCAAATTTGGAAAACAGCAGCCTCAGTTCAAGACACAAGCAAAGACGGTTGAATGTAACCCGTCATGCCTGATTTAACTTCATCAAACTGAAAAGATTCAGTTTTCACGGTTTGCTGCATCTAGCTGGGTTGAAACTTCTTTGAAAATGCGACAAGAACTTTCTTTTACAGCACTGCTAATTCAACCATCCGTGCTAGGACTCAGCTCTAGATAACCAGTGGAGACCACAGCACGAACACAGGCATCACATAATGCAGTAGAGAGGTCCCTCCAAGAGAGTTGAAGCTTATCAGTTTTCATAGCAGGTTCATCGGATAAGGGTACTTGGGATTCAGCAACTTGTAGGAACCTTTTTTGTGCGTTTGCATATTGCATTTTAAATGGCACACTGAAAGGTTGTGACGTGGTACCTCTTAGTTTCAGCATGGAACCTTGAAAGGGCGATGGTTGAATCCCAATTGCTTGGCCATTTAAGCATGGAACCTTGAAATTGAATAGCCCCTACAAGAGTGCAGATTTTCCTCGTTATCCATGAAGTTTCCAAACTACAGAAATCCAGGCAACATCACAGTAACAAGAGAAACAACAAAAATAAGATTTATATTTAGCAAACTTGAAATTTTTTGGAATGAGAAGGCTGATCATTCCATTGCAACAAATTAAAACCATCTTAGAGAAATTAAATTTGTATATTACGTCATAAACTATGCAAAAGAAGTCACCTTAGCTGACCAGAAAGTTAGCAGAAAATTATGCTCTTCAGTTTATTGGCCTTTTCTCCTTGCTATTACAGGAAGACGACTGTTCCAATAACAATGAAATGCATGAGCAGCCCATTTGAGGCTAAGCACATAATAAATATATATTTTTGCATTCATTTGTCTACTCTCAAGGCTCAGATATCACAGTTTATATATTAATAGCCAGTAAATAACCTCCTAATGCAGCATACATGCTGAGAACAATATCATAATTCCTTATTACAAAAAATAACAGGAATTGGCAAAATATATTTCCTTTGGTACAAGATGATATTTTTTCCAGGATGATATGTCGAAGAACAAGTTTGAAGATATTCATATGAATGACATGTTACCTCTTAGTATATAATCAAATAACATGCTCAGATGATCATATCCATGGTGTCCAACCTTCATACATGTTACACAAGTTGTCAATGCTTGTTGCTTGCTTAATAAGGTAATCTACTTGTTCTGAAACTTCTGAAGACCTGCAAAACAATTCAAGATTCATCAGAAAGCAAGTTATTAAATCTATCAGAAGACAGTCATGAAAAGCAGATACCTGTCATCAATACTCCTTCCATCTATTTTTAATTCAACTTGCTTCAAGACTGTCAGAGCATAAGCGTTCTTACCTAAAAGCAGAAAGTCAAGCACAATCTCAGTGTAGTGAACTATGGCATTCTCTGGCCAATGAAGTTAGATGAATAGCCTCAAAATCACACAAGATCCTATACAAAAAGGAGGGAAGAACAGAACATGCCAAGAAAGAAAGGTGAATAACGAAATGAACAACCAAAAAATGTCAAGTGATAACTACTCGTAAAAATAGATTCCCCAGAATATCATGATTTGGGAATAGTTAAGGTAACCACATTTCTTGTGAAAGTACAAATTTTTAACTGAGGCTGTCAAATCAAATTTGCACAAAGTTGTTTTCCACAAAATATTAGATGGAGTTCAGTTACACAAAATTACCAACAGATGCAATCAATTTGTAGTGGTCAGGTTACATTTCATATAGCTTTGAATCCATCCTACTCTGTCAAAGAGAAGCAGGTTATTCATAAAAATCAAATAGCCTTTGTAAATTTGGTTGGTGAACTAGCATATTTATTCACTAAACGTCTCAATTTTGAGTGAATAACATTTATGACAATCTTGTAATAAAAAATACAGATTTTAAGCTTGAAGTGAAAAAGTTAAGAAATAATGCACATTAGTAGATGTAGATAAGAGAAAATGGCAAAACATCATGTGGCAGAACTAAGTCTAATATTACAATGAACTAAAGGCAACTAAAACACATTCAAATGGTCACGATTTTTACCCCTTGTTTTCTGGTTTGCAACATCAGGGCATGAAGAATCAACAAGAATTTCACCTCGTTCATCGACCAGCTTGGAGTAATCTTCATTATCACCCATCAAATCTTTCACTACTTCAGATTTTCCCTTCCCTATCTCAGATGAAATTCGCAAGTTCTCAAGTACTGTTTTAGTAGATAAAGACAGGGTTTGTATGCTTTCACCTAGGTCTGATGGTGCTATTGAAGACAAACCAATGGCAACATCCTGTGATATATATTTAGACTGTTGATTCTCAGAATCAACAGATATGGTTTCAAATCCCTCAGTAATTTTATCAGAGATACTAATGCTGGTATCCTCTCCAGTAGTATTGCTACCAAAGCACTGTTCCACATGGTCTGACTTCTCAAAGGTGCTACTTCCACTTAAGATGATAGTGGAGCCTTCGCTACTGGTGTATGTGTGATCTGGCGCAGATATCCATCCTTCATCATGGAGGAATCCGACATTTGTAACTAAGTTCTCAACAATTTCTCCACTACTCTCAAGAAACCCTCCACTCTCATTTAATAAAATCACATTATTTGAGGGTTCAGAACCAGATATAGCAAGATTTTGAGATCTTGAGATTTGACTCTCTCCAAGACCTTCAAGAGCCTACAAAAAAAATAATTCACAAGAGTAATTTTTTTGCACAAGAGTATCTATATTATAAATGATCTAGTTGGTTGTTTTAGAACATTATTCTAAGAAATTGGTATAGGACCAGTAGCACATCTATGTTTATGCAAATGTATGTCCATTGGTTTTCTCAATATTGCAATAAAAACCACAATTACCATGATTGAACAGAATGATTTGCTCATTCAAACTTTAGAGAACTATATCAAGCTAAATGATCAAGTAAAAGCAGAAATTCTGGTATTTATAAATGAAATTTGGATGACTTCAAAATCAAGAGGAAAGAACGACCAAAGTTGGCCAACAACATTCTTAAGCACAAAGAAGTTATAACTTGAGAATTACTTGATGAAGATTTCCTGCATGAAGATTGGAAACACGTGCAAGTTTGGTTAGTGTGGAATGAAGCTCCTTTACATAGTTGGTTAATGAAAGAACCAAAGGAGCCAAAGATTGATAAGCTTCACGAAGTCTGAAAATATAAGTTTGGTACAGTGATTGCCCACGAACAAGAGATATCTCTTTATTATTTTCCTTATCTTTGAATGATGTATCAGCCACAGCAGCCAAATCAGCTGAAAGTGAAGCTTCAAGAGGAAAAATGATTGAGTGTGCCTGAAAAAAAAGATATATGACACTGGCTTCATAGTTTCATACCAAGCAGACAGCCGTAAAAAACTCTTAATGGAGAGAATATGAGAGATATATCATTTCATAAATAACATTGTTTTTCAGATACATCAATCAGAAGAGAAAAACCTTAGAAAGATCTGCCATAAGAGCACCGTGTGCTGTAGCCGCCTCCTTCCCCAAGATATAAACATCCTCCAAACCTTCAGTAATAGCCAAGACCTGTAATATAATTACTACAGAATGTAAAAAATAACTAGAAGATATGGTGCATATGGATCATAACAATTTAAAAATATAGTGCCAGTAGATACAAACTTTTCTTTATTTTAAGATTATGAAAAATCATTGACTCCCTGACACTCATCCAAGGCTCTTTGATAAGCTTCACGAAGTCTGAAAATATAAGTTTGGTACAGTGATTGCCCACGAACAAGAGATATCTCTTTATTATTGTCCTTATCTTTGAATGATGTATCGGCCACAGCAGCCAAATCAGCTGAAAGTGAAGCTTCAAGAGGAAAAATGATTGAGTGTGCCTGAAAAAAAAGATATATGACACTGGCTTCATAGTTTCATACCAAGCAGACAGCCATAAAAAACTCTTAATGCAGAGAATATGAGAGATATATCATTTCATTAATAACATTGTTTTTCAGAAACATCAATCAGAAGAGAAAAACCTTAGAAAGATCTGCCATAAGAGCACCGTGTGCTGTAGCCGCCTCCTTCCCCAAGATATAAACATCCTCCAAACCTTCAGTTATAGCCAAGACCTGTAATATAATTACTACAGAATGTAAAAAATAACTAGAAGATATGGTGCATATGGATCATAACAATTTAAAAATATATTGCCAGTAGATACAAACTTTTCTTTATTTTAAGATTATGAAAAATCATTGACTCCCTGACACTCATCCAAGGCTCTCTATATAAATATATTTATCTGATATAATATATATAGACAGAAGGGGAATATGTAGATTAATGATTTTTTTATGTGGAATCAGGTGATTCTTCTGCATTGCCACTACCAAAAACCTCGCTTCTGTCAGCACTATTGGCAGCATTCTCTCTTGCATCACCACCGCGGATAGACATTTGGACTTCTTCTCCACTTCTACTTATGTTCTTCAACCTTATGATTCCTCCCACCTGCATCATCACTTGATTTGTGTAGCATGAGCATCGCTTCTAAAATTATTGGTTGAACTGTTGCCTGCTCAACCTCACATCCCACAGTTGCAGCATCCCTCAAGGATCCGCTTCCTTACACAACCCTCCATGACCTCAGATTCTACCTCCATTATGACTTTCTTATTGCTAAGTGAATATGTACTCACAACTGCATTGTCTGACATCCTCTTTTTTATAACTTCTTTTATTCCACTTTGTCATCTTAGTATTCTGATTTCATTTATTTCTTGAATTTGGGTTCAATTCTCTCTCAGTACTATCTCATATGTTATATCTAATCTGGGGTTACAGATAGGCAATGATAAATGAAATTAAAGTATTTCACCCTAATGATAAGTAAGAACTAAACATTCTTCCTTCAAATTTAAGTACACTAATGGAATATCTCTTATTGAACTAGGGACAAGCTTAAAACCCAAAATTGTACTATCAGATATATTTTTCTGATTACATGGGCACATTTCTTTTGTGATTAAGATTTGCTTTAATTGTTTTTTCCTCACATTGACCGCTATTTCAATGGCTATTATGTCAACTAGATACCAAGAAAGTTTTTCCTAACAGAAATCATGATGAAGTGTTTATGGAAAAACCTCCTTGGTTCATTTAGTCAAAGAAGCATGACTTTACATGTAAACCGACAAAAGTCAAGATCAAAACAATCACCATAGCATGGATAGTAAGTTCAACTCTACTTTTATCCATTTTGGTACGATAAGAAATGAATCACCATAGCACTGTAGCATGGATAGTAAGTTCAACTCTACTTTTATCCATTTGGTATGATAAGAAGTGAATAACCTCAACACTGTAGCATGGATAGTTCAATTCTAGTTTTATCCATTTTGGTATGACAAGGAGTGTCTTTGTAATGGCGACGGGTTTTATAAACTCTTTAAAATTCCATTTCAAAATTTTAGATGTTTAAATTTAATTATTTTTAAAAGTTATTTAAAAAGATTCTTAGACATTTTTGGCATAAGAAATTGTAATGAACATGAACAAACTCAATACTTGGATTGGGAAGAGCTCTTTTATATTTCTTTCATATTTAAAAATAAAGTAAATAAAAACTCTAGTGAGCTCAGCTTATTAGCATTCATGAAAAAAGCTTGTCAATAATTATGAATGAACTTAATTATTAATTTGATATAACAATGACAACCAAGTCTTATCCCACTACATAGGATCGACTATATGAATCCTTCTACGTTATTGGATTTTATCACCTACTATATCATCATCTATATTTAAATAAATTTTATCAAATGTTATTGTTGTTAACCATATTTTTTATTTTCCTCTTTCTTGTTTGATATGCATATTTGTTATAGTTCTATGTCGCCTAATTAGAGCATTTATTGATCGTCTAATACATGTTTGTATCATCTTAAACGTGTCTCTCGGAATTTTCCCTTAACAGATGCAACCCCGACTCTCTCTAACATCCTTAACATCCTCATCTCTGTAATTCTCATCTTCTACCCATGTGCTCGAGTCATAGCCCAGTATTCAACTTCATATAACATAGCAGGTCTAACCGTCGTTTTGTAGAACTTCCTTTTAAGTTTTGAAGGTACCTTACGATCACATAGAACACCCGACGCTCTCCTCCATGTCAACCATCTTGTTTGTATTCTATATAAGACACATATCTCAATCCCTCCATCCTTTTGCAAGAAGATCATAAATACTTAAAGTTCTTAGTTCCAGACAACTCATCATCTCCTATCGTAATTATTAATTTGATATAAGCTTATTTTTCAAAATTTTATATTCAGATATATAAAAATGTGATGAATATCTTGTAAATTTTATGCTTTTATATTATTTATAATATAAAAGGCAGTTTGGTACATGAAACTCCCGCAAATACGGAGTCCCGGGGAAGAATTTATCGTACGCAGTCTTGCCCTACATTGCAAAAGGCTATTTCCACGACTTAACCCATAATCACCAAGACATATGACAACAGCTTTACTATTGCGCCAAAGCTCCCCTATATATTATTTATAATATATTTTTAAAATGAAGAAAATAATATACCTTATTTATTAAATCAACATTTGAACTAAATTATAAACATAGTTAAGCCCAATAAAAAGCTTGAGTAAGATTTTTAATAAACAAGTTTTAACAAACTCAATTAGATAAATAAACACAGTCAAATTCAACTAGGTTGTGTTTATACAAAGAACACGTATTATGAGTATATAAAAAGGGTAATAATCTAATATATCATAATCTTTCAATTAATTACATTTTCCCTCTTCATTGAGTTGGATTGTACTTAGTGTTTGTTAGTATTGAACTACTTAATTTATCATATTACCTCTCAGTGTAAGAAGCATAATTTTCTCATTATTTATAAAGATATTATTATCATTACTGGAGATGAAATTGTAGCAATAGGGAAGTTGAAAGCCAATGTCCATCAACATTTTCAAACAAATGATTTGGTTATTTAAGGTATTTTCTAGGTGACGGGAGCCTTAGCATCAGTAAAGGTGTTGTCGTGTGATATTGAGGTCACGAGTTCGAGTCCCAAAATCAGTCTCTTGCAAAATGTAAGGTAAGACTACGTATAATAGACCCAATGCAATCTGACCCTTCCCCACCGAGCCGCCCTTTAAGGTATTTTCTAGGCATTAAGGTGGCTCGGTCAAGCAAAAACATCTACATCTCCATGTTCTTGATATGCTTAAAGAAGTTGACATGGTAGGTTCTAGGTTATTGATACTCAAATATCAAACTAATATAAGGTCAAAGGTAGGTTATAGGTTATTGATACTCAAATATCAAACTAATATGAGGTCAAAGGAGTCGATCACCTAATCTAGAGAAATATCACAAATTGTAGCTCCATAAGTTGATAATCTAACAATTACTAGACCTTACATCTCATTATTGTAAGTGTGGTTAGCTAATTTCTTCAGTTTATATGTCAAGCTTATAAGTCTAATAACTCTTCAATATCTCAAGGCTCCCTCAAGCAAGGATGTCCTATGTGGCTATATAATAATTGAGGCAACCTTTAAATTATATAGAAAATCAACATGCTCCGACAAGATAAATGAGCCATACAATGTTATTATATTCTTATCATATTTGGAAAACGGAAGGCAAATTGTTGTGGTGCAATCAAGTGCAGAGAAGTAATACAAAAAATGACGCTTACTGTTGTGAGCTTTTTTGACCCAAACGGCTAATGATTGGCTCAGATTTGGATATAGTTGTAAGAAATGTGGAAACAATGATCATTTTTAAAAATACAGGGAACAAGAGGGGGAGAGTTGACAACCCACTTGTAAAAATATAAGGCATGTGGGCACAAAAGACTTAAATTGCTACCAGCACAAGCTATGGGAATGTTGCACCATCAAGACAAAATAAGGTTTTGAAAGAACATTAGTGCTCAAAAACAAGATCATCATTTTGTTGAAAGAATTTGAGGTGATTGTTGTTGGAAGAATATAATCAAAGAAATCTCTTGGAACTAACACATATTAAGTCATAGAAGCTATCAGTGCCAACTAAAGACGTATTGGAGACACATGTGTGGATGTCAAGCAAAGAAGCATGGTTCTAGATTGGCTTGCACAGCAAGAGGCAGATGCCACAGGCACTGTCTAGGCTGGCTCAGCAGCAAAATGTGGATGTGAAAAGCATGAGTTTGGTTAGTTCGCACAACAATATGTGTACATGGATATGAGGGGCTCACACTAGGCAAGAGACACAATAACAAACATCCAATATGGTGGGAACAGTGGAAGAACTTGTGGCACATGGTGATGCAAAGGTACAGAAGGCTGGGTGGAGAGTACAAAATGGAGGAGAAGGGTTTGGCAACATGGAAGCACAGCGGAAGGGCATCAACATTGGGAATAGTAACGACAAGAGAAAGGGTTAGGGTGGCTGCAATACCTTGTGGGAGAAGATAATGGGAATTGATCCTATTGAATAGAACTCCCCTTATATAGTAATAAGACCAATCTAACATAGGAAATTAAAGTTTATTTGACTGAAAAACTTAGCACATCAAGTTTTTTAGAAGGATTGTCTTCAACAGACTTGCTCATGTTTGAACTTATTTCACTAATATCAGTTAAACCTAGAAAGCAAGAAAACAGAAGAAATTACCAACTCAGTATAATCAAACAACCCATTTCATTCAACGAGACAAAATTTACTCTGTTGCTCTCAGATCTCATACCTCCTCCAACATGGAACCACATTCAGATGTCAAAGCAGTATGGCTTCTGGAAATATGGATAAACGAAGATAAAGCTGCATTTGCCCCAATTGCGTGCTCAATCATAACAGCAACAATCTTATGCAGGTCATCTATTAATATAGGAGAGTATTTGAGAATTTCTTTGAAATCAGTGCAAGACCAATATCATAGTTCAACTTCCACAATAAATCTTCACGCACCTGAAGCAGAATTTGCCTTTACAGAGGTAATGTGGAGCTCACTGGTTGCAGCAAACAAGGCATTAGCAGAAGCTTCCATGTTACTTTCAGCCATCTTCCATTCTTGTTCGGCACCTGATTGGAAAATAATAACCAAATGCTTATACCATGAGATCTATAATTTGTATATTAGGCAAAGGGCAATGGATGCAAACTCACAGTTAAAAGAATGGTAACAAACATCTAATCTGGTCAGCGTATTCAAGTAAGCTTGCTGCCAGGTCCTTCCATCTGCAGTTGTCCGCCCAGAAGTTTTTTCACCGGGTATCCAGAAAAGTCCATCTCTTGATGCTTCAAACTCCATCACAGAATTGCAGATCTTTATAATATCACTTGCCTGTTCTTGAACCGCCCAAAGCAATTGTCTTCTGCGTATTAGATGATCATGGAACTCTGCAGGAATTCCTGAAATCTTGGACGTAGAGCCAGTTCCAACAGCTGTTGAACCAGCACAAGCCCATGCCATGGCTCTCTCCAGCTGCCCTTCAGCAGATGCTGATGTCCTTTCACAAGCTTGTAAGCATTCTACTGATCGTGCTACTAAGGACATAGAAGACTGTAGCTTTTCCAATAATTTTGGCCGGTTAATATCTAAAACTAATGGATACAATTTATCAGCACCAAGAAACTTTTCAGAAGAAACCTTGGTTTTCAATAGATATGGTGATGACAAATCATGAAGCCATTCCATTTGTACAATTTCAAGAACAGTCTCTGCAAGAGCCTCAGTTAGCTCATTCTCCTGTCTTGTCATGAGAGAAACTGCTGACTGGGCAGCCCTAGTAGTCTCATGTGCGTCGCAGTATTGCTCGAGCATGAGGCTAATTTTTCTTACAGATCCTGAATCTTTCTTTGCTTGATCAAACACAAATTCTCTTCTTGCTTCCACCATGTGCTGCAAATGTTCAGTCTGTTTAGTTAATTCTGTCACAAAAGCAGGTGCAACTCTTCCAATTAGATAACGATAAATACGATCCTGCAAATGAATCTCTAGCTTCTTTTTTAGAGATTTATAAAGTTGATCAAAACCAACATTACTGTCGAGTGAAGATGAAATCTCATGAAAGCACATGTCCAGAATTGAGTCCATAATACTAATTTTCCAAATAAAAAAAGCATGATCCCTCAACAAGAATGTAAAATCCCACACCGATTCAGATATTGCCGAGCCAGATGTCACAGAATCAGTTAGCTTGTAGGTGGAACCATCTGAATTTATGGGAATTGTACCATGTGAAACCAGATCATGATTGACTGATTCAAGCTCAGCAAAGGGCTTTTCAAGTGCAGCCAAAAGAGCTTTGCTTCTTCTAGCATGCAGATAACCTTCCTCTTCAGTGTTCATCAAAGATGTAAAGTACTGCTGGGAAGAACTCAAGGAATTTATAATATTGACTTCCCGCCTTTTAAGAGAGGAACTCTGTGTATCTTTTTGGTTCCAACTTTGATGAAGTTGGTCTAACTGTGACCTACAAGCTTCTTCCTGAGAGGCTATCTCTTCAGCTTCTTCCCAGGACAAATTATCACGCCCACTTAGAGCTGCCTCTCCAAGAGCTAACTGCTGCTCTGTAATTAGTCCAACCTTCATAAAATAACTCTTTTCTAGCTCCAACAAGGATGCCCTCTCCAGTTCAACCTCAAGAAGCTTCTCTAGTGATGTATCAATGGAACCACGGATCTGAGAAAGTAATCCAAAAGCCTCCATTGTTTCTGAATTGTAGGTGACAGCAGATCTAATAATCTCTGGAAGAAGAGTTCCGGTAATTTGTTCAAGCAACTGATTACTTGATCGCACACAGGCCTGAAAAATAGAAGCCCAGTTTTGTGAAAATGCTACAGTTGTGTTTTCCACGGTAATATCAGTAAATGGTAAAACAATTTGAATGAGTTCTTGAACTTCACTAACAAAGCCTGCTACCAGTACGCTTTTCTCAATCTGCTCCTCGAATCTGATAAAAGCAGTTCCAGTGTCAGCTTGTGAACCAATTTCTGCAGTTCTCCTTTCAGTGAATCTATCAGAGAAATAAGTCATATTTGTTTTGATATCCTTATATAAATCAATCACAGCCACACATAGAACAGAAAATGCCTTCATTTTCTTCTCATCAAGATCCTCCTGAGATTTAGCAACTTTTGATCCATCACATTTGCTTTGTCCTGGAAGAGTTTTGAACTTATCATCTTCATTCCTTTGGAAACTGACAGCCTGCATAAACTTTGTGAAGGACGACAGAAGGCGCTCCTTTGAATTTGCTGCAGTATCTGCCCCAATTGATTCCATGAGTACTGAACGCTCAGCAGCATTTTTTTCTATCTCTATAGCATATATTTCCACTTTATGAAGGAGTTCTTGATGCTGCTGTCTAACAGAATCAAACCCTTCCCCTTTGCTCTTGGCAATAAGCTCAGCCGCGTGATTATTAGAAAGTAAAAGGGCTTCAGATGACAGGCTGTTTACTGACAACTGCAGCACTTGTGCCCAACCATGCACTGGGCTGCTTGCAATGTAGCTAAGAGGGAGAACTTTCTTCAATGCCAATGCATACTCATTTAGCGCTTCAATTGCACAAGAAAGTCCACTGTCTAACTCATCGATTAGATGGGAAACTTCCTTATCCAAATCAAAACATTGTGCTTGTGTTGGCTCTGGAACAATTGTTAGTGGAACTCCAGAGATGACAACAGCAGAAACAAGAGATAATGACTCTTCTGTGCCACGTACCATTAATAGACTGTTTGCATCTGGAATCGTGCCACTTCCGAGAGCATCAAGCACCCCTCCATGCTGATCAATCCAGAGAGATGCCTCTTGGGCTTTCTCAGCAGCCATAGCTTTTGCTTGAGCAAATTCATGGGCCTGGACTTCAAAAGTTGTCCTGGATTTTTCACATATAGAAGTGGCTTCAGTGACCACTAACTTTGTAGATGCCTCACGCTGCATGAGACTCTTTCTCTCTTTGTCAGCATGATAAAAGACGGTAGATATTACTTCATATTGATTTAATGAGTCCAAGAATGCCTGAGTATATTTGACATGAATTCTGAGATGTGCTAGCAAATCACACATAATGTGCATATACAACGTAAGAGCAATTAACATCATACCTTCAGAGCTGATTCAACAAATGGTAAAGTAGCCACCATATGATCATGATGCTCCTAAAATATTAAGAAAAACATTTAAGATCATTTTCACTATGTCTTCAGTTGGAAGGAACAAAGTTAAATGCTAGACTTAATACAAAGCCACCTAAAATAAGGTTAGTAAAATGCAGAGACGAACATGAAAAGATTATACTAGACTAAACTAAAATAGACATTGGGATAATTTCAGAATAAAGCATAAGCAAGTCTTAGGTCATTTGAGATATTATTTTTCCATCTTAAACGCCAAGATGACTAGCACAGGGACAATGTCACAAGGTTATAGGGATTTCTGATGACAAGTTCTACAGTACTCTTTTTGTCAAGACAGGCATGTCAGGAGATGAATATACTTGGTTCTTCAAAATACATACAACCAACTGTTTCATTATATCATCAAACAAGTTAGGTAAATATTAATCTTTGTGTTAACATTTAAGTTTTCTGAAAACACTGGAGCAAGTTTTATAAAGGCATCTACTATCCTTTTTTGAGAGGATTACCTGCAGAGGAACACGCATCTCTTGAACCCTTGAGGCAAACAGACTAAGGCTGACAGCCATCTCCATTCCCTTTTTTTCTTCACCACCTATTGCAGCTTCATCATGGATATCTCCCCGTGTCCACTCTACCAATGGGTCCCAAATAAAAACTTCCAGTAACATTAGTATTATATCTTTGTTCTTCTGGAGAACCTTCAGGACAGCCTCACAGTTAGACCTGAAGGCACCTTCTGTGCCAGTCAACCCTAAAGCAGTTTCAATTATCTGAGTAAGGCGAAAAGGGACAATCTCAGGAACCTTTAACCTCCTCCCCTTGTCGAAACATACATTATAATCTATATGGACAATTTCTCCACTGGAAAAGTCCATAAGAACATTATCCAAATGTCTATCCCCAAGACCTAGAATGTAGCCAACTATACTCATGGCTGCAATGCTTCCAGAGAACCTGCAACTCAGAGCATATAAATTTCATGATTATAGTGGTCATCATCTGAATGAACAGATTTAAGACACCAAATTGAAAAGAAAATAGCACATAGTTATAGTACATTCTAATCAGCTAAGCTTTATTGTTGATTGCATCAATCAATTAAGCCACATGAGTTCATCATTGGGGAAATGTCAATCAGGTATCAATAAATTACTAGCAATTTGCACATGATATGTAACAATGTGTTCAACCTTAGATAATCTAGAGAACACCAATCATCAGTTGTCAAAATAAAACTAGGATAAGAGAACTGGTCCTAAAGTGCTACTGCCTTAATCAACTAACTCATTGACCTGAAAGAAAGTTCCTTAAAGGTAATGATACTTACCACAAGAAAGCAGATCTCCTGGTCCCTTTTTTGTGGACTAGGGGATGGATCACTTATAATTGCGGCCGGATCGTGACTGCGATCCGGTCGCAATTGGTTGCGATCCCTTCCTGGTTCACCGTCCCCTTCAGGTTATAGTTTGATTCGGAGAGGGCGGCCAGACCGCCCGAAGACCACCCCCGCTCACCGTCCAGCAACCTGGCCATGTCCACCACCAGTGGCCTCCGAGCAGCCTTCGGCCGTCCTTCTCTGAATCAAACTATAACCTAGAGGGGACGGTGAACCCAGGAAGGGATCACAACCAATTGTGGCCGGATCGCGGCCACAATCCAACCGCAATTACGAGTGGTCCATCCCCTAGTCCACAAAAAAGGGACCAGGAGATCTGCTCCCTTACCACAACACCTTTTTAGTTGCAAAGTATCACAAGCACGGTCTCAAAAATGTTATATGCCGATCAGCACCAGCAAAATTTATCAGTCTCCCTACTGACTGGCATGCAAGATCCTATAAAAACACAATCCATGCCCATTCACATCCATTCATTTCTCAACGGCTTCCCGATCCATGTTTCTTCAGCAAAGAAGGTAATGACTGACAACCACATCAAGTTTCTTCCTCCACCACAACCAACAGCAACGACAAGTTATTTCCACCCTCCACGATTCTTTACTCCAAATTCATTCCTTCGTGAGTGACAACACCATGACTTTGACTTGGAATTTATTCCTCCCTCAACTAAGGTTTTTGAAGGTAAACAACTTTAACTCCTTTCCTCCTCTTCCTTCTCCTTGATGTCTGAGGCACAGGGTGTCGACAAGCCCAGTACAGCACATCAGTCTCATTGACCGAGCTCACCCCCTCTTCTCCCCTTTCCTCTTCTTCTTAATCTTCTTCCTTTTCTCTACCTTCTCCTTAGTGCCTCCAGCACAATGTCAGCATTCCCAGAACAGCAGGATACATTCTCATTGATCCAAACCCCAACTTTGAACAAGATTTCAAACCTTGATCACAAGCACGTGTATAGCATAACTTAATGATTTTCAAAGGCTAATTATACAATCAAAAGAGATGTTCATTGCAGATTAACCATGGTATATGTGAATGATACCAAGGTAATATTAGCAAGATGACGTGTTAATTACATCAATATTCCTTCATTGCAATCACTGGGTAACAAAGTTGATTTGATAACAATTGTACAGGACTATAGTCTATATGTCACTAGAAGGTAAAAAATTGAATTTCAATACTTCAGGAACCTCCCTGAAGTGTAGTCAATGATGGAATAAAAGATAAATGGGAAAAAAAAATAGTGAAGGTATTGCTTACTTGCCTCAGATGCCTTTACTCGTGGTCCTTCCAAAAAATTTACAAAATACATGTTCTAAGTTTATTTATTTTTACACATGGGCAACCAGCTCAGTTAAGTTATTGTTGGAGCCTGCTCTCATAATTTCTTAAGCCCCTGACTGATAGTTCACAAGATATTCATTCATTATTTCATGGTACTGGATTTTTTTAACCAATTGTGTAAGCATAATGTTGCTCGATATTAGGTGAAATTGACAAAGAAGTTTCATCTACTCTTCTCAGTTTAGATGATCTATTAAACAATTACATGCAAGAAATTGATGACTGCAAAAACTTGAAGGAAGGAGAATTTTGGCATCATCTTGTAGAATCAAGTATCAAAGTACCTTTTAGCCTTTGTACTAAATGCTTTGAAACCCTCACTGGCACACCATAATTCCTGCCATAATAGTTGTTTTGGAGTCTCTTTTGTAAGCTCCAAAAAGACCTTTCTTTTCACTTCAAGAGGCCAATCCCTTCGTGAGATTACTCTTCTTATTCCTTTTTCTTTGAGTGCAGGTATAATTTTTCCATAGAACATATCACTAGGGCGAGGAACAGCCGGTAAATTGCTTACATTGACAGCATCAGCTGCAGAAATCTGAGTCATCTGAGTGTTTATCTGCCATGTCTTGTAAACACTATATATGCTGGTTATATTATCTATCCACTGGATTAATCCTGCACGGCCACTAATAGGAGTTACAGAGTAATAACGAATAGTGAGTTCACGACCACGAGTATCATCACAGGATGACAAACAATTATTAATCGCCTGTAATAACTGCATGATTCGGGCATCCAGACGTAGATCCTCACGCCCTTTAAGAAGATAAGTGTACATTTGACCATCTGAACCTTTTAAAATCAGCTTCTTAGGTTTTGTTTTGGTTGATAAAATTGTTACCTGTTCACCAAAGGAACAAATTGTAATAATTCCTGCATTGTCAATTGTAGAGCTTCCTGAGGTATCAAACATTGATATTTGCTTCTCAAAACCAGGCATTGGAACATCAGAAGACATAAGAGATGCCAGACACGGAGCCACATCAATTAAAGATACACATGATTTCCGATGATGAGTTGCTAAAGATGTGGCGATAGTATCAAAAGGTCGCCAAACATCACCTAGAGCTGTTGAAGATTTAGGGGGAGTTTTGAAATTTAATGTGGCTGATTTCAGTTGCTCAAAGTACTCTTGGCGGAACCAAAGCTCGTTAGATGTTCTTGGTTCACGAGATGTTGATGTCAAACGGCGCTCTAGTGCCACAACGACTGGAGCCATCATAGCTGAGTATTTAGCTGCATTTATCTTGTTCTTTTCAGCATCACTGAGTGTTGGATTCTCAGCAACTCTTGCTGCTTCCACTTTTAACGTATTGATGCGCCGTATTACATCTAGGTTTATAGGACTAATTAGAAACATTCTTAAATATCTACAATTGCAATGAGAAAGCTGAGATTTGTTATCATACTACCGTATCGAAGAACAGATCCATATATTATGGATATAATAAAACTAAAACAAGAATTAGATTTTATTATATTCATAAGTTTCAAGTTCAACATCGTGTTTTATGATTATGAAGTAAAGAATTGGTTCTCCTCAGATTCTTAATACTTAAAATTACCATTTATGCAAATAATGTCAACAAAAGGTTATCAAAGGTCATGTTCTTCCATAATAGATAATTGATAAACTCATCCAAACCAATATAATGTTTGCTTTCTAGGTAACTAGTTGTCTTGTTGTACGTGTTATTACAAAATTTCTTCAACAATTTATTGAACCATGCACATGAGTTTCCCAAATACCCAAATGACCTTTTCAAATTCCAAAATCCGCACCAGTTTTCCAAAATACCCCTCTACCCTCCCTCTGCCTTCCACTGCCTTGTCCACTTACTTGAACCAAACCAATTGGCAGTCGCTCGAACAAGCGACTGTGAAATCGTGGCCAAGCGGCCAAGCTAGCCATGATTTCCATAAAATCATGGCCAGGTGGTCGCTCGTCCACGTAGCTGTGATTTTGAAAGCAAACAGTCATGACGAGCTAGCCGCGAAATGTCGGCCGAGCAACCACTTGACCACGTGGTTTCAATTTTGCAGTTAGGCAGCCGCTCAACCATGTGGCCACAATTTCACAACTGCCTAGTCAAGCAATGGCATGGTCAAGCGACCAAGCCGTCGAGCAAAAATATAATAAAATATATTATGCTCCTCAAAGGTTAAGGCTCAAATGAAATTACAATCATTCTCTACTTTGTGAAAAGAACATGCTAATTTAAAGTCATTAACAACTAATGAGAAATAATGATGCTGAGAAAAATTCAATTAAAAGTTTAAATTAAAAGTTTAATACCTTATGAATTAAAAAATTATGTAACACGAAAATTAAACAATCATAAAGAAATTTTATATCACTCGGTGCAACACGAGAAATAAACAATACATTTTAGTGTTTAACAGGGGAATGGGAATTAGGGTCCCCATTTAAATGCTCTAATCTAACTAAATTAGAAATACATGTAAAATATTCTAAGAAAGAAATATGTTATACCTAGAAGGAATTAATCAATCTAAGAGATAAATTAAAATACAAATAAGAAAATGAACCAAATTATATTTTACTTATATGAAAACATTTCTACAAAATTTTCAACTAAGAAACTTAGGCTCAGTTTGTTCTCCAGAAAATATTTTCCGATGACAATATCTTTTAAGATTTTCCAACATTTGATGCAATAGTAAATCATGCTTAACAAAAGCCAGTTTGGTCAATGAAAATTTTTCTTTTGGCTGTAGGTTTTTTTTTTAAAGAAAATGAATTCCCTTGAAAAAGAGCAAACATTATTTTTCTTGCTCATCCACAAGCCCTTTGCACTATCAATAAACGTCTCTTAGTCCTCCAATCTTCATTCTTGTTCATGTAGGTCAATCGATTTGGAAAACTGACTAACAATCTAATCACTCTAGGCTGGTTAATCAAGCCAAGAGGAGTGATTAGGCCAAGCAGCCCAGTGACGATCAAGTTGTGTGATATGGTTGGTCGGTCAAGCTGAGTGATCCAATTGGATTGGTTAGTTTGGACAGTTCATGCAGGGCAGGTAGCTAGGCAGACAGGACAGGAGACCAAATTAGGTTTTCTATTTTTTTTTTCTCATTTAACCTGAAAATAATAATAAACTTATATATCTATCAAAACTAATGCTACATAAAGAGAGCAACAACACCCCAAAAATGTTAATTTATAGCAAAAATTGTTTGATGATATGAAAATAAGGATACTAATGTTTTTTCACTATCTAGTTGGCATATGATGCATCATTTAAATTCATGCCCATGGTTTGACCGAAGGAAATCTATAGCATCTTTTGCAAGCAGAAAAGATAAAGCAAAGATATGAATTCAAATGTCTGACAGCAAACAGTGATATATGCTTTCAGAGAATTAAGCAACGAAATCAAATGTACAATAAATGAGCTAAACAATAAAGAAATTGAATTGCCTGCAAAAGCATTAATAGGTGTTACCTGTATGAAGATCCTGAAGTGTGCTCAACCAAAGCTCCTCCCACAAAATAGTTATCATCCCCATCTCATTTATTACTAGCTGAACGTCTTGAACTAATTTTGGATAAAGCTTAAACTGCATTCAATGAAACCTAGTCAGAAAGTAGGAAACCGGACTAAAACTTCATTCATCAATCATTTTGGGCAAATGAACTCCAATTATGCATATGCATGTAAGACAAAGGTGAAAAAAACTTATAATTGTTAGGAAAGGTGAATTACCAAGCAGTCGTGTATCTGTTGCAACTCCTCCAGTGGTTGTCCTTCATTAGCATTCATATCAACTAGTGTGGGGTATACTATAGACCAAGGACATGACTTTGCTAGCATCATTAAAAGTCCCTCCAATTGCTTTCGAACATGTTGTTTCGGATGAGAACTTAAACGAGCAAAGAGTTGAGGAATGACTTCCTATTAATGAAATAATAATTGCAAGTTATCAGAAATCATTGGATATAAAGAAAAAAATAAAGACTTTAAAGCAAGAGACCTGCAATGGAGACAGAGGAACTATAGCAAGGTCATGTGGTAAAGTCTCCCTTAATTCATATCCGTAATTCATAACAATGTGAAGGACATAGAGCATTGCCCTAAGGGTGCAGCTCTTCTTCTTTTCGTTATTTAGAACATTGTTAGGAGAAAAGGCTAAATATTTGGAAGAATATGAAAGGTACTTCAAATAGCAATGTGCAGCATGCCCATATAATGAGGTCTGCCTTTCCCTCACAGACCACCAAATGCTGACCAACTCATTGATCAAAGGCAAGGCATCATGTTTCCTCATCCCACCATTTTTATCAAGAAAAAGCACTTGCAGCCGAGAAGATACAGCAGCAGAAGGGCATTCAGCATTATATGACTCAGATCCAGGTGCTCCAGCTGCAGCCTGCATTATATATATGGCTTGCTCAACCAATGAACTTATATGAGCTTCTTTTTCTTGGAGATTAGAGAAGTTTGATCTTTCTTCATCCAAATCATTAGCAGAATATGTATTAATATCACTGAGAAACCTCCTAACTGTAGCTTCTACCTTGCATATTTCCACTTCAGTCATTTTGCATCTATATGGAGAAATTTCTGGACAAAGAACAGGAGACAAAGAACAGGATTGAAGAACCGTCTCATTGACCAGAGGGGAACCCTCAGCTTGTTGAAAACACCAAGAAGCATAAGAGAGCCAGGCCTTACCCATAGTGGGACAGATATTACATGACATTTTTCTGGTTGCACCAACTAACTCATCAATAACTTTATTATAATCCCACTCAGGGTTTATGCCACTGTCAGTCAAATCAGTTCGCATAAATAATGTGCATTCGCTATTAGTAAGCAGTAATTGATGTATTTTCAGAACATTTTTGAAATCATGATTAGGGGAACCTTGTCGTAGCCAATTTGAGAGTTTCAAACATGCCTTGGCCCTTAGAATCCTACATGTTTCCGAAGATATCGCTGAGGCAGACAATGCATCACTGCTGATCAAAGAACACATATCCAACATAGCCATTTCATGATTGTCTTTTGCATAATTGAGTAAGATATCTTCATACTGCATAGTCAGAGCAAGATCGGTATGTATCCCTTTAGAACTCATCCAAATATGATCTTTAAGGTATTGAATCATGCGGTCTGCTAACATAAAGTTGTTCTTCTTTCGACCCACAGCAATCAGCTGCTGACAGAGAAGCAGTGTAGTTAAAGAAGTTGGCATCAGAGTTCGGTAAATTCTAAAAACTTTGATCCACAAACCACAATCTTGATAAACTCTGCTGATTGGAGAGGAAAGAACTTGATGAAAGGACTCCAAAACTGATGGCAGTTTTTTTTCATGATCTTGGCTATTTGATCTTATACCTTCTTCAAAAACATGGATGCAATGAAGTTGGATGGCACAAGCTGCCGCCTGAGGCAATCCATCAAGAGGAACAACAGACAATGCTTCATCCAGCATCAACTTTGCCTTTTCTAGTTCTTCCTTGAATTTATGAACTGATCCATCCCCTTTAAGCATGGATCTCAGAAGCATCTGTTCACTCCTCTCTAAAGCAATCTTAGGATCAAGAGCAATCTCACAGCTACTTTTCGGTGTCAAATCTAGATAGGACCAAGCTGCTTGAAAATCTCCAAGATCAAAACGTGCCAAGGCATGAACAGCATTAACTTCATTACCAGCTGTAGTTAGGGCTCCAGAATAAGCTTTCCCAGCATGCATAGCACGAAGTGACTGTAATTCAGTGAGCCAGTTTTCTAGAGAATTCCAATCAGAGACTGATGTATAACACTCAATTACACGTGAAATAATAAACTGTATACCATCAGAACCTAAAAGAGTTAATGCAACTTCAGACTGAAGCATGTGAGAGAAAAATGCAGCTGCCTTTTCATACTGACCTTGAGATTGATACACGAGTCCAGTTATCCATGATAAGTACCCAAAGGTTCCAGTTACACCTTGAATAATCTGTTTGTCTTCTTTAAACAAGGTAGAAAATTGTACTGCAACCCATTTCTGGAGGCCACTCAAAGCCTCTGGTTCATAATTCCTACACAAGGCCAATGATGCATAACGGACAACCTTCAAGACATCTCCTGTGATTCTGTTTCGGATATGAACACTTTCAGATAGTGAAGACCCTCGAGGTTTCTCCAACAAGGCTGACACAGATAAATTTCTGAGATCCTGCAACCGCAAGAAGCAGTATTGGATAGTAGCATCATGGCAATGCAATGCCAGCCCAGAATTCATCATAGGTTCACATATTCGGGAAAACCATTCCTCACAAACTTTCTTATTTGCTCGGAAGAATATGGAACTTTGCCGAGTACATGGAGGAAAAATGAAAGAACCTTCATAGGCATTGTAAACATTTTTCTTCAAAGCTTCAACAAAATCCAGAAGCAAACGCATTGTTAGCAGGTGAGCATTGGATTGTGCTATGTACTTGCTGTCACTTTGTTCTGCATCTAGCAAAAGTACATTAGGTATGTCTAAAAGCATACGCTCTAAATCAGCAAAAGTCTGGGTGGGACCACCGAGGTTAGTTCGTAGACGAAGAGCAACGCAATGTCTAGCAGCTTCATGGATTGCCCACCAAACAGCAGCTATGTTATTGACTGGGCATATTTTATCAAATACAGATTCTTCAGCCTTGCTGTGATTCCATGTGTCACCATCAAGAGGCTCTCTGTCTCTTTCCTCCTTACTAGAAAGTAGCTCTTTTTTACAGTCACAACTAAATATTAATCTTTGGATCCAAGAAGATAGAGGCACCTTCCATCTCTGTGATATGTAACTCATAATTGAGACAAATTGATGCGAATGTAGTTTTCTTGAAGAATGCTTCAAGGCAAATACACTCTTCCAAGCCAAGTTATAGTTCTTGATGGTAGAATTCATTAGCAAATCATAAAACCTAGTTCTACCATTCAGACCACACGAATATATTGTCAAAGGTAGCACAACAGGAAGTATTCTGGCAAATGCATTTTTGACAGATACATCTGGATCACCAAGTTTATCCAGCACAAGCTCTGAGACAACGTGAAAATATGCATGATCAATTAGCCTTGCCAATAGAAGAACTTCCAAGACAGATGCCACAAGAGATCTCACCTTAGATTCCCTCACATATGCTGCATCAAAAATTACATCAAGTAAATCACTATCAACACTATCATTTGCATACGGATCATATATTGATAACAATATGCATGAATTCTTATCCATAGTTGCAACCATCCAGCTAAATGAGCTGATCCAGTCAAGGGCTTCCAGCTTCACAGAAAGAGGCAAATTAATGCCAAGTGCCCTAACAATGCAGTTAGTATATTTCTTTTTATATTCAGTAACAGCATCCTTCTTTGCTTGATGGCTTATTTGAAAATTTTCATCAGAATTACTAGATTCCTTCTCCGAAGAAGCTTGCAAAATTGTAAATTTACTTGAAATCTCAGCCTCACTTAACTTTTTCAATATTTTAATAATAAGGAATTGCAACTCAGAGAAACTTTCAAAGGGAGATTCAAAAGGATTGAGCTTCTCTAAAACCAAAGACGCTAGCTTCTTTGATCGCTCATATCTATGTGTGTTGATGACAACCTGATCTTCCAAAATCTCAGAAGAACAACGAGCAACAGAGCTTAACAATGCATTTAGATCAAACTTTATTAAGGAAATCAATTCAGTTTCCGAATAGGCCTTGCTAGAACCTAATTCTAGTTTCACTTGGTCGTCTGGGAGAAAATTCAACAAAAGCTCATTGGTATCACCAAAATACCCTTTAATTTTTCCAAGCATAATTTTTGACAACTCTAACTCTTCAATCAATAAGGTAATAGCTTCAATAACAACAGCATCAGCCCCATGTTGAAGGAAAAAAAGGTAAGTTGAAGCACAGCTTGCAACTACAAGGTGATTTGGATGCAGGCGCAACTGAGAAAATGGGGAAAAAAATCCTAATAGAGTCCTCACAGAGGAAGGAACTAATGCCAACTTTTGTCTAGATAACAGTTGCAAATTAGTCTTAATCAATGCATTAACCTGCAAGGATGGAATGTTTATCAAACTTTGGAAAAAAATATCAACAGTGATTGGATAGGAGTTAGAGAACCTTTCTTCAAGAATTTCTGCCAGAAGAATCAAACATCTCCAAGATTCTCCCATCCATTTTGTCAACCCAAATTTCCTACCAAAAATTGTCATACACCTAAGTAATCGGGGAGCCATGCTCTCCAAAGTTTCTTTCACCTCCTCAAGTGTGTGAATTTCTGTCTTGGCTGAAGATATAACTTGTAGAATTGTTGAGAAACAGGAAAAAAGAGCAAGCAACCTCCCAAACTGACTGCCAACTTCAGTACTGATATCCTGAATAAGAACTTCAATGTCGCCTAAAAATTTTGATAGCAACCCTAGCGAAAATGGTAAATTGCACAGCCAGTGCTTCTGGAATTGCAAGAAACTATTCATAATTATCATTCTACCAGATTTAGAGAGATCAGGCATGAAAGCCCACCCCAAAAGCAAGTCAACAATGTCAGCAAAATGTGGCTGGAAGCAGTTCCCAAATTTCAAAGAAATCAAAGTAAGAAGACCAAGGAGCTTATGGAGTAAGCTAAGGGAGGTCCTCTCATCCTCAAGAAGCTCTTGACATGCTTTGAGGATCAGCGGGACAAAGGGTTCAATGCTATTAGCATCCCCAGCATTAAGGAACTCTTTGAGACTCTCCAATGCCAATTGCTCAGAACCATTCGCAACACCGTTGTCACCGAGAAGGGGGAGAGCCCAAGCCATGAATCTGTCAGCCAATGCCAGACCATGATTTTGGACACTATTTGAACCAACTGAAGTTGAAACCAGAACAGAACAAAGAGATCCATAGGTAATCGCAGCGGCTCGCCTCACAGTGAAAGACCTGAAAGATAACTTTGACAGTATAACATACACATACGTGAAATTTGTTCAAATATAATTATTTCCATATCTTCATAGACAACAAACATACTTGACAATTTTTACGGAGAAAGTATAGAGAAATTCATAGAAAAAGAGTCGTCCCATATTACAACAGTTTCAATACTTCAATTATGCCAATTACAGAACGAATAAGGATGAGCTAAATGACTGTTATACGGTTTGGGGGAGGAAGTAGGAGAGGGGGAAAGGGCTTACTTGTCAGAAAGAAGTTGGCCCAAGCCCTGGGAAAGAAAATGAGATGAGTGGGAGATGACGATCCCATTGGCAGGATAAAGGATGATGCGCTGAAGGGATTCAATTGCACCAATCCGTGAATCGTCACCGGCTCTATCGATCTGCCCTTCAGGCGTCGCCTGAGACGAGGAAGGTGAGGAACCGGCGACCTCGCTTACGGCCCCGGGGGCGGCAGCGGAGGAGGAGGAGGAGGACTGGGGAAGGGCGGCGGAGAGTAGAGCGGCTAGCTGTTGTTGGAGGTGGTGATGATGGTGGTGGTGAGGGAGGTGACCTTGCATCGCCACTCACCGCGCTCTCTGACTCTCTAGCTGGGCGTCTTCCGTTCGAGGTCGAGCATCGCCGCTTCGGCCTCGAGGAGAAATGTTTCCACCGATAAAAGAATAATCAAAGATATCTAAAGTGAGCTAAATGTGTTGTTCCAAATTATGTTTTTGGAAACATATCAGAAACCTTGTTCGCCACGGTTCACTTCGCAGAGCGCAATACTCGATTTCTAACACAAATTCATTCAAGTTTTAATTAATCAAAATAAAATTTAAAAATGGCACAAATCAATCCGATAATATAAGTGACAAAATAAACTTATTACAAAGTAAAACAATTTTTTTAATAATGATATACGTTAAATAATTTAAATCCTCCCCTCACAAAAAAAAAATATTTTGTATTTATATAAATGCCTTTTTTTTAAAATATATAATTGGATTTAGAAACATCACCCTTTGTGAGTAAGCAAGTAACCATTGCACACATTCCATTTACCACTTATTTATCAATAAACTTTTTCACTTCCGTTGCTAATTACAAATAGTTGAAGTTGACCCCTTTGCTATAACATGACAAAAGGTCAATTCCTAATAGACATATATCCTTGAGAGAAAAAATTTCTTCCACCCTTTGGTTACTTGACGATTGACTATAAATTGACCTCTCTTCACATGATTTATGAATGAGCTATCAAGAGTGTGGACATAATATTTTTTGTTCCTACAATCAATCTCTTTCTCCTAATATATATTTTTTAATGAAGAGGTAAATAGAATATTATCAGAAAAATCACATACATGTCAATGGTAAGATCAGTCACAATCAAGTCACGTCTGAGCAGCTGTCAGATCGGTATGAGTACTCGTGTTACCGTCTAGTGAGTTAGTATCATACACAAGACATAGCACTTATCACATGAGCTAATGTATATGTAGATACACCAACCTATATTACTGTTGACACATCACAAACCCTACATAATCACATATACAATCACAGTTGTACATTTCTCACACCGACTTCACACATCTATGTACTCTGTCACTATCCATACAATTATGTCAACTGTGACATCTCCTCATCGTTAACCACAGCTCTCGGTGTCCACCTAATTAACAGGCCAGCCACACTCCAAATTCGGGCAACAAACTCCAAATGAGGCACAGGTTAGAATAGGCGTCATCTTCGTTCAAACAACCACATTTCTCCTCCTTATAGAATATACAGTCAGTTGGCATCCTTCCACTCAAAGCTTATGAGCTAGCGATCCTTCTATTGAGTGACCAACATATTATATTATGAGATCGTCACCGATATATCATGTTATTGTTATATGAATTATAATACAACATGGTTGGATCTCTCATTGGGTTTATACTAAAAACTATTTATACTCTTAGCCAAAGGAGTATATTATTGGTGAGAAGTGAAGGTATGCCAAGGGACTACAAAGTTACGTGATTGGATTGCTAAGAAACTACAAATACTATACTTATCATTCTCAAAATCACATAGAACCGATTGAGAGTGTTATTTTAAATTAGATTTTAATTAATCACAAATTTACATGACCAAATTTGCTATTCAATATTTTATTATGTCATCGTAATAGCGAACAAATTGTCCTCACATGTTGGCGTAATTTATACATGACGGAATTATAATAGAAATTTATTGTATGAAATAATAAATCATATCTCGTTGCGGTGAAATTCGGAAAGGAAAAAATGTTGGATGGAGGAAGATGCCTCTTGCTATCGGAAGAGCGATCACAAAATCAGAAAGCTCTCCGCAATTCCACAAATCAAATCCCGTGACCTCGGATATTCTTCTTCTACGTGAAAATGAATCTCACGTTCACAACTCCTTTTCACCCTCATGAATCACCCTTGGGTGTAGCCTTTATAATGGGGATTATCCCATGGGTAAAAGGGACTTTTTCCCCAAAAGAAATGGTCAATTTGTGTTAGTTAGTTATAGGAAGATCGTATCGGTTCCACTGTACAAAAATTTTATACAAGTGTTGAACCTATCCTAATAACCTATTGTGTTTTTTAGAAATTAAATTCGGAATCGCAAATGGAACTTAACATTAGTGATTCCAAATTTAACTTATCTGTTCTTAATGGTTTAGACTTAAATCGTAAACGATGCTTAACATTATTGATCCAAATCCACCTATGTTATAAATTCAATTAAATATTAATTTCAGGAATCGGCTTCCAGGTTAAACATGGTGAGGCACTAGGCCGTATTGGATATGGGAGTAACTACCACTTCCTAGACAAAGTCTTTCAATGAAATCTAATATTTAATTTCTTTATATAACCCTAGGTTTAACCAAAAGGAACAATAGAATCACAAATTTGAAAATAAAAAAAAAACACAAACTCGAATCACAAATTCGAAACCTAGAATTATATGTCTCTTGTGTTTCGAATTCATACAAAGAAAAACTAGTATGATGCGGAAAACAATTACTAGTTATACCTTTCTTTGTATGCAATAACCTCTTGATCTTCTACTGTATTCCTCTTCTTATTTCGGACGTTGTGTGGGCAACGATCTACCGAGATGAGAACCACCTAAACACTTCTTCTTCCTCCTTGCAAGTTTCGGCTAAGCACTCCTCCATGAGATGAAGAGTTTCGGCCACCACCACCAAGCTCCAAGGGATGCTAGAAACAAAGTCTTCTTTCTCTCCTTCTTCTCCAAGCTAGAACCGGCCACCAACAAGAGCTCCAAGAGAGGGATGAAACGGGCCACTAAAGAAGAAAAGAAGAGGAGAGGAGCAAGGTCTAGGGTCGGCCACCACCAAGGAAGAGAGGGAGGAAAAATAGAATAGAGATGTTACCCATGAAGGCACCCTACCCCCTCTTTTATAATCCTTGGTCTTGACAAATAAGGAAAATTTAAATAAAAACTTCCTTATTTTCTTTGCCATAAAAAGGAAAATTTAATTAATTAAAAAATAATGTCCTTTTCTTAAACACCATGGTCGGCCACCTCCTAGCTCCAAACAAGGAAAGTTTTAATAACACAAGAATTAAAACTTCCTAATTTGCTTTCGAAATTTTAATAAAGAATTCTCTAATAATTTTTCCCTTCATGGTTTGTTATAAAAAGAAATTTTATAAATTAAAATCTCTCTATTAAAACATGTGGATGATTTTCAAAAAGAAAAAATTTCTCTAAAATTAAAATCATCCTTTCAATCTACAAATAAGGAAAGATATCAAATCTTTTCTTAATCTTTTGTATAAACTTATAAAAGGAAATATTTAATTTTAAAACTCTCTTTTTAAATCATGAACATGGTTACAAAAAAGAAAAGTTTTATCAAAAATTAAAATCTTCCTTTTAACTACAAATAATGAAAGATATCAAATCTTTCACTTAATCTTTTGTAGAAAGCTATAAAAGGAAAATTTTAAATTTTAAACTCTCTTTTAAAACCATGCTTCCACATAAGAAAAGATTTTAAAATAAAAATCCTTTTAATTTGATTAGGGTCGGCCACACCATGCTCGGACTCCAAACATTGACCGACCACCTACTTGACTCAACCTTTTGGTCTTGGCCGGCCCTAGCTTGGGCTCCAAGCTAACTTGGCCGACCACCTAAGTGTTAGAATGTATATTAAAAGTCTAGCTTTTGTAAACATTTATTTTGAAATAAAAGAATCATATTTGGTCAATATCTATATTTATTTGGAAAATGTAATTGTTCAATTAATTTATATAGTAGATAACATGGAGTGTGTTGTCACACTCAGAAGATCATGTTATCAGTTCTTTATAAATTATAAACAGTTGCTCACGACTAAGATGGAAAGGAACAAACCATCAGAATAGTCGTAGTGTAATTACGTATTAGTTTATCTTGACTAATAAATTACACTGATACACTTTAAGTGTATTGAGTAGGACCATTTAGGTAAGTTCTTTTTGTACTGACCTAGTAAAAGAACTAGACTTTAGTTATTATGGAAGTGTGTGATCTTAATCCTAATATAATAACAAGCACATATATTTAATATTTATTTCTTTGACTTATTAAAGGGTGAGGTTTAACTCGATAAATCAATATGTTCGATAAGTTGGGAAATGATATTACTTATAGTGTGTGTTGTTGATTATAACTCCCCTAAAGGGCAAGATTTAGCTAGTATTACTTTTAAGTTCTTAATTTTTTTTCCTAATTTACAGCAATCCTTAGTTAACAATTTAACGAATTTAAACAATTTATCGGGAGGAAGAGATCGTACCTGACTTACCTTGTCGATCTCGTTGTTCATGTCTCCCCCTGAACTGCTGCTCTCTTCTGACGTGGCTCCCCCTTCATCGATGCTCTTAATGCTCATTTCGGAAGAGCTTGACTCGCAGTCGTCGTCTTGATGACTTGCCATTAGTGCAAGTCTGGAGAAGGCTTCGACTTCTGATTCGGACGACGTATCGTCCCACATCGCTTTTAATGCCTTGTGTTTTTGGACAGACTTCTTATCTTTATCTTTGTCCTTGTTTTTTAGCTGGGGGCAGTTGTCCTTGACGTGCCATTTTTCGTCGCAGTGGTAGCAGCGGATGGTCTTTTTCTTTCTACCCTGTGGATGGTTAGTTTTTCTAGACTTACAAAGATTCTTGAATCGTCTTACCATCATTACCATTTCCTTGTCGTCGAGAGAAGACTCCGACTCAAGTTCGTCTCTCGATGCTTTGAGGGCGATGTTATTCTTGGGCTCCTTCGTACCTGCACATCTTGATTCGTGCACTTCAAATGTCGAGAATAATTCTTCCAATGTAATTTTTTAAAATCTTTCAAAATGTAGAAGACATTTACTAGTGATGCCCATTTTGTATTTCTAGGAAAAGAGTTTAGTGCGTACCTGAGCGAATATCGATTACTTACCTTTTCTCCGAGATTCGAAGTTCCGGTGATGATTTCTTTAATTCTCGAGTGCAGATGCACAACTGTCTTGTCTTCCCTAAGTCGCAGGCTGGTGAGATGATTGTGAAGTAAATCCCGTCTAGCGAGCTTGACTTCGGGCGTTCTTTCGTGCAGCTCAAGAAACTTCTCCCAAAGTTCGTTTATGAAGTCGTAGTTGCCGATTCGGTTGACTTCTTGTGGTGGGAGAATGCTTAGCAGATGGTACTCTGCTTTGCTATGTTGGTGCGGGAAGCATCCGACGATCGACCGTTGTTTTGATAATGGCAAATGAATTCAAAGTTAAGTTGTTTTATAATCTAACATACTTAATCGAGTGTTTCAGACAAGTTCTAGCTTCGGTTAGGCAGGGAGAAAATCCTAGGGGGTGGTAACCCTGGTCATAGGGGGTGGTAACCCTATGCGGAAAGTCTTAGCGGGTCGTGAGCTTCAGGCAAAAGTCCTGGGGGGGTAACCCTAGGTGGAAAGTCCTGGTGTCGCGAACCAGGTGAAAGACTGGACCAGTCGGGAAGCGGAAGTCCAGCAGAAAATTCGAAAGCTCTGAACGCTGAGCAAAAGTCCAGTCGATCTGGAGGATCACACTGGCAACAGGTAAATCTCCTGAGTGGAGTAGGTGAGGACACGTTCCCCATAGAGGGAACAGTAGGCGTCGGGTCGACCTAGGGTTTCCAGTTGGAAATCCGAAGTCAGACCCGGGCAGTCCGATGACTGTCGACAATTTCATTTATCATATTATTTTCTGTGCTAACTTGGTTTTGCAGGATGTGTTTTGTATTTGTGGACTAACATATTTTGCAGGGCTAAAATTCATAACTCAGCCTCAGATGAACAGTGTCCGAGGCGCCTCCATGGGACTTGGAGGCGCCTCGGGTGCTAGCCGAAGACAGCTGTCCAGAGATGCTGGAGGCGCCTCAGAAGGGCTTGAAGGCGCCTTGGAGCTAGGGTTCAAGGCGCCTTAGACTGGCCTGAAGGCGCCTTGAGGAGGATAAGCGCAAAAGGAGTCTGCGCTGATCCGTGCGACTGACTCGCTGAGTTTGAGGCGCCTCAGAGGGGTTTCAAAGCGCCTTGAGCACTGTTGAAAAGGGGACTTCGACCAGCAGCTTGAGACAATGCACAAGCAATCTTTCTGCAACCTGCTGCTAACGAGACATTCCGACAAAGCCTCAACTCGACACCGACAACCCAGAGCTTCAGATTTAGTATTTTGTTGATGGTATAATTTTTATTATTACTGTTTTGAATTGTACTTAGTTTGTAATAGTCTTTACGAGATATAGTTGTTGCCCAACGTAAACGCTCAACGAGCGTGGGCCTTTGAGTAGGAGTCGAGATAGGCTCCGAACGAAGTAACCTCTCGTGTCTTCTGTGTGTTTGTGCATTTTACTATTTCCGTTGCTTTATTACTCGCGATTTACGAATTCGAAAAGAGTAAAAGCCATGAGCGCTATTCACCCCCCCCTCCTCTAGCGCTTTCGATCCAACAATTGGTATCAAAGCGGGGTCATTTTGAATTGGTGCAACCACCATTCAAAGCAATTTTACGTGGTCATTTTTATCTTTTCGGAGTCAATTAGAATTAGCTTTGTAGCTACATTCTAATTCTTTTTACGAATCAGATTTTGCTCGAGACTGGTACAACACCACTCGAGTTCGTAAATTCTTATCTTTATTTCCCGCACTACTAATCCAAGACCTAGTCTTGGGATATCTCTATTTTTTTTGTTGTTGCATATCGCTAATGGCCAAACAAGAAGGTTTCAGCACCGTTCGCCCCCCACTTTTCTCCGGAGAAGACTTCGGATATTGGAAGGGGCGAATGGAAACTTTTCTCAAGACACAGTTCGACACATGGATGATCATCAAGACCGGACTACAACTGTCATCCGACGAAGACGGCAAGCCAACACCCTGCGAAAAATGGGAACCCTCCCTAATCAAGAAGGTGGAAGCTGATGCCAGAGCGACCTGCACCCTCCAGTGCAGACTGACCAAGGAGGAACTCAACAGAGTTGGACCATTCTCCAGCGCAAAAGAGCTTTGGGAGAAGCTGATCGGACTCCATGAGGGCACCTCCGACACTAAGGTAAGCAAGAGAGATCTCTTGTTCAATAAATTATATAATTTGAAAATGTAGGAAGACGAGACGACCAGCCAACTCCACGCTTGTATACAAGACATCCTAAACTCCCTCCACGCGATCGGGCAAAAGGTCGACAACAGGGACATCATAAGGTATGCACTTAGTGTTTTTCCGAGGAGCACATTGTGGGCATCAATGGTAGATGTCTACAAAGTTTCCAAGGATTTATCTTCAATTAGATTAGACGAGTTATTTTCTGAATTTGAACTTCATGAGCGTCTATACACATCCACCCGAGAAAGGTGTAGCTTTGCTTGTAGGTACCAGTAGAACACGCGAACCAAGATCACGAAGGAAAATCGAGCAAGAGTCAGAACCAGAACCAGACTCAGACGATGAAGATGACGAACTAACAGTCAAACTCATGAACTTGGTAAAGAGGCTCTACAAGAAAAAGAAGGGTTTCAACAAGAAAGACCTAAAGAAGGCAGTGCAATCAAAGGAAGGTCAACCGAACTCGAAGGTCAAGTTTGAGGTGACCTGCTATGGATGCAACCAGAAGGGGCATATCAAGGCTAACTGCCCCAATCAGAAGGACGCTAAAAAGCAAAGAAAGAAGAAGGTACTAAAAGCGACTTGGGAAGAATCCTCAGAAGAAGACACCGACGATGAGCTCGAACAGACGAGCCTTCTTGCCCTGATGGCCCGAGACCAGATCGATGTGTCTGAGAGCGAGAGCGAGTCGGAAGTAGAATCGGAGAGAAGCCACGGATCTATATCTGTTTCCAAAGGGCCTGATCCCTCTGTAAGTATCCCTAGACTTAACAACCTAGTTAATTATTTGTTACGAAAATTAGCTAAGTCTAATCTTAGAATTAAGTCACTTCTAAAGGAAGTAGTTGTCCTTAAAGAAGTGACTAACTTCTAATATTTGACTGAACCAGTTCAGACTGGAAACTCGACTCAAGTCCAAAAACTTAAGGAAGAAAATTCCAGCCTGAAAACTCAGGTCAAGGATCTGGAGAAAACATTAAAACGATTCTCTTTGGGTTCCAAGAACCTTGACCTACTTCTTGGAACACAAAGGTCAATTTACAATAGAACTGGACTAGGATTCAAATCCGAAAAGAAATATAAATCATATTTATCACTTATACAAAGAACAAATAGAAAAATGTTCCAAGCATGGGTTCCCAAGTCCAACCTGATCAATCAAGTTGGACTTAAACAATATTGGATCCCTAAGGATCAAATACATTACCTCGATAAACCGTATCGATGCTATGATCCAGGGGGAGCTAAAAGGAAAAAAAAATCAAAATAAAATTAAATCCAAATTAAATTCAAATTAAATTAAATTAAAATTTAAATCCAAATTAAATTAAATTAAATCAAATTAAATTCAAATTAGGGAAGGCTCCAGAATAGCTGGCACCTCCGAAATTAATCCACCCGATAAGGGTAAATAAAAATAGATTACCCGCCTGGGTAATTAAGGTTAGACTAAAATGGGCTAGGTTTAACTTGACCCACGGTACTAGTGAAGTATTAGATGATAGTACATTGGAGAAACTTAGTCATCGCATGTCTAGGAAGATATGACTTCGACCTGGTGCATTTGGCTAAGTGGAACTGACCGAAGCTACCCTTTATGAATCATAACCAGTTAGACCAAGGTTTTGTATTAAGTTCAATGGGTAGGACTATTTGGAAAACCTCGAAGACATGGTTACTTTAATGATGTCCTTGTGACTCACCATAGCCCAGAAATTTATCCAAAGAACGTCTACTTGTTGAACCCAAAGCTAAATCTGAATCTAACACAAAGTTAAACTAAACCCTAAAATTGATTTCAATCCATCTCACAACAATTATAGGATTATCTGATTGAAAATTTAGATCGGGTGAGATGAGTAAGAATAATTAAAATTAATTCAAAATTAAATTCGTAATTAAAATTAATTCAAAATTAAATTTGTAACGAAAATTAATTTAAACTTAAATTCAAAATCAGAATTAAAATTTGAAATTCCATGTTAAAATTCATAATAACTTAAATTATTTTTCAAATTTAATTAACTTAAAATTATTTTTTGAAAATTAATTAACTTAAATTATTTTCAAAATTAATTAACTTAAATTATTTTTCAAAGTTTAATTAACCTAAAATTATTCTCAAAATTAATTAACTTAAAATTATTTTTCAAAAAAATATTTTAAAAATTAATTAACTTATATTATTTTCTAAATTAATTAACTTAAATTATTTTAAAAATTAATTAACTTAAATTATTTTTCAAAGTTTAATTAACCTAAAATTATTTTCAAAAATAATTAACTTAAATTATTTTCAAAATTAATTAACTTAAAATTATGTTTCAAAAATTAATTAACTTAAATTATTTTCAAAATTACTTAACTTAAATTATTTTCAAAATTAATTAACTTAAAATTATGTTTCAAAAATTAATTAACTTAAATTATTTTCAAAATTAATTAACTTAAAATTATTTTTCAAAAATTAATTAACTTAAAATTATTTCTCAAAAATTAATTAACTCAAATTATTTCCAAAATTAATTAACTTAAAATTATGTTTCAAAAATTAATTAACTTAAATTATTTTCAAAATTAATTAACTTAAAATTATTTTTCAAAAAATTAATTAACTTAAAATTATTTTTCAAAAATTAATTAACTCAAATTATTTTCAAAATTAATTAACTTAAAATTATTTTTCAAAAAATTAATTAACTTAAAATTATTTTTAAAAAATTAATTAACTCAAATTATTTTCAAAATTAATTAACTTAAAATTATTTTTCAAAAATTAATTAACTTAAATTATTTTCAAAGTCAAATTAACTTTATTTTCAAAATTAATTAACTTAAAATTATTCTTCAAAATAAATCAACTTAAATTATTTTCAAAATAAATTAACTTAAAATTATTTTTCAAAAATCAATTAACTTAAAATTATTTTTCAAAAATTAATTAACTTAAAGTTATTTTTTAAAACTAATTAGAATTTTCAAAGTCAAGATCATTTCAAAAAATCAATTAACCTAATATATATATTTCAGGGGACACGTAGGCACCCAGCGGAGGTGCCTCCCTCTTGTGGGAGGCGCCCTTAATCACGACGGGAAATTTCTCGCCGCCTTACTCAAAGGCGCCTCAGATGGTCTCCGAGACGCCTCCAACTTCCCCTTAGAGGCGCCTTAAGCACCGAATAAGGCGCCTCCAACCTGAGATATCATAAACGAACAGAAGCTTCTCTGTTCGTTTTGTCTCGCAGCGTTTACCTCTCCATTTTCGTGCAATTTTCTCCCTTAAGGCGCCTTCAATTCCTTCCAACACCTCCATCCCGCTACAATGCCTCCTAGGTATAATTTTCTCCTTCCTATTGTCCTTATTTGGAGTCACTATGCATTTTTTTATATATATTGTCAAAAATAGGAAGCGTCGCATTGTGGATCCTACACCGGCTAGGGCCCCTTCCACGGACCCTAGATTCCCCTCGGAGTAACATAGGATAGATTTTGCTAGGTTTACCTTTGAGTCCATTAAACCTAGATATATTGGTAGGGAATTTTTATCCCAATTTTGTCTACCCGCTATCCAGATGATAGACTATTATCATCTAAGTAAACTGGTTGACTGCACCACTACAGTGAATCAAGACTTGTATGCCAGTTCTATCAGAACCTTGAAAAGGTTGATGATAGCACCTATTCCACCAGAGTTTGTGGCACTGACATTCAGTTTACTCCCTCGCTGCTTCGCACTAGCTTAGAGCTTAGGGAGTCTCAATGTACATTTTTGTGTTACCCGAGTAGGGAGCTACCTTTTGGTGATCCTTATTCCCACATTACCCTTGATGACATCTACATGCATTTTTTTGGGGAGGAGAGACCCTTTGGCCTAACTGAGTTCAGGTCTACTCTTCTTCGAGTACATGACTATGTTATGTACAGAGTCCTGACAGCATGCATCCTACCCATCACATCTCGAGACGTCTCGAAGATGCGATCATCCCACTCATTCTTTTTGTACCTCTTAGCCAGCACCTAGATATAGACATTGCACTGCATATGTTTCATAACATTATTCATGCATCTAGTACAGTCACGACTGGAGTGATCCATATGCCCTACTGTCATATCCTTACCCAGATTTTCTCCAACTCTAGGATAGACATTACTAGAGGGACACTCATCCCACTTACTATATATGATGAGTTAGGTCAGCGTAGTCTTAGATCAGCGGGTGCAGAGGTCACTGCCGAGGGGATTCTGGCCTGGAAGGGCCGACCACCGCCAGTCGCTGCTCCTGGTGCTCCAAAGGTCGAGGACGTACCAGGTGAGGGTGAGGAGTGGCCCGACTTCCTGGCAGAGGACTTTTTCACAGATCCTTCCAACTCTGCCGGACCCTCCACATCAGCCGGTCCTTCGACTTCGGCTCCTCTTTCCGTCGAGGACAGACTTATTCGGCTCGAGATCCAGTCCATTCAGACGCGACGGGCTGTGCTAGATAGCCATCGCTTCCTCCGATCTCTCCGATCCGAGATGGCTGCAGGGTTCGCATCTCTCCGAGGTGAGATACAGCGCCAAGGATAGCCTCAGCCGACACCCGAGCAGCCTCTTGCACCACCTCTAGCTGACGACCCTCTAGCTGATGATCTCGCTCTTGATGATCCTGCCTTTTGAGACTATCACTTGATGTATTTTGGACAGACACCCATTTGTCTTCTCAGACTGTATTAGTATTTGTTTGACTTCTACTTACTCATGTTTATTAGTTTTTAGTTGTTTACTGAAATAGGAATGTGTTGGGTAGAATAGTTTTTTTAATCAGTTTCCTATAATTTTTTTTCCTTATCTTTTAAATTATAGGAAAATATTGGTTTTAAAATTCCAAATTTACTAGATTTTCAAAATATGGATTTAGCCTAAGCTCTACTCTACTTTAGAAATCATGCTCCCCTAGAATTCAGCCAGAGCATCTCACAAACACCTAGGCTTACCTTTCTTGTGTTTGAAAAACATAGAACGGTGTGGGATGTATAGGGTACAACCTAGACTCAAGAATGCTTATATCTGTGCATCAATATGAGTCTGGGCGTTAAATACCTAGTTAATAGTAATCAAGTCAAGTCTATCAGCGCTAGTCAAATCTAACTAGATCTATAGACTTAACTTGACTAATCAAGTGAAAGCTGTTGCCCTCTAAGTAATCAGCTAGTAGCTAACTGGTTAGACATGTGGGCACGAACCCAAGTGCTTGAGTTTTTTTAAATTTTTTTTGGCATGCACATTAGGCTCTGATACCTCACTTAAAAAGAAATTAACAAACTTACAATCAGTATAACTGAGCTCATGCTTGGACATTAAGGATTTAAACTCCCCCCTTTCCATCAAAAGTCTTAAATTAACTAATGTTTTCTAAAAGAAAACTTTTAGCTAAGTTTTCAAAACCTTAACTTTATTTCAAAATTATGTTTTCTAACAGATTCACAAAATTCAGCTAAAAACAAAAGTTTTTCAAAAAGGGTCAACTAAGTTTCAAAACTGGCTTAAAGCTATATTTCAAAATCAACCTTTTACTTAGCCTTTTAAACTCAGTTGAAAGAACTCTTTAGCTAAGAATGTTGATTACCAAAATATTATTTTAAAGCCTAAAGTTTTAAAAATTTGCTAAAAGTTGCAAAAGGAATTTTTTTTTGCAAAACTAATGTTGAGCTCAATCTATTTTTAGCAAATTGATATTTTTTTTACTTAGTCTTTCCTTGTGAAAAATTAAAATTTTCTTTCAAAAATGTTCATTCTTTTTGATAAATGGCAAAGGGGGAGAGTAAAAAAAAAGAAATTCAAAAACGAAAATTTAAAATGCCATTATTAAGGGGGAGCCTGACAATGCGTACATTCTAAATTTAGTAAGCATACTTGCTTAAATTTTATACATTTATTTTACTTAGCTTTGAATTTCAGTTGTTATAATCAAAAAGGGGGAGATTGTTGGTGCGGGAAGCACCCGACGATCGATCGTTGTTTTGATAATGGCAAATGAATTCAAAGTTAAGTTGTTTTGTAATCTAACATACTTAATTGAGTGTTTCAGACAAGTCCTAGCTGCAGTTAGGCAAGGAGAAAACCCTAGGGGGTGGTAACCCTAGGTCATAGAGGGTGGTAACTGTAGGACCGTGATCGTTCGATAGAGGGGGGTGAATATCGATTCGAAAAGTCGAGTAAAAATACACAGCAGAAAAGTAAATGAACACAGTTGTTTTTACTTCGTTCGGAGCCTGTGACGACTCCTACTCGAAGGCCCGTGGTCCTTGACCACTTTCGTTGGACAATTACTAGCAATTCGAATATAATTACAAAATGAATACAGGAAATGCTAGTGAAGCAAAGTAATACCGACAAAGAAATTAACTAAAAACCGAAGGAGCACTTTGTCGGAGCTTTGTCGGCGTCGCAGGAACGTAGAGCAGCAGGACCAGCAGTAGAAGAGTTCTCAGATTGATGATTGATGAAGCTCCATCTCTGGGGCTTCTTTTATATGCTGCTCCGGGCGCCTGAATCCCTTCCGGGCGCCCTGGTGCGACGTGGCAGGTCTAATCAGCGAACTCCACGTGGCGACGACTCGGTCTGGATAAAATTCACCTCCGGGCGCCCGGATCCCTTCCGGGCGCCTGGACCTCCGGGCGCCTGGACCTCCGGGCGCCCGGATCCCTTCCGGGCGCCCGGACCTCCTGTTTCCAGAAATTTCCTTTCCTGCAAACAGAGTTAGTCCGAGGCAAATATATATTCTGCAACATAGATTGTTAGCACAGTTTATGAAAATAGAATTAACAGTAAAAATATGACTTAGATTCCGTCTTTCCGAGACCGGAATCTAGTCACGATCTCGACTTAGATATCCGAAATGGATCTAAGCCGGATCGACGCCTAATGTTCCCTTCCTGGGAACGCGTCCTCGCAGTCACTCCCCTCCAGTGACTTACCTCACTTACCTGCCAGACGTCCGGTCAGCCCGTCGATCCGTCTGGACTTCTCGCCAGCTATCTAGTCAGCCCGTTGACCTAGCTGGACTTCTCGCCAAGCGTCCGGTCAGCCCGTCGACCTAGCTGGACTTCGTGCCAGACATCCGGTCAGCCCATCGACCTGTCTGGACTTCTCCTGCACACTTGATCAAAGTGTCAGACAACAACAAAACTAACTTAACCTATTTGTCATTCATCGAAACCTAGGTTAGACCGTTAGTGCTACCCGCACCAACAATCTCCCCCTTTTTGATGGAATGACAACCTGGTTAAGTTAGTGAAAGAACGCAAAGAACAGGTACATCGGTTTTAAAGTTAGTTTTAGTGTTTTCAATTTGGTTTATCTAACTTAACCACCTAAAAAGAGCAATGGTAAATATTCATAGTGTAGAATTACTGTAAAAAGTAATCTCAGCTAATCTAAAAGTATCTGAGTTTGGGTCAAACTTCAAAGATAAAATTACAATTTTTAACTCCAAGTAAAAAAATCGAGTTGACTTGGGGGAGACAAGTTGAATTTTTGAAAAATTTTAAAGTTAATCAAGTTTAACTTTTCAAGCGTGTAAAATTTTTAAATCAGGTTTTTCAAATTTTCTTTTCAAGTTTAAGTAACATTTACTTTTCAAAAAGATAAATTTTCAACTTCAATTTTTCAAAACAAAGCAAAAATTAAACAAGTAAGATTAAATTTGGCAAAATAAATTTTTAAGGCTAATTTGATAAAAGCTAAATTTTGAAAGTTTAATTTTCAAGCATATGTTACAAAATTGAATAAGTTTAAATTTGCAATAGTCAACTTTTTAAATCAGGTTTAAAAATTAGGTGGGATTAAACTTCCAAGTTTTTCAAACACTTAGTTAAATTTAATTTTTTGTAAACTAATGTTCAAACATAAGTTAGTTTTAAAAAGTATTTTTCAAACACACAGAATTTTAATTAATTTCTCCCCCTGAACTTGATACTTAAATTTAAACAGCTGTCTAACCAATTAGGTACTAACTAACTATCAGAAGATAGTAGCTTTCACTTGGTTAGTCAGATTAAGGTGACTATAAACAGTCAGTGTTTGACTTGACTGATGATCTTAATCTGATTACTGTCTGATTTGTATTTAACGTCAAGACTTATGCTGATGCACTGAAATAAGCATCTTAAGTCCAGACAGTTGGCCTATGCATCTCACCCCTTTCTATGTTTGTCAAACACAAGCAAGGTAAACCTAAGGTGTTGGTGAGATGCTCAAAAACTAGTCCTATGGGTACATGCTTTCTAAGGATTTAAAACTAGTCTAAGGCCAAAACTGTTTTTGAAAATCTAAAAATGGAAAGTTTTGAAAACACACAATTTTAACTTATAATTTGAAAGAATTATTTTTGAAAACAATTTTGAAATTTAAAATTCCTAGGCTACCAAGATAGAGCATAATCAATGCAGGTCTGAAATATCACTAGATAAATCCAAAATATTTTACAGGTAGTGAAGCTACAGAACTGAGTCATAACTAGAGCTACTGAGATGATGAAGGGGGTGGTCCAGATCCCAAGGATCGGAGAAGTGCCATCAGCTCAGTGTGTCGGGTGTCCCCGGCAGCTCGTAACTCGGCAACCTCTCGCCGTATGTCCCGATGAAAATCAGAGTTCTCCTGCTGGAGACTCGCCATAGCTCTCTCTAGTCTGGTCATACGGTCGGCTAGAGTGCGGGGAGCATGACGTGGTGCTCGAGCTGGGGGCGGTGGTGGAGCCGGTGCGGCTTCCTCTGGAAATAGTGCGAGCATGAACTCGTCCACCTGTGCATCTGGATCGGGCTGGTGCTGTGCCCCCCTCCGCCAGGACATAGTCCCGTCATCCCTATCTATCTGGACACCAGCTAGGGAGAAGTTCCGAGCTGCTATAACATCAAACTCGGTCATATGGGCAATGTCTCCTCTAGTGACATCAATGTGCAACGAGGACATATAGGCTGTCAGAATGTGACAAAATGGCATGTGGACTCGTCTATCAGTCACGAATCCAGCCGAGTAGATAATGGTGGAGAAGATATGTAGGCTGATGTCAATATCTAATCTATGACTCAGGGCATAGAGTAAGAACGAATGGAATGGGCGCATCACAGCGATGTCCCGAGTAGTCAGTGGTAAAATGCAAAGGACTAAAACCCTATAAAGAGCGTAGTCCTGGACCCGAAGTTCTACCGACCTAAACTGTGTCACAGTGGGATCTCGCTCTCCCCCAAAAAAATACAAATAAATCGTATCGAGAGTAATATGTGAGTAGGGATCTCCGAATGGTAGATCCCTGGGAGGATAGCACAAAAAGGAACAAGTAGATGGACGCAACTCTAAAAACTCTCGGATAGTCGTAGGGGAAAATGTGATATCAGTGCCTGCTGCCCTAGTGGTATAGGTGAGATCGTCTACTTTCACTAGGTTATTGCAAAATTCGGCACACAGACTTATGTTTATTGGACTGGTACATTCGACAAGGTTCCTTAAGTTATAGTGGTCTATAACCTCTAAAACGGAGGGACATGACCCTAGAAAGAACGATCTATCTATGCATGTAGTCCTAATGACCTTATAAATGGTTGACTCAAACTTAATCCTTAGTTCATCTGTGGGAAACCTAGGGTCAGAGCTAGCATTAGAGGGTCCAGCACCAGTATTTGTTCGTTTCTTATTGTATATATAAGAAAATATTCTAATAAAAAATGAGAGGACAAATTCTAATAAAGTTTTAGAGAGGGGAAGAATTTTTACCGAGGAGCCATCGACAAATATAGATCTGACGACCTCGGTTGAATCGCAACAGCGTCTTCACCGCAAGAAAATTTTGATTTAAAATACTCTCGCGCTAAGGTTTGGAGTGAACCTTTGGCAAAAGTAAAGTTTGTGGGGCAAGGGTTGGAGGCGCCTGTTGCCCCTTATTTATAGGGGACTCCGGGCGCCCGGGGTTGATTTAGGGCGGGGCGCTCGGATCCCCTTCCGGGCGCCCCGGAGGGGAATACCAGGGGCGCCCGCCCCTGGTTTTTGACCTTTTTTTTTTTTTATATTAGAGATTAGGTTTGAAGTTAAGTTAAAAATTTTGAATTAAATTTTTTTTTTTTGAAATTAAATTTTAAAATTAATTTTTAAGTTTAAAATTAAAATTTTGAAATTAAGTTTAAGATTAAAATTTTGAAAATAATTTTTAAGTTTAAAATTAAAGTTTTGAAATTAATTTTAAGATTAAAATTAAAATTTTGAAAATAATTTTTAAGTTTAAAATTAAAGTTTTGAAATTAATTTTAAGTTTAAAATTAAAATTTTGAAATTAATTTTTAAGTTTAAATTTAAAATTTTGAAATTAAGTTTAAAATTAAAATTTTGAAAATAATTTTTAAGTTTAAAATTAAAGTTTTGAAATTAATTTTAAGTTTAAAATTAAAGTTTTGAAATTAATTTTAAGTTTAAAATTAAAATTTTGAAATTAATTTTAAGTTTAAAATTAAAGTTTTGAAATTAATTTTAAGTTTAAAATTAAAATTTTGAAATTAATTTTAAGTTTAAAATTAAGGTTTTGAAATTAATTTTAAGTTTAAAATTAAAGTTTTGAAATTAATTTTAAGTTTAAAATTAAGGTTTTGAAATTAATTTTAAGTTTAAAATTAAAGTTTTGAAATTAATTTTAAGTTTAAAATTAAAATTTTGAAATTAATTTTTAAGTTTAAATTTAAAATTTAAGCCTTATTCATCTCACCCGATCTATATTATCAATCAGGGAATCCTATGATTTTGCGAGATGAAATTGGATCTTTAATTATGGAGTTTTGGTTTAACTTGTGTTAGATTCAGGTTTAGTTTTGGTCTCTACAAACAGACATTCTTCGGATAAACTTCTAAGCTTGGTGAGTCACATGGACGTCATTAGAAGTAACCAACCTTTCGAGGTTTTCCGAATAGTCCTATCCACGGAGCTTAGTACTAAACCTTGGTCTAACTGATTAGGATCCATTTAAGGGTAGCTTCGGTCAGTTCCACTTGGCCAAATGCACCAGATCGAAACCATATCTTTCTAGACATGCGATGCCTAAGTTTTCCTAACGCACTATCATCAAAAAATTTCACCAGTATCATTGATTCAAGTTAAACTTAGTCTCTTTTTAACTAATCCTAATTACCTTGCCGGGTTAGTTTGTTTTGGATTACCCTGTCGGATAAGTTAGTTTTGGAGGTGTCAGCTATTCTGGAGCCTTCCCCTGAATTATTGGCTATTATTTAAATTTTGGTTTTAGGTTTGTGTCGATTCTTTTTATGGTTAACTTGGTGATAATTTTGTTGATTTTTAAAGTGTTTAGATTTTCATTTAGGTTTGTATTTTGGATTTTGGTTTGGTTTATTCGATTTTATATAATGTATTTTTTCTTTAGGTATATAATATTGATTAAGTCCTATTTGCGTGGTTAAGCACGCTTTCGGAACCCAAGCTAGATTGGTTAATTTGTATTGAGTTATTAATGATTTGAAGGTTTTATTTGAATTCGACTTATATCCTAGTCCGGTTTTATTATAGCATGCTTTTTGATTATTTAGGATTAAGTCTAGATTTTTTGATCTTGTTGTGAATTTTTCTAACATTTCTTTTAAATTGTTAATCTCATTTTTTTAATGATAAATTCTCCTCCTCAAGTGTTAGATCTTGAGTTAGATTTGAATTTTTGATTTGTTCCTTGAGGTTTTGATTTTCCTCAAGAAGTGATTTGTTTTCATTTTCTATTTTAATTAATTTACTATTTAAACAGGAAATAATTCTAAAAATTTTTTTGTTTAAATTAAAATATACCTCATTCGGGCCTTCGGAAACGAGTACGGACTCGTGGCTTGTTTCGGGTTCAGACCCGTCTTCATCTTCCGACTCGTCTTCTGTTTCAGCTTCGCGGGCCATCAGTGCGAGGTGACTCTGATGTTTCTGCTCTTCTTCCTCCGATTTGTCCGAGGAGTCGTCCCACGTTGCTTTGAGGGCCTTCTTTTTGGTTGGCTTAGATTTGTCGAACTTCAGTTTTGGGCATTCGTTCTTGTAGTGTCCCTTTTTGTTGCAGCCGTAGCAAGTCACGTTCTTTTGTTCTAAGGGAGAACTGATCTTTTGAAAGTCCTTTTTGCTGAAGCTCCTTTTTCTCCTGGTGAACATTTTTCTTACCAAGTTCACCAGGTGTTCTTCATCTTCGGAGTCTTGGTCGGAGTCTTCTTCAAATTCAGGCTTGCTTTTCTTTTCTTTGGTGGAACCTGCAAATAAAGCTATACCTTTCTCGGCTCCAGCATTACTTTGTTCATGTAATTCTAATTCACAGAAAAGCTCATCTAACTTTAACTTAGAAAGATTTTTAGAAATTTTGTAGGCATCCACTATTGATGCCCACAAACTATTACGTGGAAAAGCATTTAATGCGTACCTTATTAAGTCTCTATTTTCCATCTGGTGGCCTATCGCATGAAGCCCGTTGAGGATGTCCTTGATCCTCGCGTGGAGCTGATTCGCCGTTTCACCCTCCTGCATTTTTATATTAAAAATTTTATTTAAAAGCAGGTCTCGTTTTGTTACCTTGGCGTCGCTCGTTCCCTCGTGCAGCTCGATCAATTTGTCCCACAGTTCTTTAGCGTTTTTGTGTGGACCGACTCTGTTTAGTTCTTCTCTTGTTAATTCGCACTGTAGAGTGTTGATTGCTTTATTCTCTGTTGACGCCTTTTTCTTCAAATCAGCTGTCCAGTCTTCAGTATCCAGTATATTCCCGGAAGTGTTTGCTAGAATTTTATAGGGTCTCGTAATGCTCATCCACTGGTCGAAGTCTGTTTTGAGGTAAACCTCCATCCGCTTTTTCCAGTACGGAAAATCGTCCCCGTTGAAGAGTGGAGGTCGTACTGTGCTGAATCCTTCTGTCTGAGACATTTTAGTCCTGCGCACAGACGAAAGAGAAGAAACAAAAAAATCCCAAGACTTGGTCTTGGATTAGTAGTGCGGGAAGAGAGAAAAAAATAGTAGTAAAAATCTAGATTCGTGTTGCACCAATTTAGATTAATTAAGAAAAATATTAAAGTAATGATACACCAGTTTTAGAATTAAGCGTCGAACTGAAAACAAAAAAAGAAAAAATTTCACCCCCAGTCTGATTGGTGGTTGCACCAAATCAGCTCTGATACCACTTGTAGGACTGTGATCGTTCGATAGAAGGGGGGTGAATATCGATTCGAAAAGTCGAGTAAAAATACGCAGCGGAAAAGTAAATGAACACAGTTGTTTTTACTTCGTTCGGAGCCTGTGACGACTCTTACTCGAAGGCCCGTGGTCCTTGACCACTTTCGTTGGGCAATTACTAGCAATTCGAATATAATTATAAAATGAATACAGGAAATGCTAGTGAAGCAAAGTAATACCGACAAAGAAATTAACTAAAAATCGAAGGAGCACTTTGTCGGAGCTTTGTTGACGTCGCAGGAACGTAGAGCAGCAGGACCAGCAGTAGAAGAGTTCTCAGATTGATGATTGATGAAGCTCCATCTCTGGGGCTTCTTTTATATGCTGCTCCGGGCGCCTGGATCCCTTCCGGGCGCCTTGGAGCGACGTGGCAGGTCTAATCAGCGAACTCCACGTGGCGACGACTCGGCCTGGATAAAATTCACCTCCGGGCGCCCGGATCCCTTCCGGGCGCCCGGACCTCCTGTTTCCAGAAACTTCCTTTCCTGCAAAACAGAGTTAGTCCGAGGCAAATATATATTCTGCAACATAGATTGTTAGCACAGTTTATGAAAATAGAATTAACAGTAAAAATATGACTTAGATTCCGTCTTTCCGAGACCGGAATCTAGTCACAATCTCGACTTAGATATCCGAAATGGATCTAAGCCGGATCGACGCCTAATGTTCCCTTCCTGGGAACGCGTCCTCGCAGTCACTCCCCTCCAGTGACTAACCTCACTTACCTGCCAGACGTCCGGTCAGCCCGTCGATCCGTCTGGACTTCTCGCCAGCTATCTAGTCAGCCCGTCGACCTAGCTGGACTTCTCGCCAAGCGTCCGGTCAGCCCGTCAACCCGCTTGGACTTCTCGCCGGCTATCCGGTTAGCCCGTCGACCTAGCTGGACTTCGTGTGAGACATCCGGTCAGCCCGTCGACCTGTCTGGACTTCTCCTGCACACTTGATCAAAGTGTCAGACAACAACAAAACTAACTTAACCTATTTGTCATTCATCAAAACCTAGGTTAGACCGTTAGTGCTACCCGCACCAACAGTAACCCTATGCAGAAAGTCTTGGCGGGTCGTGAGCTTCAGGCAAAAGTCCTAGGGGGGGTAACCCTAGGTGGAAAGTCCTGGTGTCGCGAACAAGGTGAAAGACTGGACCAGCCGGGAAGCGAAAGTCCAGCAGAAAGTCTGGAAGCTCTAAACGCTGAGCAAAAGTCCAGTCGATCTGGAGGATCACACTGGCAACAGGTAAATCTCCTGAGTGGAGTAGGTGAGGACGCGTTCCCCGTAGAGGGAACAGTAGGCGTCGGGTCAACCTAGGGTTTCCGGTTAGAAATCCGAAGTCAGACCCGGACAGTCCGATGACTGTCGACAATTTCATTTATCATATTATTTCTGTGCTAACTTGGTTTTGTAGAATGTGTTTTGTATTTATGGACTAACATGTTTTGCAGGGCCAAAATTCAGAACACAGCCTCGGATGAACAGTGTCCGAGGCGCCTCCATGGGACTTGGAGGCGCCTCGGGTGCTAGCCGAAGACAACTGTCCAGAGATGCTGGAGGCGCCTCAGAAGGGCTTGAAGACGCCTTGGACTGGCCTGAAGGCTCCTTGAGGAGGATAAGCGCAGAAGGAGTCTGCGCTGATCCGTGCGGCTGACTCGTTGAGTTTGAGGCGCCTCGGAGGGGTTTCAAGGCGCCTTGAGCACTGTTTAAAAGGGGACTTCGACCAGTAGCTTGAGACAACTTCGCACAAGCAATCTTTCTACAACCTGCTGCTAACGAGACGTTCCGACAAAGCCTCAACTCGACACCGACAACCCGGAGCTTCAGATTTAGTCTTTTGTTGTCGGTATAATTTTTATTATTACTGTTTTGAATTGTACTTAGTTTGTAATAGTCTTTACGAGATATAGTTGTTGCCCAACGTAAACGCTCAACGAGCGTAGGCCTTCTAGTAGGAGTCGAGATAGGCTCCGAACGAAGTAACCTCTCGTGTCTTCTGTGTGTTTGTGCATTTTACTATTTCCGCTGCTTTATTACTCGCGATTTACGAATTCGAAAAGAGTAAAAGTCATGAGCGTTATAACCCCCCCTTTAGCGCTTTCGATCCAACATGCCATTTGCCACGTAGTCGACCTGCTCCTTTTTCGTCCAGTGATATTTCTCCTTACCTTCCGGTGTTGTAAAACCGAATTCCATAATTAACATTGAATCAAAATCGGTTTAAAAAAATACCTGCATTCGCTTTTTCCAGCTAGCGAATTCCCCTTCGAACTTTGGCGGGTAGATGTCTGGTCCGACCATTATTTCGTTGCTTCGTTTGGCGGTTAGTCCTCCTGAAGCGCCTTGGCTCTGATACCACTTGTTGGATCACGGTGGCTAGTTGGAAGGGGGGTTGAATAACCTGCAAAAATAAAAACACGAAAACCCTTCTCGACCTTTCTTAGTACACTTGCTTAAAATAAATAAGCAGAAAGTAAAAGAAGAGGCTCACAAAGATTTGACTTGGTTACAACCGGGGAGGTTGTTAATCCAAGGAAAATATCGCATTAGTTCTCATTCAGGCGGAGAAACCTCTTACAGCAATAACGCACAGAGAGATTGAAGTTAAACTACAACTGGAAGCCCACAAGTGTTGGAATACATAATTTCTGAGTTGATATGAAGCTTCTGGACCAAGATTGTATTTATAACCTTGGTCGGGGCGCCCTGAAGTGTTCCGGGCGCCTTGGGGGATAAAACTTTATCCCCAACGCACAGATCTCTGTTTGACCGAGATCTTGATAAACTTTCAGTCCGGGCACTCGGAAGGGTTCCGAGCGCCCCGGATTGGTCGGGCGCCTCGGATAGTTACGAGCGCCCCGACAGTTCCAGGCGCCCCGGTTGGTAAAGTCAACCTCGTTGACTTTTTCAGCCCGGGTCTTCTGCTCCGACTCCGTTCGCCTCAGATCGAGTCTTCCGCTCACTTGGGTGATCTCTACCATCCGGAATAGGGTTCACCCGAACCCAACTTTCGGTCTTCTCGAGTAGGCTTCCGCTCTGGCTTCTCGCCCCTCGGAATAGTTGTGTGCTTCCTTCTCGTCCGCCAGCGTACTCATCCGCAGTCTTCGTCCCTCGATCGCACCCCGTGCCGACCTTCTCGCTAGCTGTGTCTCTTGCTCCCCAAGCAGTTTTCCGCTCCAACTTCTCATCCCTTAAAACCACCACACGCTTCCTTCTTGTCCGCCGCTGTAGTCTTCCGCAGCGCCTCGTCCCTCGAACGTACCACGTGCCATCCTTCATGCTAGCTGCATCTTCTGCTCGACTCCCTGTGTTTCTAAGCTCCTTCACATTTAGACACAAGGTTAAAAATCGACAAGACCTAATTTAACTTGTTGATCACACCAAAACAATCTTGGGGTTCCAACAAAAATAACTTCGTTAAATCTTATGTTTTATTATCTTGACACTTACTTTAACTCATATATAGACTTTTTAAGTCTACATACTTTCTCCTCTTGCCCTTCAGTAATGAAACCTTATGGTTAAATCATATAGATTTCCTCGTTAAGTTCACCATTAAGGAAAGCAATTTTTACATTTATTTGATGTAATTTCAAGTTACAATGTGCCACAAATCCAAAAATAACTCGTATTGATACAAATTTTACTACGGGAGAAAATATTTATTCAAAGTCAATGCCCTCCATTTGTGTATATCATTTTACAAATAAACAAACTTTGTATCTATTAATCGATCCATTAGCTTTCCTTTTTATTTTGAGAATCCATTTATTCCTAATAGCCTTTTGGCATAGAGAAAGATCAACTAAGTCCTAAATATGATTCCGATTCATAGACTCCATCTCTTCAACCATTGCAGTTTTTCACTTTTCTCTAACTCTATATCCCAATACTTTCTCAATAGATTGAGGTTCATCATCGCGAACTGAAGTGCTATCAATGCCTTATTCTTAATATTAAATCTCTTCTTAGGTTTGATTTTAGGAACACTTCTTCGTAAGTTGGGATGTTGAGAAGTCAACTTATGACTTGACATATCACTCCCACTCGATTGACTAGACTCAGACATCCCATTTGACACTTCTCTTGTTGATAATATCTCATTCTTCTAAAATAGAGGAACATTTTTATCAACATCACCTATAGTTGAGAACTCTATTTTGAGAAAAGTCGCATTTCTCGAATCTATTTCGGAGATGGTTCTATCTTGTCGCTCACTTATGAAAACATAACCTTTGGAGGTCTCATGATATCTAATAAAGATACGTTTCTTACTCCTAGGTCCCAGTTTTTCATACTTATGAGAACTATCATAAACATAAACAGCTGACCCCTAGGGTCTCAAATTACTTAAATCTAGTTTTCTACCTGTCCAACGTCATATGAGGTAAATGGAATTGACTTTGAAAGCACTTTATTAAGTATATAGGCCGTAGTTAATAATGTATCTCCTTAATAAAAGATTGGCAAATTAGCCCATACCATCATAGACCTAACCATTTAAAAAAGAGACTTATATTGTCTTTCAGTTACCCTATTTTGTTCTGGAGTTTCAGGGATTGTTAGTTGTCTAATAATTCCTCTATCATTATATATTATCTTAAATATATAAGATAAATATTCTCCTCCATAGTCAGTGCGTAAAATCTTAATTTTATATTCTGTTTGATTCTCAACTTCATTCATATAATGAATGAAGCAATCTAATGCTTTAGATTTATTAGAAATCAAATACACATGACTGAAACGAGAGAAATAATCAATAAATGTAATGAAATAGGAAGCTCCATGTCTAGCATTCACATTCACTGGACTACAAATATTCGAATGAATTAATTGCAATGGTGATTCAGCTCTAATAGCCTTACAAAATTGTTTCCTAGTTTTTTTTCCAACAAGATAATGCTCACATATAGACAAATGATTTTTAGCTCAACTCTAAAATGCCTCCTCATCTTGTTTCACATCCATATATGTCAATAACTAAATAGTCAGAATCAAGTGGGAGTGTTAGCATGAGAATTGTTTTCACTAACTGTTGTACAAGTGCTATATCTTGTTGATTAAAATATTTTTGTCAGATTAAGGAGGTCTTATTGTATAATGGGTCGTTAATTTTTCCTATATCTTTTAGATAAGGTCTTGCATAATTGAGGAGTCATAAGAAAGCTCTTAGAGTTTTAGTATCTCATGTGTGTGTTTATATATATATATATATATATATATATATATATATATATAAGCAATGCTTTGTGCGCGACCGTGAACGAAATTCGATGTGGGCTATCTGACGCGGCCAATATCCATTTTTTAATCTCTCTTTCATCTACATACAATAACTTTTCTCTCTTTCTTTTTAAATTAAAATGAAATTTTATCTTCTCTCTCCTATTATTACATGCAAAAAAATTATTGTGGTAGTGATGATACAATGTTGTAGCAGCTACTGTGCAGTAGCTGCTATAACTTGTAGCAGTTAGTATGCAATAGCTGCTACAACGATGTAGTAGTTGTTATAACGGTGCAAAAGCTACTATAATGGTGCAAAAACTACTACAACAGTGTAGTAGCTGCTATAACGGTACAGAAATTGCTATAACGGTATAGTAACAGCTACAACGGTGCACTAGCTGTTACAACATAATAGCTACACAATAATATTGATACACATTATAACAACTACTATACAGAAATTACTACAACGTGTAGCAACTATTATGTAGTAGCTACTACAACGTTGTAGCAGCTACATCACCTTTAAAAATTAGCAACACAATGATTGTTGCATGTAATCAGATGAGAGAGAAACGACAAATTTATAGTTGTTGCATGCAGATGAAAGAGAAAAATTATTACATGCAGATGAGAGAGAGATTAAAAAAAATAGATTTTAATCATACTAGATAATACACATCGAATTTCATTTATTGTGGCAAAAGACGAATACGCTCACCTCCAGCGCTAACACGGAGGAGGTAAATCACGGGCGGCTACTAGCCTTTGGAATAGTGACTAGCACATAAGGGAGGTATATATTCGAACCTTAGACCTCATTGTGATAACATCTCATGCGCTAACCACTAGAGCCATCTGAAGGGACCATCAAATTTCATTTATGTTCGTACATAAAACGTCGCTTAGTATATCAAATATCGCTCTATATGTATTTTAAAAATAATTTTCTTTTTAATACATGGGCACAGCAATTATCCACGCGGCTAGTCGTTGCGCCTTGGATCCAATCTGGCGCGTCCGTGCGTCTTCATTTTCGTCGATCAGAGTGGAATCGGATGATGCTCGCTTCGCTTCACACATATATTTTGGGTCGAGGCGTCGAGCACATCGTCGAATCGTCTTCGCAGCGAAGCCAGACTTCGGAGGCTAGCCGGGATCGGGAGGACTTGGTCGCCGGAGATCTAAACCCTATCAGATGGAGGGCGGGGGCAGCGAGATCCCTCTCAAAAGCCAGGAAGAGAAGCCCCAAGGCGGCGTCAGCGGCGGTTGGGGCGGCTGGGGCATCTCCTCTTTCTCCATGTTCTCGGATCTCCAGCAGGCTGCCCAAGAGATCTCCAGAAATGTGAGCGCGCCTCTACTGTTTCTTTCTCATTTTTTCAGCCGAGTGTTGTGTGCCTGATTGATTTGGATTGAGTGAAGAAAGATCGGGAAGAGGTCTTGGTTTTGCGATTTCAATTTTTTTTTTGTTTTTTGTTTTTTGTTTTGGATCAGGCGGTTGAAGCAATGAAGAGTGCGACCCAGGGCATCGGAGAGGTTGAGGGTCCAGATTCTGATTCGGAAACAGCTGGAGAGGTCGCGAAAGAGCGGGCAGGTGAAAACGCAGGAGCAACAGAAGAAAAAGAAGAGAGCGAAAATGCTAGGCTTCGTCAGTCTGCTCTGGAAAAATTAGAGAAAGCTAGTGAGGATTCTGTGTTCGGTCAGGCGAGTCAATCTCATAGGAGATACAGTGAAATTAAATTAAATGCATTTGATTGGATTTCGCGTTGGATGATGTTGTACAAGGCTTGCGAATTTCATATCCTTCTTTCCAATTTATCCAGGGTCTGAAGGTGTTTGACAGTTCAATGGAAACTTTTGCTTCAGGAGCATGGAGTGCTCTAGGTAATGCTTTGAGAGGGGGCTCAAGCCTGGTCAGCAGGTAGTTTGTTTGCACTCATAATCTTCACCGTTCATCTAGATTATTTAAAAAAAAAAAGAGTATAATTAGAAGCCAACCAATACATTTTATTGAGGAGTTGAGGAATGTAAATGGTTCAATCATTAGCACACACTGTTGTGTATACGTTTTAGCTGCTGTCTATCACTCTATCCTAAGAATTCATGACATTTGTTACAAATATTTGATGTGCTACTCTGATTTCATACTGTAGGACATTATAAATAAGCTGGAAGAAATAAAATCTTGCAAACCATGATGTTATTTAAGAAGCTTGACTGACTACGATTCTGTTTGTGTTGAAATTTATATCAACCTATTCAGTTAAATTGGAACCATCAAAATTAGCCCACTTTGACCCAAATTGTAGCTGTCACTTGAAGAATCACACTGCTGGCTTCAACCACTTAATGACGAACATCATGAAATTTGTTAGTGTTTCATATGTGTACATGTGTTAGATTGTTTGTGATTAAACTTCCATTTGCATTTGCATATCATTTCATACATTAACATTTTTTTTGTTTTCAAGTTCACTAGAATTGCTTGAAAAGTTTATGATGTGAATTTTAGAAATTCAAGTACATACTTTGCTAGAAGCTTTTTTTTGGGATCTTAACTCAAGTTTCTACTATTGTAATTAATCAATTTGGACACATTTCGTCCATCTTATTTCCTAAATCCAGGAACTAATCTGAATTTGGTATGTTGATTTTCAAAATGGTTATGCACTTGACATGGACTACTTTTTTTAGGTTGGAGCATTCAGCTGCAGGTCTTGCTGATTCTTTTCAACAGGGAGATTTCCCTAGCAAAGCAACTTCCCTTGCTCCCTCAATTATAGAGGTTTGTTTTATCATGATTGACTAATGTGCAATGTTAAATTATTTAATTGTATATCCTTGATGATATTTCTTCATGGGCAAATCTCTTTTTCTTGGACTTTGGATTATAGACTGGGAAAACTTTTACCACAAAGGGGATACAGGTGCTTGAGCGTGTTGGAAAGGAAACCATAGAGCTGCTCATGACAGAGACTGGTTTTGATGTTGACAAGAATGCTGACAAGGTGGACAAAGATGATGATGAGGAACAGTTTGAGGAAGTGACATTTGATAGGTGTTTTTACATATATGGAGGCCCTGATTTGCTTGAGGTATATTTATATGGTATTGTTACAAATAGTTTATTCTTGCAGTTATTTCTTTCCTTTATATCTGGTTGCAGAAACTTAAAGCTTGACAAACAATAAATTTATACTTGCAGTTTACTTACCAATATATTTGGTTGGTTGCAGGAACTTGAAGCTTTGTCAAGCCATCATGCAATGCTATTTAACAGGAGAAGAATAAAACTCTCAGCAGAAGAGAAATCCTTTTATGATGATAAACTGGTGCAGATCCAGCAAATTTTCAGTCTGGGAACTGTTGTTGAAGAAAATGAGACAGATTCAAATAAAGGGAAGTATATCGAAGCATCAGCTAGTGATAGCGATGTTGAGATGAAAAAGTTGTGTGAAGCAAGTATTAGGAGGGCTGCTGAAATTGCATCAGGGTATGGTGATAAAAACATGAAAAGGGCAAATTTTCTGTTATGTTGCTATTGAACAATACTATTAAGTATTGACATTCTGGTTAATTTAACTTCAAACTTGTTGTCTATTTCAGCTGCATTTACTAATCAATTATGACTTACTAAAAGCTACATAAGGATTTGATTATACTGTATCTGCCTTTTTATATATCCAAAAGAAGGATGATGTAAGGAACAGCACCGGCAAGAAAAATTAGCCAAGTATAGAAAAAATAATTGCTTTCCCTTAATCTAGTTAAATTTTAGTGACATCCATGATATTAAGTTTCTACTTTGCATCCGTTTTCATACACATTACCGGATAGCATATTGTACACCAGGAAAGAAATGCATAATAAATGCTTAATGCAATAAATAATATTTAAAAAATTAATGATGGTTTTCAAATTCAGTAGTAAGGAATACTAATAGTGAACTTTCAGGTACTTATCTAATTCTGATCGTAAATACATAACATGTTATTGCCCTCCATTTTGCAGTATTGCAACTTGCAATATGACCTATCAATATTCTGTCATGCTGAGTTAAAATTTCATTTGGATTCAACTGGCAAAAGCCATGGAAAAACCATAGTCGTCATTAGTGACTCCCTAAAAGTTGGCAAATATTTAGTAGAGTTGTTGCATTATTCTGAAAATTTGCTTGGTGCATTTTTCTTGCATGCATGTTAAGTTCTTCAAAATGACAAAGTTGTTAATAGCTTCAGTCGATTACTTTCTGATCGATTGTTATGCCTTTTCTTTCAATGTTTGATGCCAATTAAACTGTACACAACTAGGCAGATTTTTTGAGAGCATATAACTTGGTAGATCTGTTTGGATTAAGTACTAATTTTTTTTGTATAGGAATTATTTTCCTGTTTCATATAAGGTTTGCTATGTCTTGATATTATTGCAAAATTCTGTTTCTTAAAATATTATTCTCATGAACAAAATTAGGGTGCTAAATAATTCTAAACTATCCATTATGGTTTGATGTTCCTTTTCTCTTGTACTTGTGTTATTGTTTTCCAAGGATCCACACATCAGTCAAACCTTAGGCTAGGATGTGAATTGCAATGCTGGTGGTGCACTACCTGTTAGCCCTGATTTGTTTTGGAACAAGGGATTAATTGATTTCTTGAATTGCTTTCATGGTTTAAGTTGTCTCCTTTTGGGATTGAAGACTACTGACAGAGACCATTGTGGTGATAGATTGAAAAAGGACAACCTATGTGTCATATGCAATAAAACTACATTTAAGCTGATTTCTTTTAATCCTTGATTTGAAGGTGGCATCAGCTATGGAGAAGATGAATGTTCAAGTTCAATAAAAAAATGGGAATAGGATGGTTCTCATGCATCGTAATTTTTCTAGTATTCTGTGTTCAATTACTTTAGGAGTGTGCTTATATCTAAATTGTTATCTCACTTGATACTTCGAGTATTTGGAGCCTGCTTCATATTTGCATTTCTCTTGTTTTTATTGAGCTGCTGTTCCGTAACAAGAACTGTGTTGCTATTTGTATCTGTTCTCATTCCAGTTTCTAAACATCACTTTTTGTCTTTATACAATATGTTTGGTTGAGGCTTAAATATCTAAGATTATGGCTTATTCTTCTAGTTTGTGAATCCTACTTCCTCTTCTCTGATACTAGGGCAGAATTGCTTGTATAGGTTTGCATCTGCTCTTGGGGGACTTGCTGCGAATGATATAATACAACGTGCTACTGATAGACTTGAAAACGTCAACTCAGAGTGTATTCATGTATACAGATGTGTTTAGTGTTTATTTTGACCCAATACTCATTTTATGTTGTGACAAGTCATTGATTCATTACTTTTCCATGGCAGAGACTATCAGAACTCTGTTGTTCTGCAGTATCTCATATGCTGGTTCTTGGAAAATCACTCATTTCTAATGCAAACAAAGTAAAGACAGAAGAAGTAGATGATGATACTCTGAAGATTGAATGGCCTGAAGATTCTGTCTCAAAAGCTAAGATCATAAGGCACAAAGTCCAGTCAATGGCTGGTGATATGGACACAGTTTCTAACAGTTTTATTACAGGTGAGTCTTTATGTATGGTTTCGTTGAGTTTGTTTCTAAGTTTTTGCTGTTGAAATACTTGCATATCTGGAACAGGGCAACCATAAAGTTTTCTTTTGTGTGTGTGTGCGCGCGCGAGCATGGTGGGTATAAGGGCAGAGTTGCATTGGGTTGACTCATGTTTTTGCTAAAAAACGTGACCTGATATTTTGGATTGTAAAAAATCTGAAAACCCAAATCATATATGGGAAAGATAAACAAACAAATTGGGCTGAATGGGATTGTTTGTTTGTTTCTTCAAGTTATCACGATATATGGTTTATATATAGAGTGTATATACCCAATCCATTACTTTTCCTTCTCGGAGAACACTAGGGTCACTGGATGTTTATTTAGTATACTTTTAATTGGCGTCCATCCTGATCAATATCTGAAACTGATAGTAAAGACTGATGTAATAAATTTGTTCTAACAAGTTTTAGTCGGCTCTAGTTTGGCATTTGGATTTTTCTAATAGCATCAGTCTGTATTTATTCCAGGAATCTCGGACATACTCGAAGCATATCTGGCTGCCATACAAAGTGTTTCTTCTGAAAAACCTGGCCTCGTGCAATCTTCAATGCAGGAAAAGGCAAAGGCTATCACAAATCACCTTCGAGATGACAAAACAAGTGCGGCTGAGAAGGTTCAGGATGCTCTCCACTACTTGTCATATGTTGTTCTTTCTACCTCGATGCCAATTGTATGATGAAATCACTTGATAGGTATCCTAATTCCTTTACTGTTTTTCCCGGATGGCCTGCATGTTTTATGTGGCAAGGTTGAATTAGTTGAAACATCGCACTTGTATGTTTTTTACTTTGATTGACATTGTTTTTTTTTTTGTTACGCCAGGTAATCAAATATTGTTATTTTTTCCCCTTTTAATTCTTGGGCAAACTCACGAAAACTTTGAGGTGTTTATAGCTTGAATCATTTGTAGCAGCAGCTTGAGCATATCTTTGGATACTGTTGAGATTTATATCCGGTAAAGTATATGTTATCGGAGTTTGTTTAATGCCCATTCACTTTGGATGATGAACAAGTATTTGAACTCGAGGTTATTTAACTTGAGTAAGCATATCTAAGGGTTTATAGGTATTTGCAAGTTAAAGTAAATTTAAATTCAATTATTAGACATAATACTTTGAATATCTATTACTATCTTACGTTTGCTAGATTTTTGTCGTGCCAAATTCAAATTTGATTTAAATTTTGAGAACCGTGCGTACCTCTAAAGTACTTATTTTAATCGAATCATAGCTGTTCTCTTCTATTCAATAAAAGGGGGAAAAAAAAGGCTTCTTTACTTCAAGTGAAAAAAAAGAGAAAAAAGAGAGGGTTGTCTACTTCAAAAGAAAGGGTAAAAAAAAAAAAACGTAAAAACGAGGGGATTTAATTCAGTAAGTTGAAAAAAATATATTTAAAATATTGATTTAATTTTAGTTTTCCTGAAAATTATTAAATCAGTTTTATCATTTTAACACATTTTCTTTTCTTTACTTTTTAATAAAATTAAAAAACCTCTTTCTCACCTTTTTAAAGTAAATTATCCCTCGAATTATAGTGTAACGATAGAATATCTAAATTATCATCTAAATATATACGATTTAATCCTCAGTTATGATATATTTCTAAAAATTTTTACTCTACATAACTAAAAAATATTGAATAACTAACTCACATTTTTGAGATTATAAAACTATACAAACTCCAAAGTCACATCATAGAGGTTCACATAATTATCTCATTCATCTAATTCGTTTCTTTGTTATGCATATCTGGTTAAGAAAATATTCACTATTTTTCTATTTTTTTTATTTACAAGTTAAAATTTTCATGATAAATTATTTAATTTTTTATGAAGATCTTTGATGTCATGATTTAAAGACTTTTAATATAAATTTGATCAATTTTTGTCAGCTAAATTGTAAATTCTAAAATCTTAATTTTCAACCTCTTTTTTCTCTTAAAGACAGAAATATAGTAAAAATTAGAATTTTCCTTAGAGAACAAAAAACAAAAGAAGACAGCTTCACATAAATAAGATTTTCCTGCCTTTTTCGTGAACGAGAGTGTTCCTATTATTTTGTGCTTCTTTCGCAGTGTCTGTGTTGCTTTATACAGTGGCGGTGAGGGCGAAGTGATCCAACGCGATCCCGTCAGATCAGATCTCGCCGTTGCGGGGGAATGAGAACGGCGAAGAACAACGCAGCAAGCCGGCACCCCACCTTCATTGCCATCCTCCTCCTCGCCGCTCTCGTTTTCTCCGCTCTCGTCGTCTCAATCCAGTCCTCTCTCTTCACCGGTGAGCCAGAGATGGGAGTAATCGCAACTTAATCCCTCGAATACATTTTATTTGTCTCTCCAATCTTGCCTTTTTTTACAAGGAACCCGGACATCGGTAGCCGACAGCGAGGAGATCCGAATCCTGTCGGATTTCCAATCCACCGTCCAACAATGCGTGGTTCGTCACATTTACTTTTGAGAAACAATTTTTCTTCTTCAGAATGATATCTGTACTTGGTTCCGTTGAACTAATAACATCAGTTGGTTTTGAATAAGATGTCAAATATGAATGTAATGTGAAGCAAGATTACGAGCGGTTGAGCAATTGAACACAGTTAAATGGTTAAAAGGAGCATTTTTTTTTTTTTTAAATTCTTATTGGCTCTTCATGTTGTTGGTTAAAATGGTCTTGGCACGTTCAGAGTTAAAATAATTTTAATTGAAGGCGTGAAGGATTGAGAATCGAATGTGTGAAAGACAGAAGGCGAGCAAAAAATATCTAACTTGAACAAAACTAATTTGGATATCTAAATTTTCTCGGTGATGTAACTTCCTGACAAATTCCCAACTGGCATCGAAGAGTCTTTGGTGAAAATTGGATATGTTGTGAAATAACAAGTGGCCAATAATGCCTGTAAGGTTGGATCCATTTTTATTGTTTTGATTCAATTGATCTCATGATTTATTTCAAGCATGTTGTTTGCAAGTTTTGGGACTATCTCTGTCTAGGTAATCCGTAACATTTTCTGCAATGATATTTTAATTAAATAGATTAGTTGTAAATCCCAAGTTCTTGACACTCTAGGTGCTTGATTTCCATGCAAAAGATCAATCAACCCAGGTAAGGAGGATTTCTCTGGGATTAGCTTTTGCTAGTGTTAGCAAGAAACTCGGTAATGAAATAAAATATTCTACTTGTATGACCTGATGTTTGTAGAAGGTGTATGTGGAATGTGGCAGGATATCATGCTTGTATAGAAATTCCATGATGTTAAATTTCCTTGTAAGGATGATTGCTTACTAAGATATCTCTTAAGGTTGTGTAACGAAGTTGAATGGTTTTGCTTCTTGTGGAAACAATCAACTGAACCAAAGCAGAAATCCAATTCAACACACAGTTTGGAATTTTTGTTTAAAAAGGTTCTTTTACTTGAAAAAGCATATTACTAAGAATGGATTCTGCTACAATTTATCCCAATTCAACTTTTTTATCTAGCAAATTCATTAGCTTATGCTCAACAATGTGTCTTAATGTACTTGTTTTTTTTCCATAAAAGTACTGAACTGGCAGGATTTGAACATGTTTGCTGACAAACCTATGATATTCTTGTACATCTATTTGCAGAATTAATATTTGTTGCTATGCCACAATAAATTATGAAAGTTTAGAGTACTATAATTGTGTGCTAACCATGCCACTTTGTTTAGGCAAGCCGGGGACTCGGGCTTACAGCAGAAATCATTGACCACTGTAAATTAGTTCTCAAATTTCCTCAAGGCACAAACAGTACCTGGGTCAAAACTTTCAACTTGTCTATTTTACTGATTTACTTTATCTCATTTCCATGAGATCATTTTATTTTATTTTTTTTGAAAAATCTGATCATGTATTTTCTACTTTGCAGTATAATGCACAGTTTAAAATTTTTGAGCCACTTGAGTACAAATATGATGTCTGTGAAGCTATCCTTCTCTGGGAACAGGTTAGCTTTCCTTTGTTATAAGTTTTAGTGTGAGAGTTTGCACTAAGCGCACAAGTTTTGCCAGTATCGTAACATGACTACAGTCTTGACACGGGAATATCTAGATGTTCGACCTGATGGATGGTTAGATTATGCTGCAAAAAGAATTGCACAGTTGTAAGTTGTTATATATGTGAGCTTCTTCTTGTGATCTACTTCATAAATGACTAAATAGGCATCTCTCTATACTTTCTTTGATTTAGGGGTGCAGATAAATGCTATAATCGTTCACTTTGTGAGGAACATCTTAACTTAATATTGCCTGCAAAGCCTCCTTTTCGTCCTCTCCAGTTCAGGACTTGTGCTGTTGTTGGGAACTCCGGGGACCTCTTAAAGACAGAATTTGGGCAGGAGATTGATGAACATGATGCAGTATTTCGGGATAATGAGGCTCCTGTTAATGAGGTAGATGGTTGATGAGTTTTCTTTGGTCCATATTGAATATTGTGATTGTTTATTATATGTTTTACGTAATTGCTATTTTTTAATTTTATGTTCTACATAATCGCTCAAACTATGAACTGATTGAGTTTTAGCATCATTATGAGATTTTTTTTATCTGATTCAGTATATCCAATTTTTATCCCTGAAGCAGTTTTTAGAAACTCTGTTTTTTTCTAAGTTTGCTTAGCTGATTATTTTTATGTTCCCTTTCTGCAGAAATATGCCAAATATGTTGGACTAAAAAGGGATTTTCGCCTTGTTGTGAGAGGCGCTGCACGTAACATGGCTGCTATTCTCAATGGATCTTGTAAGATTCTAGCTTGTTTGTGAAAAATACCATAATTCATAGAACTTACGATCATCTGTTTTTCCTTGATCATCTTTCATAAATCATATCCTATGATCATCCACTCGAGAAGTATGAGAGTATTTCTGTAGTTACTTTGGACATCACTCAGTTTATGGATTGTTCTTTTAGATTGAAGGGAATTTTGATAAACAATCTGTTAGGCGGATTCTTGCAAAAAATGAGCATGTTATTGATGTTTTTTTTGCTAGGTCTACAAATGTCCCCCATAGCGTTGAATATAACCAGACATGAATGCTTATTAATACTATTCTGTTTGAGGGTAGCAGCTCTCTTCCTTCTGCACTCACATTTATTATTACTAATACAATATGATGCATGATGATTGCAGCTGATGAGGTGCTTATAATCAAGAGTGTAATGCACAGAGATTTCAATGCAATGATAAAGGTGATACTTGATTGTCATTGCTCCTATTCGTGTGGCACTGTGGTTGACAATTTTAAATAAGTTATTCATACTCTGTAGACTAAATTGCACATGTTTCATCTCATATTTAGGAACTTCGAAATCCTGTTTATCTTTTCCAAGGTATTGTCCTTAGACGAGGTGCCAAGGGAACTGGAATGAAGTCTGTGGAATTGGCACTCTCCATGTGTGATATTGTTGATATATATGGGTTCACAGTAGATCCTGGCTATACAGAATGGTCAGTATTTGTTTAATTATCTTTTTCTAGTACTCTAATGCTCTAATAGTTGATTTGGTTTAGAGGAATAGTTATTCTATTCTCTATTAGTTCTCATTTTGTTCATAGGGATGGGCATTCTATTCTCTCATATTTCCCATAGAAACATTCCTATATTTGATTTCAAAAACGAATTTGGATTGTATCAAATTCCATGGTTGTGATTCCCTATTTCTTTCTTTATTTTAGGAATAACTATTACTTATCTATTCAATTATTCAAATAATACATATTCTTATTCTATCTAATCCTCTAGCTGATTGGGGTTGGTAGACTGGACTCACTGGGTTGGTTGGCCAGTGTGGTCGAGCACGCCAGTTGGGCTGGTTTGATTGTGGATCCAAATAGGATAGTCAGGCAGAATAGGTTGAATGAGTTAGATTGAGATGGTAGATGGATTGAATTGAGCAAGTAGACACTGGTCAGGTTGACTCGATCTAGTGCGCGCACTGATCTAGTTGATTGGGTCAGGATGTGGGGGGAGGGGGGAGCCTACTTAAACTGGAGAGGACAGACCAATAGGCCATTTGTCTTGGTTGGTATAGATTGGTCGCATTTGAAATAAATCAGACAAAATATTTCATATAAGGATATTTTATCATTGTGATGCCGGGCAGGATAGCTATTATCCTGCAGATTAACGAGAGAGGAGATTGGAGGAGAAACTTTTCGTACGCACCTTTATCTTTACAACACACAAAGTAAACTTTACAGCTTAGCTACTTTAGACGAACGGTGGTGGTAGTTTAGAGAAGATGTAGTGGGTGGGTCCACCTCGTCTGCTAGACTTTAAAGTTATTCATTCTTCTGACAGCATCGCTGAGTAGGCTAGCTGCTAGCTCTAATTGCTGGTCCACTTGCGTTGTAGCAGGATACCAATCGGACCACCAGTTGTCCGATGTGCTTAACTTTTGGCATTCCTTGCGTTTTAGTGAATTGAGTATTTGTAGTTGCTGTAGAGTATTGGTGGCTTGTATAGCCGTGTGTTGTTGCAGTTGATGTAGCTGTTCTCTGATTCATTGATCTTCTTCAAGGGATATTGGGTACTGCCTTTGTAATAGTTTCTGGTACTGCTCAGCCAGTTGGAGAGGTTGTTGAGGGCCATCGTCATCTCCATTTGGGCTTCCGTGCTGGGCTTCATTTGAAGCTCCTGCAGTGCTGAGGGAACTAGCTCCAGGCCTCCAAGAATTTGTTCCGGCCATTCTGAAATAACAGGACAAGTTATTAGTCGGGATAATGCATCGGCTAATTGATTGTCTTTGCCTTCAATATGTTCAAATTGTATTGGGATGCCAACCCCCGTGATATAGTCAGTGAAGGCGAGCCATCTCACTCTGGAGGGCTTATTGGTTGTTGTTTTCCCAAAGAAACTAATAATTGCTTGGCAATCTGTCCTGATAATTATCTCCTTCTTGTCTAAATAGAAGATCTTGAGGGCTTCAAGTGTATTCATAACGGCATGTATCTCCGCGTCAATTGTTGATTTTATGGGAGAGTACTTGCCACTAGCATAGACACATATTTTCTCAGAGGTTTTGGGGTCAAATTTGCATCTCTTCCATTTGCAGATGCCGCCCCATCTTTCGAGACACCCATCAACTTCAAGGACTATGAAGCAATCTTCCGGGGGTACTTCTAAGTCAGGAAGCTTTTTGGCTGTTTCTTTGATTTTCTTTACTAATGCCGAGTCTTGGAAGTTTATCCTTCGATCTCTTGTGGGACTAGTTTTGGCATATAACGGGCTCAACAGTTGCCCTAAGTTAGGAATGTAATTTCGAGCATAGTTTAATATTCTTAACCAGGATCTCATGCCTTGCTTGGTTAAGAGATCTTCTTCCTTAAACTCAGTTATTTTGGGTGATGATGTGGGGTTGAAGCTTGATTTTTCGGTTACCCAGTACAACACCAAGAAACTCTATCTCCGGAACTGCTATCTTCATTTTTGTAGGACTGAGTACCAGTCAAGCATAATCTTCAGGTGTTTCCCATGCTCTTCCTCGTTTTGAGAGAACACGAGGATGTCATCAATATAGACGATAATGAAATCCTCCGTCTTTTTGAAGCAGTTGTCCATCTTCCGTTGAAAAATGGCGGGTGCATTCTTGAGGCCAAATGACATAACTAGCCACTCGTATAATCCATCGGGTACCCAAAATGCAATTCATTCAATGGACTCAAGATGCATTGCTACTTGGTGAAAACCACTTTTAAGGTCAAATTTCGAATCAATTGAAGTTTTGCTGACCTTTTGTAGTATTGTATTAATGCCAGGTAGGTCCTTGTTGGTTAAATCATTGAGACGCTTATAGTTGAATACCATCCTTTCTTTCCCTTTTACTTCTTTACCAGTGGCAGGATCTATAGTTGTGCCAGAGTTAACAATAATGGCAGTAGTTCTGTGCCGGCTCTTGCTTGGTCTGATGACTCCTAGTTTTAATAGAGCCTGGACGTGCCTAGTAAACACCTTCTGATTTGGCGTTAAGTGCTTAAGAGGTTTATCTTCAATGATAAAGTCTAGGTTTTTAATATCCAGATAGCAAAGAATCTTATTTTTGGACCAGTGCTGAAGAGGATTTTCGCCAATGAAACCTTGCTCCGTTAGCTCTTTTAACAAGAGACCAAATTGCTCTGAAAATTGTTGGGAAGCTTTTCCAATAGAATAAGATACTATTTCTTTAATCTGTATATACTCATCTTCCTCCAGATGGAGCTCCTCAATGACTGCTACTGTGTTTGCTGAGGGGAGAGTATTGATCACAGTTAGATTTTTATAGAAAGTAACAACATTACCATCTATTCTTACCCCTTCATGCATGACTCTTATAAAGTTAAATCCAATAATCATTTGTATCTTGTCCCCTAACACCATTGGAAAGCTATATGTATATAGGGGATACAGAAATTGTTGTCGCCAATAGTCATTCTTCCTGGCCTCATCTTTAATCTAGCTGTCTGTTGAGAGTTTATCCCGCTAAAATGAACAATAAATGTGTTTTCTTCCAGGGCTTCCTTCGGGATTGATTTCTAGTTGACACAGTTGCACCAGTATCTAATATTGCTCTTAGTGAGAACTTTGGAATACCTGGAATATTAATTTCCACTTGTAAATTGTATAACATGTTTTTTACAAGGCGAGGGCCTTGTTCCTCTTGTGCCGCAGTTATTATTTCTATTGTATCAGAATATAGCATATTAGCTGTCTCAAGCTTTTCTTCTTCTGAATTTCCTCCGTTATTAAGTGCGACAAAATCTTTTTCCAACTCTTTTTTCAGTAAAAGTTGTTCATAGAGATTTTTATAATAGGAGACTTCCTTCTGTAGCCTTTCTATCTCTGAATCGCACCAGGAAATGTATTTCTGCTATTCTTGTAAAAGTTTATTAGGGAAAAAGGGTGCAGGAGTTGAAGGTGCAACTGGTACCTCTTTATCGAAGTAGTAAGGTCCGCAGAGATTACAAGAAGTGATAAGGCACTTAGGGCAATATATCCTTGCCCTCTTTATTGTTTCTCTTATGTATCCTGTGCATTTTGTCGGTTGGGGAGGAAAAGTATCACAATTGGATTGCCATTCATGCTGGCACTGGTATTGTTCGTCAGTTACCCTTATTTGAGGGCGGTATCCTCCATCGACTTGCCCTAACATATAAATACTGCCAGTTAAAGTAAGGGTTTGTATGGACCTTTGAAAATCTCCAGTATCTTCTTCTCCCTCCGAGATGCTGAAGATTGTATCACTTTGGGCCTCGCCCTCCTGGACTGATAGTATATCACAGTCCTCTGGAATATCCAGCTGTTCAAACATTGCTACTCTCTTGGAGCTACACTTGTCATTAGGGCATTCTTTGGCGAAGTGCTCCTCTTGGCCGCAGAGATAGCATTTGCACTTCTTATTCTTGATCAAGTGCTTTCTTTTCTCTATCCTGGCATGGGTATCATGAGGTTTTCCGTTGTAGGTCTTGCTTTTTCTAATACCGTACTTCTTCTGCCCTTGCCCTTTGTAGTATCCGGGTATAGGAATCTGACTGCAAAAAGATAAATCTTTAAGGGACCTCTTAAAGGCAGCATCCTTGCATTCTTATTCAAGGAATTTGTAGGCAAATAGAACTCTTGGAATAACGCCAACGGTTAACCCTGAATATTTTTCTTCAAAGGCGGTTTTGATTCTGTTGCCTAAATCCCCAGACATTTTGAACCAGAACTTCTCATATAGTTCAGGTTCAGTATAAAGTCTGCCTGTCTTGGATGCAAGTCTCATGTAGTCATTCATGTATTGTACGATATTTTTAACGTTGTCGCATGATAGCTTTTCCAAGCTACGATAAGTTTCATCTTGTATAATTGTGGATCTTTGAGTGGGGTCTTCGGAAGAAAAGACTCGTCGCATTTGGGAAATAATATTTTGAGTGCCCCTCCTGCCTTCTGCCCTTGTAATAAGGGCCTCATATTCAGTGGGGTATGTCATCCTCCACTGTATCTAAGCTAGTTTTTCTATTTCCTCGAGAAGATTCTTCATGTATTCAACCTTGTCATTTGAATCTATAAAACCCTGGGCTGCTACATGGTTAAGAGTAATAGATTCCCATATTGAGAAGACGTCATGGAAAAGGTCCAATTGTTCTGGGATTACAAATATAGCCCCTCCTTGCTGTTGGGCTGAGGGAAGGTTCCACATTTCATTATTAAAACCCTCATGTAGTTTGACATTAGGGTTTTCTCTGTTGAAGGTGGGCTGAATGGGCTGAGAAGTTCCTGGATCTCTTGTTGCTAGTGGGTATCCAGGGAGGCGCATAATAGTGTCTTGTGGTGGTCTATAAGGTGATACCACCATGTTTGTTGAATAAATCTGCTGTCGATTTATTGGTTCCGGTATTTCTGTAGCTAGTAAACCCCCCTATTTGAGGATCAAATTTGTGAGTACCGACAAAATCAGCGGCGACTTCATAATGCTCAACGAGTTGCACAAAGACTTGGCAGATGACTGACCGGGAGAGCTGCTCCAGTATACACTTTAGAACAACAATTGGACCCCCAGGTCCAGTTACAAGTTTCAATGCATGAACGGGCTTCCATAGTACCTGCGGAAGTCTTATATCACTCTCGAAGAGACGACATCCACCATAGAGTTTATGTACACAGGTCAGAAGAACCATTACTAGTTACTAACTCTAATCAAGTGGATAGAAATTTTATTCAGGAGGAAAGCTTCAATCAACTATAGCGAAGCAGAATGCAATACATACACATCGGCATCCTCCAAGTAAGAATACAAACTCTCTATCGCCAAGAAGAAGGCGTGATGGCACTTGTTGTCTTTCGAGACAACAGATGGGTTGGTGACCAAGCGATTCTGGCCACCATGGAAATTGACTTAACCTGTGGAAGTCAGATGGTATATGTAATACCCGACATTATGATGACCATCATTGACTTTTACAGAAACATACAAATCTCCATCCTAACAAGAGGCTATGAACAATGGCGAAATGACGAAGCAAACCTACTCATCACAAGGGGAATGGTGGGGCGACTATCAAATACCTCAAACGTTGGCTTCGCATATGAAGTACAAGGCGTCGTCGACTACCTGATGAGTCATGGAGTTTGTGCTTTACCAAGAAGGCGATACTCTACAACACCACTTCAGGGCTTGACTGGGTAATTAGACAAACCCAGATTTGCCTCCCTCTACACCCCATGGAGGTAAATAGTTGCAACCTTATGGATGACAGAGTTTCAATTAGTTTCTCTAACTATACTGTAGCAAGGGATTATCAACCACCTCATTTCCATAGTAATGACGAAGAAATCCCTAATGAAGAAGGCGAAATTATTGCCGTCCTCACTGAAAAACACCCAGGTATTGATGTTTGCCTGGACTATGAGGACGACCTTTATGAAATTCCGACAGCAGTAGACAAAGAGGACTGCCCTTTTATCTTGGTACATCGTTTCACTAGTACCGCTACTATGCTAGCACGCACAACCTCTGGCGCTGCAGGATTTGATTTAGCGGCCGACGCCACTTATGAGGGCGAGCCTTGATTCAAACAGGACTTAGCCTGGAAATTCCTTGGGGAACTTATGGCCGTTTAGCAACAAGATCAAGCGCCGCTTGGAACTTGGGCCTTGATGTCGGAGCTGGTGTTATTGACTCCGATTTTCGGGGAGAAATTAAAATTGTGGGTTTTAATCACTCAGATAAACAAGTTCTTATCAACCAAGGAATGACCATTGCGCAGATCATTTTTGAAAAAATTATTCTACCTGATGTTTATGTCGTCCCAACACTATTAGCAACAACAAGGGGGTCAGACAATTTTGGTTCTATTGATGCATCCACCAGTACCACCGAACCACACTCAACCAGACATAAGCCTAACTGGGATATTTTCTTACCACTAGAAAAGCATACAGTCTCCATGCTTTGTGAAGAAGAATTCCTCCCTCTGGCAAGTCCAGTGGAAGACCTTGCAGGGACTACAAGCCCATGGGCCTCTGTACCCCGGTCCAAGGACCCTTTCACGGATATGACAGATGACGAGGATCCTTTTTCCTATATCCAATATTTGGCTTCTTTGTTTGCCACAACGATAACACGTGACAGGAGCATTAGGATTAACCAATGACGGCTATTGCAAAGACTTCTACGGTATAGAACGTGAGCCTTGAGGGCGAATTGATCGATTGTTTTGGTCGCCCCTTACCACTGGCTTTGGATTTTGTTGTTTTTCAACAACTAGTGTGCGCTAGTAGCCTTTAGACACCGTTAAAAATGAATGAAAGCTGGGGGTATCTTGTAGGGGCTGACACAACCCCCCTAAATATCATGTGACTGTCTGCTTCTCCGTCTCGGATATGTTGTTTCGGGCGATTAGCTGGTGGAACTCTTATGTATAATTGTTGACTGATGTCGCGCCCTGCCGCAACGAGTGAAGTTGCTGAAACATAGTTTGGGTGTAGCTTAAAGGTAGAAAGTGACCCCTCAGCTTCTTCATCTTTTCCTAGTCGTCTATTTTGGACATGCCCTGTCTGTCCCGTGAACGCCGCACCTGTTCCCACCATGTCGATGCTCGCCTCTTGAGTCTGATGACAATCAGCTTCACCTTCATCCGATTCAGAACCTGCTTATATTCAATAATCCGCTCCACTTCGTTCAACCAATCGACAAAGCTCTGCTTGTAACGTACTAGAAAATTCGGTTAGTTCAACCAAAAACTAAGGTTTTCATAAGGTTCCTCACAAACACGACCTTCTTGGCTAACAATATGATGGTAGTAAGGATTCTCGAATGTAGATTTAGATCCTCAATCTGAAATCTCCGGACCTTCAAGATTTCACATCGAGGCCATTGCTATTATCTGCTGGGTTAACTTGCAACTTACCTCTGTAAATCCTCAATTGTCATTATGTCTTGGACGTTGCGCCCATGGTGTTTGACTTCCTCAATCAGAACCTGTCTATTGTTGCGACTGTGACTGCGATCACGACGACCCTCCATTGAATCTGACACTCGACTTCCTCAATCAGACACTGCTTTGATACCAACTGACGCTGGGTAGAATAGTGATTATCCTGCGGGCTAACGAGAGAGTAGATTGGGGGAGAAACTCAAGAAGAGAAAATGCCAAAAGCAAGCGAAACTCGTCAGATTTACTAGAAAAAGAAACTTTGTTAAATTAAAAGAGGGATCAATCGTCATACAAATAAATAGGTATTTATATAGACTCTAGACCCTAAAACAAAGAAAGGAAAGAAATTCTAATATATAGACCTCAATTCCAATCTTGTAAAGAAAGTAAAGAGATCTTTGCAGAAAAAGAAATCTCTTGACAGAAATTAAAATTAATAAAACAAAACGTTGTTATAGACTAATTATGACCCATAATTATTAGGAATACCAAAAATACCCTAAATACCATAAAAACAGAAATGACTGAAAATAGTAATAAAATCTTCAGAGGCTCGGTTGAGGGCCTAAACGATGGAATTTGGGTGCGAAAATTGATGGTTATGTAACAAACGCAGATATTTGAATTTTGCCAATGTGACCACTGACAGAGCCTGATTTCGAATCCCGATTCAAAAGTTATAACTGTTTGAAGTTAAAGGAATCATGTTGGGTTGGACTTGTATCTTGTGAAATTATTTGTTACCTATTCCTTAAAAATTTCCATACAAATTAAACATATAAATAATTATTTTGTGTTGGTTATATTTTATGAAGTAAAACTAAGAAATAGTTATTTATATTTATCCTTATTTATTCCATTCTATGGGGAATGAAGGAAACCCACAATAAAACTTCAACAAAAATTTGGATGCTCTTCCCCTCATAATAAGTTAGCTTACCCAATTTGTTTTACTTGTTCATAATATATTTTTTGGAAGCTCAAATAAGTAATAATATGTATCCTTTGAAAAACGAAATAAGTAATGCAAATTGATATGTAAAATAATTACTCCTCGAATAGGAAATCATTAAATTTATGCAAACCGATATTTCAAATTTATTTTTGCAATTAGAAATAGAAATAATTATTCTATGAGAATTCAAACATTATAGCTATTCCTATAAAGGAATATCATTATATTATGAATTATAATTTGATGCTAGAATTGGCAGAATTTAACTGCAACCAATCAACCTTTCTGGAAAAAATAGGCAAAGAGAGTGCTAACGTTGAACTTCTGTTTCATATTTTCTTGTGGTAGGACACGTTACTTCTCAACCCCTAGGAAAGGGCACAACCCACTACAAGGAAGGGCGTATTATCAACTTCTAGAATGCCTCGGGGTAAGACCTCTATTTAATTGCACATCGCTTGCACCTAACAAAGTCTCTGGGTTTTCTAACTCATGAAATATTTGTCCTTGTAGGTCATCAGGATCCATTCCCCCATGAGAGCTAAGAGGAAGCAGGATTGGTCTGATGTGCCAAGCAAAGAACTCATAAGAACCGCTCACGCTGCTGCATTGCGCTTGAAACAGAAAGAAACTGGCCAAGAAGGGGATTTGGGACCTTTTGCTAACTGCAAGGTTTGGGGTTCTGCAAAATCAGATGGTCCAGTGTCAGGGTCGCCAGACATGGGCGACATGCGCCAAAACTCAAATTACAAGAAATGGGAGCTCCTGCCACTTGAGAGCTTGCGAAAGGAAGCTCAGGAACATAATGCACAGATGGGCGGTGTTTCTCTTTACAAGATGGATGGGAACAAACTGGATGATCTTGTCTGTGTAAGGCACAACGTGCAAGCTGAAGCTTAATGATTAAAAATGGTTCATTATTCTACTAGCTGTTAGTTGTCGAGCGTCATTAGGAGGGGAACCAAGGGCAGTTGAAGGGCACTATGGCTATCAGGAAATTTGTTGGAGAAAGACGGTAGTGTTCATGGCCCAAACAAAGCAAGGTAATCTTGTGAGAAGTCATGATTTCGTTGGGAAAACGTTGTTTTTAGTAGAGTAGGTTTGATTACCCAGATTTTGTGCTTCGATAAGTTCAAGGAATCAATTACTTTTATAATGAAATTTTCACTCTGCCTGTTTATTCTTGGTGAAGGTATTCATCACTCTCGTTTCTTTAGTTTTCTTCTTTTTGCTAAGCAATGTGACAAAGGACTATGTAGACCCGTTTTTTTTTTTTTAAACCAAGATGACTTTTGACTTGAATTGATTTGAGTTATGAAGAAAGTTTTAGTATGAACCGATCTATTGGAAATGATCTGTCGACAACCGAGAGTACTTTGTATGATCTTATTTTCAGAAGAGAAGCAATGTATGCATTGTTCTGGAATAACCTGAAACAGGCTCTTTGGTTGTCCCCTCGGGACGGGATGGTGTGATAGTTAAGACATGAAATGTTATCATATACTCATAATAAAGGAACTATCGACATTCTCATTGTCTCAAATATTGTTTCTGCCACATCTATTACTCCATTATATCGTATCAAACATTACGCATTTAATTAAAAGGAATGCCCTGAAACTTCACCAAGACTGGCAAATACTCGCACCATTTTAGAACAAGTGCTTTGATAATTAGTTAGATTATGGATCTTATGGTTATACAGTTAATTTGACTATTTAAATTAATTATTTTGATATATTCTCAGTTTATTTACGCGTGATGAAATCACTGCTTACACAAGAAAAGAAATAATGTTAAAATTAAAGGGCATTTTTTTTTGTAGTAAACTATGATATTCTAAACTGTCAGGGGTAAGATAGAAATTCGGTAAGTTACGATGAAATAATATTCTTATTTACTTGCAAACGAAGCCGTTAAATCTTTCACGCGGTCTCATCAGGGGCTTCTCCGTCGACGCGACGCCATGGCGAATCCCCTCAATCGCGCTGCAGGCCCTCTGCGATCGAGGTACTTGTTTGCTTCTTTCTCTCCTTCTTCATCGATTCATTTGTGTGATTTATTTTGTTCTTTCGAGAATTTTGCTACTTTCTAGGTTTCTGGTGTTCTTTCCTGTATTTCTCATGAAAATTTCGCTTTTTGGTGTTGGGATCTCAGGGAAGGACTGATTACTCGTCCATCCTCTTCTTCGGACGAGATTCAATTGCGGATCGACCCGATGCATGGGGATCTGGATGAGGAGATCGGTGGGCTTTACCGGAAGGTCCGACAGTTGAAAGGGGTGCGTTTTTCTTTTTCTATATTTCTTCTGTCTTTACTTCATTTTATTTGGTTCTTCTGCAATGTTTCGTATCGGAGTACAATAGTTGGATAAGGGAGAGAAGTATCGAGGAGAAAAGGATCAAAATGAGGTTTCAGTGCGAACGCAAGTCTGATACTCCATTTTATTTTAGTTAGCAAACTAGCATAATCTTCTTATGAATTAAAATTTTATTTATAAGAGAATAAAAAAAAAACAATATAGTGCCATTATCATGCCCTTGTGTGCTTTCTCTTCAAATTGTTGGTATAGTTTTGTGAAAATGCAAGTTGTATGCTGCCCAGTTTCTATTATTACTACTCTGTTGAACTGTTTCATGTATAATAGGCTCATTGAAGTATTATTTGTTGAGGAGGAGCTTTGCATGTTTAGATATAGAGGAAGCTCCAAGTGCTTTTATCAGGCAAGATTATGGAATTCTTATTTTCTAGGAGGACATTATCTTCATTGCGTGTAACCGTGGATTCTTGACTTTGTATTCATGTAGTGAAATTTCAATATTGGAAGCAAAAGAATACCCTTTCTTTATGGTTGGCCTAGTTCTTGACATCTTGTTCATGATTGATGTTGGAAAATCTGGTAAACATTTGTGGTGGTTGTAGTTTAAACTTCAAAGTTGTCCCTAACATGCTAATGTGCCGATTGGTTCAGATATTTGTTTGTACCATTAAGTAATTTGAGTTGTCAAAGAAATAATCGGATATGCATAATATGTTGCATCAGAAGTCATTCCAATAATCAACAATTCTTTCTTTTTTTCCACTGAATAAAAAAAATAGTTGCACAATTGGTATTCAATGTGAAATGCTTTCTTTGTTCTGCAACATGGATGCATTGTGCTTTGGTATGTTAGCTGAAGCATGAAGGCAGGTAGCATCTTAGGAATTCCAAGGACAACGTTGACAACTAGTAGTTAGTCTCAATCCCTTGGGATCATGAAATTTATCCCGCCATTGAACTAGTTTCTATATGGAAATCTATTTCACTAGTAATTAACAACCTAGCCTTGCAAGCTACTCATTTATGAGGTTGTTCATGCTATGAGTTCCAAAAATTAAACAGTTACAGTTGTCTTCCAAATTATTAGCATCTATAGAACTGCCACTTAGTATGAGGGCATTCCAATGCACGGTTTGTGAGAGGCTTGTAAAATTAGAAAACCTCAATAAAAAAGCTTGAATCCATTATAGAGGTGAGGTTTAAGGTTCGTAGTTCAAGAGCAGTATTGAAAACTCAAACCTTTTTTTTTTCTCTTGAAGATTGAGCTTGTAGTTAATGATAAAGTAGTGTTACATTGTGGTTTGTGATTTGTAATGTAGGGAGATATATGATTTGTAATGTAGGGCCCACAAAAAAGTTGTAAAGGGGTTTTTTCATTGTAGATAGAATAGTAGGTTTTTTTCATTTTTGATGTGGCACATTGGAGGTTACAAAAAACCTCATTTAGAGTAATTGAGGATTGTGCTTGGCCTTTACATACATACATACATACATACATACATACATTAACATATAGTAACTAAATTGTTGTCAATATCATAAACAAGATAACTGTTGTTCTTGGGCCTAATGTGCATGATCATGTAATCACTTGATGGAAGTTTGTTTCCTCTAGCAAACAATACATACAATCTGAAAATGGAGATACTCAAAGGTGATCACCATTAAGAAACCTTGTTATCGTTTTGCTCAGTTTCTTGTATTAGTTCAGTTATCTTTTTCTCTTGTTGCTACACTAATTATTCTCTTTGTAACGTGTTACAGGTAGCTCAAGAGATAGAGTCCGAAGCAAAGTTTCAGAATGATTTCATAACTCAATTGGTAATATCCATTGCCATCTTTGACTTTACATTCTTATGTGCTTCATGAATATGTTAAGTTAATGTAGAAACTTCATCTAATCTTGACTGTTGCTCAAAAGCTGTCTTTGTGCTGCAATTTTATAAAATCCATCCTTTTTTTTGCCTGCCCTTTCACTTTTATTAAGTTTCAAAGAAATTAATAAATCTGATAAGTGTATTGCAAAAGGCTATCTGGTAATGCCTAGGCATTGGAATCAGGCAAAGCCCATCTAGAGTCCCTAATCTTGTTAGATGGGCGAATAGAATCAAGGCTTCTCTATGTTTGCCCCTCACCAGAAATGTCATGTGACCAGAGGCAAATTCAACTAATTTGGAAGGATTCTTATCGAAACACTCCATAGCCACTTAGATGACAACTGGCAAATCAACTAAATTTGGAAGGATTCTATGTGACTTGAAAAGTTTCATAAAGTGGATCCTATCAGCTAGTCCACATGAATAAAAAATATCCTATCCCTCCAATCAACTAATACTTCTTGGAAAGTACCATAAAAAAGCATGTCATATTTGGACCTTACATTTCATCATAATGCAAGAGTTATATCTCATTTCTTTGATCAAATCTTACAAATAAAATTGATCTCATAGTTGGAAATTACCATCAAGATATATAGCCAAAATTAGGAACACTGCCACCTGTAAAAATGTCTATGTTACCCGCAACATCCTTGACCACACTCACAATAAAAACAACTATCTTCAAGGATTCAAACAGATTTAGCAACAGATAATAAGTGAGGAGGTTTAAGTGAATTGGCCCGCTTGCATATTTAGATTGCATGGTTATTTGACTTGCGGCTTGCTGAGTCAATCCTTATGCTGGTTTCTCATGCAATGATTTTGAAAATGAATCAATCATGGGTGTACATGTTGGGTGCATGATATTACTTTTGTACATGATTTTGTAATTAGGCTTACATAATGAGCATTATTATTATTACTATATATTGTTGACATAATTTGCATGCTTCTTATGGATCTGTGATTGTTGAACAGCAAATGACGTTAACTAAAGCCCAGGCTGGGGTAAAGAACAACATGAGAAGGATGAACAAGAGCATCATCCAGAACGGTTCAAACCATGTCTTCCATGTAATTCTGTTTGCATTGCTCTGCTTTTTCATCGTCTACTTTTGGTCGAAGATTTCCCGGTGATAAAGAGATTAGAATGCAAGAGTGTGCAAATAGATGAATCTTGTGGTTCATTATCTGTACTGGATGTTCTGGATAGAAAGCATATTTGAATCTAACAACTAAGGTAGCTCCTGTTGTGAGGATATTTGCCAATGTGCTTTGTCGTTGTAAGATTTTGGTTTATTACCTTTTCCCGTAATGCTCGAGCTCATGGGATGTTGGAAAATCATCTGTCCATATTTCCTCATCTGCCATTTGCAAAACCATCTCTTCTGCAATTGGCAACGAAAACGCTATCAAACAGGAAGATGCAGCTCTGAGGAGCTTAAAATCTCAGAGAGAAATTCTCCAAAGAATTTGCTATGGAGGATGTGTTCCTGGCATTCAAATCCGAGTGTTTGTTAATTTGCTTTGAAACTAAACTCTATAATAGTGTTTTTTTTAAAAAAACCTTAGAAAATAATTTTTAATTGATTTTACTTGAGATATTAATTTCTTAGTTGTTTTGTTACTTGTAAGTATTGAAATAGCATATTTATCATTCTAAAATTTAACATTACACACAACATTTAATATTAAAAAGTAAATACTATTAAGTTGAATTGAGTTTAATATTATTTAGATAAAATTACATATCCAAAGTATCTTTAATTAAAATTATAATTACATCCCTATATGTATTAACAAGTTTATATCAATACATTATGGTAAAGACGAATATGCTCGCCCCTAGTATCCTCGTCAGTCCGTTCCAAAGTTAACACGGACGAGGTAAATCACGAACGACTACTAACTTTTGAAATAGTGACTAACACATGAAGGAGGTATTTACCTCGACTTTGGGACTATATCAATATACGATAACATGAACAAGGGTCAAATCCCGATGAAAATAAAATTACTCTTCTATGTGATCACTCACTTTAATTTTCTAATTTATTCATTTACAATGATGTGGAGCATTTGTAGAGTATTAGGTGATGGATTTCATCTTTTCCTAAAGTCTATATTAATATGATGCGATGATGAGAGGGAAAAAAGTTACAAAATTTATCAAAAAACACATCAACTTCCTCCAAAAGAGCTTCAAGTTTACATATATCCCAAAGGAGAAAAACATTAAGCAAGGACTATTGAATTTTTTTTATACCAAGTAGAAAGAGAACAATGATAATGAATCCAGTGTGTTAGCGTTCATTGATATATTGTAACAGAACAGTAGAATAGGGTGTCAATGTTACAGAGAAATAAATGGATATACAAGTATGAAACCAATTGCATGAAATCATCGACGATATCATCTCTATTTATTTAGACACTCATTTTTTTTATCTCTTTCTCAATTCTCATCAAATGGTCTTCTCTAAGAGGGAGATCTGCAAGATCAGGAACAATTTCTGTCAACTTGGTACACCTTTGCCTTAACTGAGTGTGTAGCCCAAAGCCTCAGTCGTTCAACTCGGACGCAAGGATTGTGAGACAGCATCATAGGCTTTTGGAGAAAGCTGAAATCCCTCATCGCAAGCCCTCAAGTACATCTCATTTGCTAATCTTGGTTTGCCATTTCTTGCAAGGGCTTCCACTAGTATTTCATAAGTTGTTTCGTTTGGCTTGAGTTTGTAATCTTTCATGCGGCGAAACCACTCCAAAATAGCATTTTCCATACCGTTCTTTGCACACGCAGAAATTATCGCATTAAAAGTGATCACACTCGGTTCAATACCTACTGATCTCATTTCACTGAGAGCAAATTCAACCATCTCAGGACTACCTTTTCCAATGTAAACTGACACCAATATTGTGTATGCGTACAAATTTGGCTTGACATTCACTTTACCCATGTGCTCCCACACGCTGAGCGCTTCATCGTAAAGCCTCCCTTTTTCAAGTGCACTCAGCAGAGCTCCATAAGATACGACTGTCGGTTTCTCACCCTGCTCCACCATTCTAGCAAATATCTGTACAGCAACTGATGTTTCTGATGCTTTAGAGCATGCTACAAGGACTGCATTCCATTCTCTGCTTCCTGGTCTTAAGCCTTTCTCTTGCATCTTATTGATAAGCCTAACACCCCACTTCCACATCCCCTTTTTTCTAGCAGCAGTTAGCAGAAAGTTGAAATGAGATAGGATCAGTTCATATGATAGATTGTTTGGGTTAGGACCAATCTCCAGCAAGTCCTCGAAGACCCCAAGAGCTGCCCACCATTTTTTCGCCTTGCCCATCAGCCATATCACATGATTACATACAGATAAGCTTATGTCATTGTTCATGTCCCTTATTCTACTATAGAACTCCTTAGCCACAGTGTAATGGCTATCTCGTGTGCATGCCCACAAAAGGCGTTCAAAATCTACTCGGTTAGGTTTCAATAGTGCCTCATCCATCACAGCTAGGAGCTTAAGAATATTTGAAGCTGGATTCACATCATTTACCAGCCACTTGCGCATCACAAAATTACATACACTGATTGTGAACTTTTCAAGTTTAACAAACTCATTCTTCCATTCATCACAGTTAGTTTTGCCAATTTCACCTCTCTGATACTTGTCTCTAAACTGGGCAAAGCAAGCAACTGCACCAAACGCATCGCCCATCTTCTTGTATGACAGTAAGATGGTTGAATAAGTGACAGGCGAAGGAGATAGTCCATTGTTGTTGATATCATTTAACACATTTAGAGCATCTTGATACCTGTCTTGTTCAAGGTAAATGGACATCAGAGTATTATAAGTCACAACATTAGGAGTGATGCCTTGTGATTTCATATCCTCTATTACTTCGTCGACTTTATCAAAATCCTGAGTCAGCTTCACTGCGCTTAAGAGGCTGTTATAGATGAACAAGTTTGGAGAGACAGAACTACCAGTCTCCTTATTTTTCCACTTCAACCACTCAACAATAGCGAATGCTGAATCTAAACTCTTCTTAGCCCCTAAACCCCTGATCACGGATGAGTAAACAGGCAGAGGCAAGGTATCCAAGTTCTTGAGTTCTTTTTTGACGTCGTCTGCGGTTTTAGCATGCATTAAGCTCAATGAAATTGCATGCACATCAACCCTTTCAACCCTCCTATTTTTCTTACCATTTCCTTCAAAACCTAGTATTTCTTCTCCTTCTTTTTCACAATCAGCATCGAATGCCTTTTCCTTTTGTGCACCACTTAAAGCATCAGGATCAGCTATGCGCATGTCAACATTTTTTGCCCTTGGTTGCTCTTCCAAATGTGGCTTCCCTAGCTGTTCTTGACCTAATGCCCCAGCCAAATAGAAAGACTTTCTGGAAGGAATCGGCTTGTTGAGCTCAGAAGAAGAGGCAGATTTAGCATCGGTAACAGGCAACCAGCTCGCCCACAAAAGAGACTGTTTTCTAAATCCTCCAATACCACAAGAAATATAACATCGGCTAGAACAGAAACGACAACTACAAAGTGGATACACAAATCTCTCGACAAACTTCACTCTCCTTAGTGAACCGCAATCCAAGAAAGTCCCGCACTCCATAAAAGTTCCTGTTTTGACAAGCTGAAATGATGCAATTGTCCCCAACAATAGCAACGAAGAGAGTACCTCCTACAGGCACTCAATCGGTGACCGCCGGCGGTGAGGCAGCCTCCGGACGGCAGATCAGCAATACCAACGTCTCCAAGGGAGAGAGGACATCGCGACTGGTGAGAAAGTGAGCAGTATGATTCAGTGGAGAACACGGATAAGGAACGAAGGGAAGAAAGACGATGGATTATCTGGGGAGGCTCAGCCCAGGCACCAGCTCGGTAATTAAGCCATCACCGGCCCAGCCCAAAATGAAACTGAAATAGCCCATTTATCTTAAGGCTGAACCGGCCTCGGCTCAGCCCAACTTGGTAACCGAGTAGTCGACGCAGTCGATCCATTCTGAACCGGAACGGTTCAGGTTGAACCAGATTTAGTTAAGATTTTGGGGTTTAGTGGAAACCCCTAAACTCGCCAAGGGCCTTTCTCTTCCCTTGCATCTCGCGCCGCCGCCCACCGTCGTCGAGCACGGAGAAGTGCTCTCGCTTTCGCTCTGGGAAGGTGGGGAAGACGTCGTACATGAAAGGGAATCCGCCAGTTCCCGCAGCGGCTCCTCCTCGCGACGCTGTCAATCAACGCAATCCTCATCGAGGATATCCGCGCCGACGAGACTTCTCCAGGGCTATGGCCCTATGAGGTATCGTTGCTCCGACTCATCGAGAAGATATCCGACGACTGCACAGTCGAGATCAACGAGACATGTTCGTCCGCTGGAATTCTTCCCGGTTCGATTACTGACTTTGAATTTTAGGTCGTCGTCAATGCCAGTGATTTCTATTTTTGTTGTTGTAAGTTCGGATCGATTTCGCTGACAATTTTTGCGTTTTGGTTTGTGTAGGAACGAGACTGAGCCGGGAGTTTTGGTTGGAGGGGGAAGTATTTGGTGCATGACTGTGGCCATCGGGTACTTACTTGAGCCGTTTATCCTTCTTGCTTTGTTTGGGAAAAAATCCCTGTCTATTACGCTCAAAGGTTAGCTCGTTTCCTCACTTTTTGGTGATATTATCTAAGGGGAAATTGCAAGTAATAGCATCTTTCAACTTGCTGCTGTTGGATTAAAAGAACTATTGACAGTTTTAACTGGAACCCGAGTTTCCGCAATTAGATTGTTCACTAGTTTTTTAGCCAAAGTTCAACTGGAATCTTCTGTTCAGGAAACTAGTTGATAGTTTTTTTAGCCAAAGTTAAACTATCAAACTATCTTATTAGGTTATTTTAAATCTTTCATAGAGTGGACGTAAGATAGTTGATAGTTCTTTTACCTGCCTAGTTTAAATAAAAAATGTTTCTATTTTCATGAGAATTTATACGTCATATGGGAGGAAGTTTATGTCTCTCTACTTTAAAATAAATTTAGGAAAGGATTATTGATGCAGGAAAAAAGAATAATTTTATTATTTTTATCGAGTTTGCTATTTAGGGTATTTTTGATAATTTTTGTCTTTTATATTTTTGGATTTTGAGCGAGTGTTTCTTTCCATCCTTTGTGCCTTAGGGTTTGAAGTTTATATAAATAATTGTTTGAGTTGATGTGAGAAACTTTCTGATCAATAAGAATTTGCGGTGGTGTTGTTCGTCATCTCCTTTGTAAGGAATGACGAGTTTTACTTTTTTATTTCTTGGTATTCGTGGGAAAATCAACAGGATTTAGAAGATTGCTTCCGATATTTGTGCGCGAATCAACAAAACTGATAGCTTTTCGTTGCATCACACCTAAAAAAACCGCAACACGTTGACAACACTTCTGATGATATGACCAACCATTCGAGGGCGAATTTTTTCCACTATGGAGAGAATGATGCAAGAAAAAAAGAATAATTTTAATTTTTCTATTATTTTTATCGAGTTTGATATTTAGGGTATTTTTGATAATTTTTGTCTTTTATATTTTTAGATTCTAAGTCCGTTTAGGATATTTTGGATTTTTAGTATGTTTAGAAATTTTCCTTTATGTCAGTATTTCCTTCTTTTGTGTCTTAGGGTCTGGAGTCTATATAAATAATTGTTTGAGTTGATGTGAGAAAGTTTTTGATCAATAAAAATTTGCAGTGGTGCTGTTTCTTCTCAAACGTCAAGTTTAATTGCTTATCTTTTTGCATTATGTAGAATAACACTGTTTAGAAAATCACTTCCGGTATTCGTGCACGAATCAATATAATCGCTAGTTTTTTGCTGCGTCAATTATGACATGTGTATTATGCGGAAAACACATGTACATATTGATGACTGATACTTCATATTTCCACAAAAAGAGACTAAAGTCTCTGAATGCTTACTCATAATTAATGGTTCTAATTATTTCATTTGCTTAGTTCCATTGTCAACCATGACCCCCCCAAAAAAAAAAATCAGTTGCTATGACTACCTATATTGTTTTTAGTTATGACTGACATTGCTTGTGACTTATTTTGTGAAAACATGTCATAATCATCTTTTTTTTCTCAAAAAAAAAAGGAATTACAAATGATTCTAATGATCATTCCGTTGATACGTTCCGTACAACAACACTGCATATGCTCAAGCGGTTCGGCATTCCATCAGAAGGTTTGGAGTTGAAAATTGTGAATTGGGGAGCTCTTCCCCTTGGTGGTGAGATTTTTCTTGGCGTTCCAACTGCCCCAAACACCTTAACAGTGAGTCTTGATAAATACATAATCTACGTATCTGTAAATCTTGTCTGTTTACAAATACATAATCTATAAATTCATGTCTGCTTGTTTATTTAAATAAACTAAAACATTCAGGCATCCCATTGGGTTGATGAAGGAATGGTCCAGAGCATTAGAGGAGTGACATTCTCCACACGAGTATCCCCTCAAATTGGGAGTCGAATGATATATGCAGCTCGTGGAGTTTTTAATCACTTCATGCCGGATGTTCATATTTTTACTGACTATAGATCAGGTCCATCTGGTGGGAGGTATACTTTTTTTTCTTCCTTGGACCTTGAGTAACCCTTTATTTGCCTAAATATATGATATCATGCATGTGATTCTAGAATATTTGTCAAGTTAAAAAGAAGATTATTTATAGTCCATGTCCATTTGCTTAGTTATAATATCCAGGTTTGGCTTGATTATTTGTAGTTGGGACACAAGATTCACTGTTAAATCAATTAGACTCACTTGCAACAACAATTGGCTTGATGGCACCCAATATTGATACTCTGTGCTCACTAAATCATGTTGGTGTTGTCTGGCTTACGCCCTCAACTGACCCCTTAATCTTGGTCACCCCAAGTGAATCTTACGGAACTTGTTCCAAATAGTTTGCTGGAGCTTGGATGTTTAACCATGAACAATCTAGATGGCTCTTTTTTTTTTTTTTTTGGTCTTTTCTATATTCATGCGGATGCCTATTGTTTTGTAGTTTAATTCTGCTGCATAATCCACCTTGCAGATCACCAGTTTATGGTGTATCACTTGTTGTGGAAACTACTACTGGCTTCTTAAATTCTCCAGATATTGCAATAAGCCATCCTAAACATGAGGAAATGAATATTGATCCTGTCTGAAAGCTGTGGAGATGGCGCGCTGGGCAGGTGGTTCTGATGATGACTTGGAGAAGACTTCGTTAGAGAGAGACATGACACTTGACGCTCCTTTCGGCTCCATTCTGCGCACACTTGAAAGAGCTAACAAAATGTTAAGGCAAAAATCAGGGAAGGGGTCCCTGACATAGACCTTCTGACGTTTAAATGAGTAGATGACTAAACGAAAAGTGGAGAAGAGCTACAATAAAATTGAGTAAGCGTAGTACAGAATAATGTTGTGCAGTAGTCTATCAAAACATACCTCCTCCGTGGAGAGAACTCTCCTTTTTATATCGCCTCCCATAACTTTGTAATAATGAGGTAACAAGGAATATTCAGTGTTAGAAGATGTCAGATAATGAAAGGTATACAGTCTAGAATTTGTACAATTATTTTTCGAGAAATCTTCTGTTACACGTATATGAACAATCTCGTGTAACCTCCGCAATAATGATAGAAGTTGTATAGTTATCTTCGTAAGAAGGTTCTATTGAATGCATATGTGGTAACCAAAGCATATTATCTGACGAATAATTGTTATTTTGACAATTTGTTGTGATTCCCTAACAATATTGCCTCTTGAAATATAGTCTAGCCGGATACTTAGATGGGGTATTCCGATTGTCTCTATGTCGGATCAGATTTATAATGAAAATTTCCTTATGCTCGGAGTTGAATTATATAAGTCCGATCGAACATAAATTCAGTCGGCAATATGCTCGTAGGTTCATGCTGAAGATCTGATAAGTAATGAGGAACCAAGTCTTGCAGGTCCGGTCAGTTATAGGACAGATCGACCGTATGTCGAGAGACTGATTATTAGATAACAAGATGCTCAGACTCTTAAGTATGACTGACCTTGTGACGGTCTGATTTATATTGAAGGTTGTATTGCACTGTAGGACTAAATCTGTAAGCTGAAAGTAATATTGTAGAAGTGGAGAACTGAATCCTATATGCTCAATCGACTTCGGGGTCGTTAGGATTTAGTCTGTATATGTCACGTCTCGAGGGAGTCTTTGGCCGATAAATAAGCAACATCTTTTCCCTTATGACAACATATGAAACCTGGATATATGGCCACAAGGTAATACAAGATAATATCTACAGGTCACACGGCTGAAAACAAACACAATCACGTAAAATAAGAAACTAGACTGCGTACCGGTACGACTTACCTCAACAAATACATAACAGACAAAAGGACACCACAAGTTCAGAAATCCACACACAAGTTATACAATACATAAACTAGTTCGAAAAGCTAAAATACGAGTAAGAAAAACAACAAAAACAAAAACTCTTGATGCGACGTGAGACTGACATCCAAGACCTGTGAGTGACACGACATGTCATCTACCTACTAACATGGAAACAAAAGGGAAAGTAAGGGGTAGTGAGTATAACATACTCGATAGATACAAGAAGATATTACATGACAATAATATAAGGAGAGCAAAGATGTACAGTCTCAAGAAAATACTTACATCAAAAGTTAAGTGTGCCACTATAATCGTCTACTTATTATAGTATAACCAATAATAATAATCTTCCACTAACCTGCTCAACTAGATGTGACCAATAAATTGGGAGTACATACGGTACATCGCAATCTGCACGAACAAATACATGATCGACATATAGCAAGTATATAACAAGCATTGACTGACTTTACCACTGATGATTCCATGCCGTCAGGGTAAACAAATAGTCACTGTCTACAGGCGAACTTGTTATCACGAATGATCTTGTGGGCAGACAGGTAAGTAAATAGTCACTATCTGTGGCCGAACTCGCTACCACGAATGGTCTTGTGGGCAGACAAGGTATATATGTAGCTATCTAGTTACGGATTACACGCGAACTCGCTACCATGAATGTCGCGTGGGTAGTCATATGTATCATGATCACTGATGACTCTCTTAACCACAAATGGGAGACAATGATTGATAAGCTATAACGACGATTACTGACGACTCTCTCAACCACGAATGAAAGACGATGATCGACAGGATATAACATTGTAGGTCTAATCTCACTAGCATTTAGGCATAAGCCTAAATAACAATTAAAGTTTACTAGGATACTCGATATCCTACAATACCGTATGATCATACTAATACCCAAGTATGAATAAATATCAAGCTGGTAACTTAGTTCAATATTCTACAGTTATGCTATAGTATAATATCGCTAGCATAATGATATGAGTATAAATGGTCATAAATAGCATAGATAACAATGAGACTACATGGATATCAAAATAGATCAACATATAAGATCAAGAAATAAAAGATTAAACTCAAGAAGTAAGAACAAATAGAGTCAAGGTAAATATAGCAACTATCTAAATATAGATTATACACTAAAGTTAAAGTAGTAAAGGAACAAGACAGGAAGTACCCGTTTCTATTTGGAGGCCATGTTGAAACTATGCTCTCGTTAAAGTGCTCGTCTTGTATCCATATCCTGCATAGCAGGGTACTTATTATAGCTAACTTCGAATATAAGTCAAATAACTAAACTAATTAGGTAATCATCTTTTAATTCTATTTAACGATTCATCACTTCCTTCAAACTAGGAATATTTCCTAATGAAGTTATTCAACCTAATTAATTAACCATTCATTTTAATATGCTTCAATTATCTAACAAGATATGAACTAGCAATCCAACTAATGAAGTCAACTAAATAATGAATCCATACTTCCAGTTTCTCTTATCAATTTATTCGATCAGATATCAACTATTAATCCACTTACTAATAAATCAACTCATCATGAATCCAATATACCTGATAACTTAATTAATTACCTAATTAATACTTCCACCAATTAGTCATAGAGTTTAACCAAATAAGAATCTATCGAGAAAGGTTGTATAAGCTGTGGGGAATATGCATTTAGGATCACCAACTTTTTTATATGTTCCACAGTTCTTAATTCCTCTTCCGTTAACTATCATCCTTACTAGTTAAATTGTTAGTTGATTCAATCGTGGAAGCTGTCGTTTGATTTTTCTTCATACCTTTTGTTGATATATGTGCGATTTCACTGTGCCAGCTTGAGCGGTGAAGCGCATTAGATATGTATCAACTTTGTGTTTATCAATTCATGTTCGTGCACCGGTTGATGTCAATCAAACTCGAGCAAATTAATATTGCATGAAAATCATATCATAAATTAGCTCGCGGATCACACTCTGTATCAATTATTGGGTCATGTAATTTGATTCTCAAAATCAGGATAAAAATGCTCCTTGTATTATATTAATATAGCAATGCTACAGTCTGGTAGCCGTAGCATCAAACTCACATTAAGTAGCCAGCTATAATGCACAATCCACCGTCCCATGTCTATCGACACCAATGCAGGTGCCGCCTACACCAGACACGCCGCTGTCTTCCTCGCGTGTCCCGTTCCAATGAACTACTTCTGAACCTGCGTGGCAGCTTCACTACCCTCCAACTCAAACCCCAAAATATTTTCGTTTGATGGATGCAGCGAGGCATTGAACGCATGATACGGGACAAAAATTTGAGTGCACATCCCTTCACTCGATATGATCTCGGATGCCTTTGCTATACAGGGGAGGAATACAGAACAGAGATAAATGAGTATTAGTATGAAGGCGACATTTATCTCGGCATTCGAACCGACGAAGTTATATATTTTATCAAAAGTAATAAAGATGGTGAAGTGGATAAGAACGAGAGGAGTCGTACTCGTTGATGGTGCATGATTCTTCTCCTTAGAGACTCTGTTAGACGCTCTGTTCTTCTCGCCTTCTCCCGCACTCCAATCCATGGCCTCCGATTCCACCTGCTTCATTTTCTCCCAGGAATTGACCTCCCGTCGCCTTCGCCTGCCCCGCTCTTGATCATTACCAGCATGCAGAAACGACGACGGATTCTTAATGGCGACAGCGAAAGCGGTAGGGGCAGCCTCAGCTGTATCTTTCACAAACGTTTATGTCACAAGAATTATTGGCATCCACCCGATCGAAGAAGGCTGTTCCTGACCATGGTCGCTTTTGCCGACGCTATCCACGGCGTAGCTCGGTCAACCTAGTGCTGTGGTGCATGGGCAGGGGACTCGTCTTTATTGCCTCTCGCCTTCCTCTCTCTTTCCTTCTACCGCTATAAATCTCGCCACGCTTGTACTTTGTGCTCATCCACTCAGAAAACAGAGTTCTATGGCTTCTTCTATTACTACAGCGCTTTCACTGTGCTCCGCTTTGCTTCTTTGCTTTCTGTTGCTTCCTGCTCTGTTTCTGGGCTGTGATGGACAGCCGCTCGCCATGACCTACCACAGGGGAGTTATGCTCACTGGGCAAATCCCCGTCAATCTCGTCTTCTATGGCAAGTTCACCGCTTCCCAAAGAGCGGTCCTCTCCGACTTCGTCGCCTCCCTCTCGCCGCTCCCCGGTCAGAAGGACAGCGTCGAACCGTCGGTGGGCACCTGGTGGAGCGCACTCCGCATGTACTACGCCGCCGCCTCCAAGACGCCTCCGCCTCGACTCGCCCTCGGTCGGCAGATTGTCGACGAGGCCTACTCTCTCGGAAAATCCCTCCGCGACGCTGACCTCGCCGCCCTGGCCGCCCGCGGTGGCGCCGCACTGAGCGTGGTGCTCACGGCCGCGGATGTCGCCGTGGAGCGGTTCTGCATGAGCCGGTGCGGGTCCCACACGTCATCCGCCTCCGGGAGAGGTCGGATCGTGTACATATGGGTGGGAGACTCGTCGGCGCAGTGCCCCGGACAGTGCGCGTGGCCGTTTCACCAGCCGTTGTATGGCCCGCAGACGCCGCCGCTGGTGGCGCCCAACGGCGACGTCGGGACCGACGGGATGGTAATCAACCTGGCGAGCATGTTGGCCGGCGCTGCCACCAACCCGTTCGGCGACGGCTTCTACCAGGGGCCGAGGGAGGCGCCGCTGGAGGCGGCGACGGCGTGCACCGGCGTCTACGCGAAGGGAGCGTACCCAGGCTACCCAGGAAACCTGCTGGTGGACCCGGCCACGGGGGCAAGCTTCAACGCGCATGGGGCCCGCGGGAGGAAATACCTCGTCCCGGCCTTGTTTGACCCGTCGTCGTCCACATGCTCTACTTTGGTGTAGTCTTGTTTTTTTTTGGTCTTGTGTGGCATGAAAAATATAGATTATAGAAAATAGATAAATGTTTAAGTCAGTAAGAAAAAGCTAAAATGTGAGTATAAATATAAATGAAACTTGTGAATATTGAATATGTTTTTATTAAATTATGAAATAAACGGTAGAAATTGTTTTCTTATTTTCGTTTTATTACTTCGAATTTTCTAAATCACCATTTATTTCCATCGTCGATTTAAATTAATATAAATTAAAGGAGTTCTCTTTTGAAAATTCGTTACTGGACTATAACGCGACCAGTGGACGCGGCCCGTTCCGGTTCCGATAGATATTGAAGCCCTTCGTTTATGAGCGGATCATTTTGGCGGTCGAATCGGCGATCGCGGAGGATATGGCGGCGGCGCTTCTCCTCTCCGGCACCAGAAGGATTCACGCTGTTATGGCGCCCTGGAATCCTCTCGCTAATCTTTCTCTCTCAAATGGATCCTTCTCCTCCGTCCCCGACGACAGAGTTTCTACAGCTTCGGCCGCCTCGCTTTTCCCCTTCCTCAGTTGTCGTCGCCGGAAGAGGATTCGAAACAAGGTGCAGAGCCCCCGTGCCGCCCGTACCCAGAAAGACGGCAGTCGTCCTCTCCCCGAGTTCGAAGCGATCGTCCTTCGCGACTCCTTCCTCCGCTTCATAACCCGCACAAAGTGCTACCTTTCTCATCTGCCTGACCATCGCATCGCCCTCGCCGAAGCCGGCAAGCTCCATCGAGAGCTAGGGTTTCCTCGAGGTCGCAAAGTCTCCCTCTTCGCCGCCCAACACCCTCTGCTCCTCCATCTGACCCGCCTCCCGCCTGACTCCAAACCCTACCTCGCCTTCACTCCGCTCATGGACTCCCTCCTCGACGAGGAGCTCAAACTCATGGATGACATGGAGGCGGCTCGTGTCACCACTGTACGCAAGCTCCTCATGCTATCGGTTGGCCGCCGCATTCCTCTGGCCAAACTCCATCATTGTCGCCTCCTCTTCGGCCTCCCTGATGACTTTCGCGACCGCGTCTCCAAGTATCCGGAGTACTTCCGGGTCGTCGCCGATCCAACCGATGGACGCCATGTTCTCGAGCTCGTTGAATGGGACCCGGCCCTCGCCGTCAGTGCCCTCGAGAAGGACTTCGTTCCTGACGCAGCCCGGGTTCGGAGGTCATTTAAATTCCCCATACGCCGTGGAAAGGCGTTGCCTTTGGAGGAGGACGACGAGAAGAGATTAGATTCTCTAACTACTCTTCCTTTGGTGTCGCCTTATTCTGACGGTTCAGCATTGCAGCCATGGACATTGGAGGCCGAGAAGTATCGAGTCGGTGTTATTCATGAATTTTTGAGCCTGACGTTGGAGAAGAGAGCTTGGATCCATCACATTGTTGAGTTCAAGGAGGAATTCAATCTCACGAAGCATACTTACCAGATGCTGCTGAAGCAATCCCGAGCATTTTATCTCGCTGGCACCGAGATGAATTGGGCCGTGTTCCTAAGGGATGCTTATAGGAAAGATGGAACTTTGATTGAGAAGGATCCACAAATCTTGTTCAATGAAAAATTGCAGAGTTATGCTTTGGCAGATTCAGAATCCAGGATTAGAAGGTTGAAGGAAGAATTGCTCACAGATTGAGGAGCAGGAAAGAGAAGTTTTCTTAACATTATCAGTTTTGGTTCTGAAGCATTCATTTATTGACAATGAATCATGGAATGATAGCAAAGTTTGTGATGATAGTGAGGATAGCAAGGTTGGTTCAGTTTCCAGCAATAGCAACCTTGTATAGGATGCTGTGGGGGAATGCTAATTTGGTCTTGTTCTTGAAACACAAAGGTATGGACTCATCATTGATCATGAACATCCGTGCTAGTGTTGTGTTTTACTCTTCATTTCTGGGGCATCAATCATATGCTCTTGACCAATAAAAGATGACCAAAGAGCACATTTCTGGTGCATCGATCATATGTTCTTGGATGAATATTTAAAAACTGTACTGTGATTGCCGCAACCTATAATTTCACTGGGTATACATCATACAGTTCCTAAAATGGCGACCCTAAGTTTCTCGATATGTGACTACTTTGTCGTCCATACATATTTTTTATTTGGATAATATCATATTCGTATATTCCATGACTGTTCATTATCATGATACTTATTTCTTAATTTGTCTGATTGCATCCTTCAAAATGACACTGGTTCAGTATCATGAAACTGTAACTGCATAGTGTTGCTGCACAATGACACTGGTTCAATATCATGAAACTAGTACTGCTTAATATTCCTGATTGCATCCTTCAAAATGACACAGGTTGAATATCATAAACTAGTACTGCTCAATGACACTGTTTTTTTTTATCATGAAACTGTTTATTCTTAATTATCCCGATTGCATCCTTCAAAATGACACTCTCTCTTTATCATGAAACTGTCATATCTTAATCTTCCTGATTGCATTTTTTGAAATGACGCTGGTTCTTTATCATCAAACTGTTATTTCTTATTGTTGTCGATTGCATCCTTCAAAATGACACTGGCTCGTTATCATGAAACTGTAATTTATTAATCTTACTGACTGCGTACTTCAAAATGACACTGATCGCATCCCGCATTCTCCTGTTTCGTCGAGTTTATTCTTTGTTCAGAAAGTGAATTCTGATCACGGTCAGAGTCTGAGTTGGATGAGATTGTATCTGCAAAAATCTTGGCCTAGAATCTCCCTTGTCATGCATATTATCGACACTAACACTCATATTTCTTGAAAAACTTGTTTAAACTGTCATAAATTTGTCTTTCTTGTCACCATGCCATGTATAATCTATTTGAATATGCCATTCCAGTCTGCTAAACGATCAAAATGAAAAACGTGTTTTCGCCTTTTTTTTCAGATGCACTGATCAATCTGGAGAGATGACAAGTCACTGTATTTCTGATTTTGTATGTTCAACATATTCATCAATACTGATCTCAAGTTTGTTTCCAGGTTTATATTCATGAATGCCTCCTGTGTGAGAAATGAGATGATCACCATAAAGTGACTTGAGTGACGTTCATCAAGAGATGTGCTGGTGAAATTCGTCTGTTTGCCAAATTTTTGGAGATAAACGAAGACATCCAAGTCTGGATGTTAGAAAATATAATTGCATGCTTATTTAATGAAACTATGAAGAAAAAAAAAAATATGAACCATGCAATTCTACTCCTACTTAATTAATTTATGTTGTACAATGAAACTCCCATTTAAATATAATTAAAATTGAAACCTGTTGCTGGGAATTTATTTTTGTTGTCGAATTGCTTTTCTTTTTCTTTTTTCCAATCACCTCGACGTCATTAATCATTTTTTGGGCAAATTTTTTAAGGGTGCTTTACTAATTTTAAAACTTTATTGATCATTCTGGAAATACAGTAGTAAATTATAGGGAGGTATTTGAAATTATTTCCCTAAATATTGCTGTAAATTAAAGAAATTCGATTTTAATTAATCGAATTCTCTTGGGCTACAGCATGACTTCGAAGCGGCCCATCCCGATCGCCGTTGAAGCCCTTCATTTAAACGGCGATCGAATCGGCGATCGCGGAGGCCATGGCGGCGGCGCTTCTTCTCTCCGGTACCAGAAGGCTTCATGCTGTTCTAGTGCGTTGGAATCCTTTCGTTAATCTTCCTCTCTCAAATGGATCCTTCTCCTCCCTCCCCGACGGCAGAATTTCCACAGCTACCGCCGCCTCGGCTTTCCCCTTCCTCAATTGCCGTCGCCGGAAGAAGCTTCGAAAGAAGATGAAGAGCCCCCGTGTCGCCCCCATACAGAAGGATGCCGGTCTCATCATCCCTGCCTTAGAATCGATCGTCCTTCGCGACTCCTTCCTCCGCTTCATAACCCGCACAAAGTGCTACCTTTCTCGGCTGCCATGCCATCGCATCCCCCTCGCCGACGCCGATAAGCTCTATCGCGAGCTAGGGTTTTCTCGAGGTCGCAAAGTCTCCCGCTTTGCTGCCAAACACCCTCTCCTCCTCCACATGCCCCGCCTCCCGCCTGACTCCAAACCCTACCTCGCCTTCACGCCGCTCATGGATTCCCTCCTCGACGAGGAGCGCAAAATCATGGATGATATGGAGGCCGCTCGTGTCACCACTGTACGCAAGCTCCTCATGCTATCGGCTGGCCGCCGCATTCCTCTGGATAAACTCCATCTCTGTCGCCTCCTCTTCGGCCTCCCCTATGACTTTCGCGATCGCATCCGCAAGTATCCAGAGTACTTCCGGGTCGCCGTTGATCCGAGCGATGGACGCAATGTTCTCGAGCTCGTTGAATGGGACCCGGTTCTCGCCGTCAGTGCCCTCGAGAGGGACTTCGTTCCTGACGAAGCCAGGGTTCGTAGGACATTTAAATTCCCCATCCGCCATGGAAAGGCGTTACCTTTGGAGGAGGAGGACAAGTGGATGCTAGATTCTGTTACCACTCTTCCTTTGGTGTCGCCTTATTCTGATGGTTCAGCATTGCAGCCATGGACAGTGGAGGCCGAGAAGTATCAAGTTGGTGTGATTCATGAATTTTTGAGCCTGACGTTGGAGAAGAGGGCTTGGATCCATCATATTGTTGAATTCAAGGAGGAGTTCAACCTCACCAAGCTTATTTACCATATGTTACTGAAGCAATCTCGAGCATTTTATCTTGCTGGCACCGAGATGAATTGGGCTGTGTTTCTAAAGGATGCATATAGGAAGGATGGGACTTTGATTGAGAAGGATCCACAAGTCTTGTTCAATGAAAAGTTGCAGAGTTATGCCTTACCAGATTCAGAATACAGAGAGCAGAAGGTTGAACAAAGAATTGCCCGCTGATTGAGGATAAGGAAAAACAAGCTTTCTTAACATTATCAGTTTTCAGTTTTGTTTCTGAAACATTCATTTATTGACAATGAATCATGGAATGATAGCAAAGTTTGTGATGATAGTGAGGATAGCAAGGTTGGTTCAGTTTGCTGCAATAGCAACCTTGTATAGGATGCTGTAGGGGAATGCTAGCTTGGCTTTGTTCTTGGAACGACAAAGGTATGGACTCGTGATCATGAACTTATCTGTTCTAGTATTGTATTTTACTCTTCATTTCTGGTGCATCAATCCTAAATTGTTAATCAAATAAAAGATTACTAAAGAGCACTTTGCTGGTTGATAAAGACGCATGGCTAGATATAACTTAAATTCTGATGTGAAAATTGGAATTCAGATCTATGTTTATTATTGTGCATTGCTAAAACTTATTAGATCAAATGCACATAACTTGGTTAAGCACTTGTGCATTGTTCAAAATATTAAAATCGTGGTATTTTTTTTATATTATTATTATTATTATTATTATTATTATTATTATATAATGGAAACAAATCTCAGAATAGTCTAGAACTCTAGAGTTAAAATGCGAACGATATAGAACCTCCTTATGTGAACTATTAGCGAAAGCAATATCCTTCCCATAATTATGTATCCAAAATCATCCTAAAGTTGGTTCATTTATTTTCAAGATTGTGCAGATGTTAACTAGACACACTACGCTCAAATTCATTTCTTTGAAGCTGAACTATGCCACTGAGCAATGATAGTGGTGCTGCAAATTGCATCTAAGATTATCAAGATTAAGATTACTTATGAACACTTAATATTAGTAAGACATTTATAGAATTGTGATAAGACACTTAAATTTATTTATATTTGACACTGTATCATCAAGTATAATTGAAATTAATTGTATCATATTATACATTAAAATGATATATACTTACTGTGTTGTATTTTTGTGCTGTAAGGAGTGACTATGGATGACTAGCACATGAACTAAAGATGATTATTTCATTTTCAAATAAGTCCTCTTTAAGATAAACAAAAATATGTTATCTAAAAAAATGTTTCACTTTTTTGTGAATTGAAGGAAATTTTAGTCCAGATGTGATGTATGGATTGCTTACTTCCATCATGGTGATTTTGTTGGGAATTTATGACTCATGACAAACTACTGATTGTTAGGTGTGTTGGATGAATGTTTAAAAGCTACGGCACCATGATTGCCCTGACCTAGAATTTCACTTGGTAAAACATCATATAGTTCGTTCTTATAATGGCAACCGTGTGTTTCCCAACATGCTACTTTTTTGTTGACCGTAACAATTTTTTTTTTAGTTGGATACCATCAGATGGCTATATTATTATATAGCATCTGTTCATTATCATGAACTGTTATTTCTTAATCTTCCTGATTGCATCCTACAAAATGACACTGGTTCGTGTATAATTCACTGTTCTAATTGTCTTATCAACGAGGTCAGAGTTTGCAGTTGGATATTCAACTGTGCAAAAAAAAAATCTAAAACTGCTGATACCTGTTCTCCTTTCTTTGCATCATGTCATGTATAATGTATTTGAATATGCCATTTCATTCTATCAAAAGCTCAAAATGAATAATGTCCATTCGTTCGTCCTTTCAGAAGCACTGATCAATCTCCAAAGCTCGAGTGGTGATAAACAACCTTCCACAGATGATGAGACTGTATATCTGAATTTGTATGTTAAACTTGTTCATCAGTACTGATCTCAAGTGTGTTTTGAGATGTCTCTTCCTGAAAGCCTGTGAAACGCTCAACTATTCATCGAATCTTGTGACGATCAACTTAAAGGTCATCAAGAGATGAAGAAATGATCAAGAGACGTGGTCAAATTCGGGAGATAAAACGAAGCTATCCATGTCTGGATGTTAGATAGTAGAATCACATGCTTATTTAATGACAATTTAGACGTATAGAATGAACAAGGTTCACTATGATGTATACTGTTAGATTCAGGGATTAGGTAAGTCAAGTATAATTCTTTTCTTTTTTTTAATAATCCGTGTTTAGGCCTTAACGAATCTTGAAGGAGATATAATTCTTTTCTAAACTCAATTAAGGTGGTGTGATTTATTATTATCTTTACAAAGCACACTCAATTAAACAAGATTAATTTATCTAAATCTCATGATTAATTACGATTCACAATCCCAGAGCACCTAGCGCCGTCTTCCCCTGTCCAGTCAGTCTCTTGGCGTGCTTGATCTCCGCCGGCTTGAGCCGCTCCGGATTCTCCATGTCAAGCACATAGACCTATCCTTGACGATGTCGGTGAGCCTGAGGGGGTCGAAGAACTTGCAGCTGGGATATCCCTACTTGCTGGTGGAGTTAGCGAAGTTCTCATTTAGCCAGAGCCCTGCCTAGATCACTGATCAGATTGAGGATGGGTTGAGTTCGGGTGGTGATGTATTGCCCTCTACCGAGACCAGAAGGCTACCGAAGGGGGCTGCTGGTCTTCTCGGATGTGGCCAACAAGGGAGGAGAGGCCATGGATGGATGAGATTATAGAGATGACGACGACTTTACATTAGTGGCAGCAAAGTATGTTATTGTTGTGTGTGTGATTGTATTCATCATTTGAATTTATTCGACAGTGATGTAAGTTGGTGTATCTGTGCATACACCGACCTGGCCACGGTGTAGCCCACTGCCCCAACTGCGAGTCCGGGTCGAAGAAGTCACATTCATCAATGTTAGATAGACACATTCACCCCTGTTTCTCTTAATTATATTTATAAAGCCCAACTATTTTAAGCATGGGCATGAAGCTCTTATTTGTTTAAATAACTCAAAGCAACATTAATTCTAACTTGTGACCAAGTTCCCTCTAGCACCTGAACCACCACAATATCAAGGTGCTACATAACCAAAGTCAAGGAACCCAACCGAAATCGCCACCTTCTTCCATCACTTCTTCCTCTTCTTCGGAGGTTGAATTGCTTCCTCATCCTCTTCATCCTCATAGTCCTGCTCCTCACTATCCTCTATCCTCTCTTCCTTGTCAACATGACCATTCCCATGCTCCTCGTCTTCTTCATCGTCGTCGTCATCATCATCTTCGTCATCATCTTCTTCTTCATTCTCAGGATTATCTCCTTCTCCATCCTGGTCATCGTCGCCCTCTCCATTCTCACCTCCAGCCCCATTGCCAGAATCTTTCTGGCTATTATTATTATTATTGTTGTTGCGGTTCTCATATCCCTCTCCATCTTCATCCTCTTCGCCCCCTGCAGCACCACCATCCTCGTACACATTTTCCTCATCCTCACTGCCACTGTCACCTTCGTCGCCGGCATCGGCAGGCTCATTTTGTTCATTCTTTCCTTTATATTTCTCCGTAAACACTTGCACGTAAACCATGCCACAGACTGAATCCTGACATATCAATCATAAATTTACATGAGAAACAAAGGCACTCAACATATATTCTTCTTGTTTTTGCTAATCTTGATGAGTATTTTGCAAAACACAGCAAAAAGAAATCTAAATTTCAATCCTTCAAAAGTTTATCAAATTTTGCATTTCACCTACCGTATTAAAAGAAATATCATTTTTTCTCGAAAAGATATAGAATAAGAATAACGCGTTTAATTAATTTATTGTTAATGATTACCTAATTACTAGATATAAACAGGTAGAACAGCCAAATGATTCGTTCGTTAAAAATAGACCGGACACGTGAGCACGTGCCGAGATAGTAGTCATATCTCGACGTCTGTACGTGTTACGCTTCGGCTCGAAGAAATTTGGACAGGTGGCAGCGAAGCAATGGAGACAGCGTGCAAGTTTACAAGGGAATGTTCCACGGTATATGCCGAGCATTTCTTAAATCCTTCAAAACAAAAAAAAAAGAAGGTAAAATGACGATTTTGCCCAACTGGAGTGGGGACCGCCACGAAACGCTGGATTTAATTCGATCTCGGTTCCGCACCGGCGCAAGATAGCGCTCGGCCGGTAAAAGCCGAGGTTTTCAACGTGAGGTGGAAAGATGACGAGAGGCGACAGCGACTCGAGGAGGATTAACGAGCAAGAAATGGAACAGAAGATGGGGGCCGGAGCTTACCAGGAAGGAGAGGCCAGCGGCGGCGAGGGCCTCGGCGTAGCACGGTAGCAAGGTCGGAGAAGGGAGGGGAGGCATCGTCGGTAGCAGAACTTCCATAGTTTCGACGGCCGCGATTTCAGCCTGCGAGCGATGAGATGGAAAGAAAGCCGTCGGATCTTATAATAAACCGTTAGAAAACATTTTTTTTTACACAAAAAAAATAGTTCTTGCGGTCCTGTTTTTTTTTTTTTAAAAAAAAATTGACGCCTGCAGAGTTTTTATCCGATAAAAACAAATAGTTTATATCAATATAAACTTCGAACTCGGAAAAAATCTATTTATTATTTTTCAAGCAAAAAAAGATGATCAAACTTCGGCTGAAAAAACTTGGGGAAAAGAACGGAAAATTCAGCTGAAAAAAAATCAAACTAGCGAGATGCCCATAAAAATCCGATGAAGAAATCAATAGCGCGAAAACAGCGTTTTGGACTGAAAAGGGAGAAATCCCCGTGAGAAATCGGTGCTCAAAATTCAAAGATTCGCCGAGAAGAGTACCGAAACGCAGATCGAAGCGGCGGAGAGGGAGGATCAGCCGGGCTACGACGAAACTATCGAGGCGGCGCCGCTCATTGCCGGAGGGTCGGGTAGGAAGGCGAGGCCGAGAGGGCGGTAGCAACGTCGGCGGCCGGAGTAGGCGACGGTGCTAGACGCTGTGGTGACTGCTCCCGGGTAGAAATAGGATGGAGGAGGATCAAGTGGCCATTTTCTTAATCTCCGGTTCGTTGAACCTAATGATCGAGCCGGGTTAATTAGCCAGCGGTTGGGAGTGGGGGAGGAATTGGATTCGCCATACTTGAAAACTCGGGTTAAGTTAACCACATATGGTTAGTGGATGCGGTTAGGTGAAGGCAAGGATTTGGTATGGACTTTTTTGAAATATCCTAATCCTAAAAAAAATATTATTATCGTACAATTGCCTGGGGCATGGTCGTCCTTTCCTACTGACTGATAATGAGAAAATTTATAGCCTTACAAATTAGAATTATAAAATAGTTGAGTCACCTACTTTATCTTTGGATATTTTAAAAAAATTAGATATACATATACATGTGAATTAGTGATAAATATTTTTAAGAATTTATTTTTGTTGAAATAGAAGAGGGGCATCTCTTTTAGATTTTCTGATGACATGGACCCTTTATAAAAGTTTCAGACTTGACTATTGCTATATAATTTTTTTAATATATATATATATATATTTTATCCGATGATGATCCAGAAGGGCCCACCTCCAAGGAAGTTCAGCATTTTGGTAAACGTCAAAGTCAAAGGATGGTCAATCGAGAGATTAGCCGGTCAGAAGGCCCCTCGTCCCTGTCCGATCAGAAGAGTTAGGAGGGGGTTGGCCAAGCCTACAACACACCGAGGCAAGGGACTGCACGCCGAGTGGTACATACATAGGCGCATGAGGCCAAAGAAGAGGACGGTTGGACCGATCAAGGTGGAGTCCAGCGAGGCAAAAGACATTCACGTCGATCGGCCAAGACATAGGCGCATGAGGTCAAAGAAAAGGTCGGTCGACCCGATCAAGGGGAAGCCGGCCAGACGGACAGTCGATAAATAAGACGGGGGATACATGCCAACATCTCGCACCATTTTGTCCAGTCAATCGGATTTATAGTCTCCTTTGACTAGACTTAAAGGGGAGACATGTGATCCGGTGATGCCCCAGAAGGGCCCACCTCCAAGGAAGTTCAGCGCTTTGGTAGACGTCAAAGTCAAGAGGTGATCAACCGAGAGACTAGCCGGTTAGAAGGCCCCTCGTCCCCGTCCGATCAGAAGAGTTCGGAGGGGGTTGGCCAAGCCTACAACACACCGAGGCAAGGGACTGCACGACGAGCGACACAGACATAGGTGCATGAGGCCAAAGAAGAGGACGGTCGGACCGATCAAGGTGGAGTCCAGCGAGGCAAAAGACATTCACGCTGATCGGCCAAGACATAGGCGCACGAGGCCAAAGAAGAGGCCGGTCGGCCCGATCAAGGGGAAGCCAGCCAGATGGACAGCCGACAAATAAGACGGGGTATACATGCCAACATCCTTTTGAGAGTCAACGCCGCCGATTAATGGTGCGTATGTATAGAATATCCTTTTGGGAATCGGTTTCGCCGACTGACGGTGAGGAAGGATAGAGGATCGTACGGAAGAAGATCCCGCCGCCGTGGCAGAGATACGCTTGCCCCGTTATGGTGAGAGGTCAAGGATCCTTTCTCAATGTTAGCTTTTGAGGAAAGTTTGAGAATACGCATCCATCCGGGAAGCGTGCAGTCTACTCGTTGAAGCCCTATATAAGGAGAGGAGCAGCCTCCCGCGGAGGTACACACATACATCTTTGGGAGTCACTGTTCGCTACTTCTTCTTTACTCTATTTTCCTCGCTCGTCGGTGTGTGACTTGATCGTCGGAGGGCCGTCGCCGGGAACCCCTTCCCGACTTGGCGCTAACGACTTGTGGTTGCAGGAACGGAGGAGCACCAGCGAAGACGAAAAACAAGCCACCTCAGCGTTGCTTCCCGGTTGCCATCTACTCAGCTTCAGGACAGGATCATATATATTAAATTTAACAAAATAAGTAAATAAACATTCCAACAAATAAGTATTTTCTCAGCCATTTACTGAACAATAACTAACTAATCACAAACCTTCTGTATAAGAAATTGACAATGTGTCCATAAAATTCCAACAAAATAGCATAGAAGAAACTTTAAATGTTTTCTACCCTACAATATGATGTTGCTTTACTTGTTTTTTTGATTATTTACTTTCATGTAATAAACGCTGACGCACAAAAATTAATCTCCAAATGCACAAATAAGCTAACCGTTCATCAAAGCAAAAAATGATTTACGGAGTTCTTACGCCATTATACTTGTGTGCTCATGTGTTGTAGATATAAACAGCTTTTGCAGCAACATTCATGAAGTTCTTGCTTTGGTCCAACAAGAAATTTGATTCTTCGTCTCGACTGCTATTAACATTTCACAAGGTATCCCAATTCGGAATGTTTGCGGTTGCCTCATTTAGCATCTTGACAAGAGTCACCTAAGCAAAAATAGAAGAACCGACCTATGTATGTCACAATTCAGGAACTTATTATAAATTTGTTTATCACAAATTCATAATCCAAAACAAGAGATTCCCTAAAAAGCTTTGGCATTTAGCATGACTGCAAGTGGTTGTCGCACTAACAGGCAAAAATGAAGTGCCACCAGCATTTCAAGAATCCTATGAAAGTATTGAAAGCGTATAAAAGAAGAAAAAAAACCTCTATTTCTATTTGTCTGCGGCTCAGAAAGTGAAATCAACTTAAGTAACCCACAACTTAATCAAACCAGCTTATCCTCAAGACCTCGTCTTGCTACACTTGAGACAGAATCCATGTCTATAATTAGAAGTTGCAATCGGGTGGTTTTTTCAGGTAACTAAGATTACCTAACCTATTTAATCAGTTTGGATCCTGTTAGATACAATTTATTTTAAGGAAAATAAATATGTATCTCACTCGTATCATGTAGAATTCTTACAATACATTTGTCCTAATGAAGTGGGCAATCCTCCTAATACGGAAACAAATAGTAATTTCTTAGAGATAATCTCCTTATTAGTCCTAAGTATTATATATAGATATAAATACTTGGTAGTTATCAATGGAAGTTACAACCAACTTCCTTATTGTATGCATTGCAATATAAGCGTTATGTTCTCTTGGTTCTTCAAGAATATGTATAAATGATGTTCTTTCTACGTGGCACCATGGGCTGATGATGTGGCATGGACATGTACATATACGGAATGAGTTTGGGTGAAATGGTAAATCCATGCAAGACGAGTTCAAGATTGCATGCTCAGGTCCTTTATAGCCCAATGTGATATCAAAGAGTGTTCGAGCTAGACAAATATTTGTTGCCTAATGCAGTCAAAGATAAGGCCAAGTCTGGTGTTCGAATCTCGGTAAAATCGAGGTAAATGTCTCCCTTATGTGCTAGTCACTATTCCAAAGGCTAGTAGCCGCCCATGATTTACCTCCTCCGTGTTGACCCTGGGATAGGTTGGCGGGAGCGCTGGGGGCGAGCGTATTCGCCTTTTGCCACCATGGAAGTAAATGCACATCCAACAATCCAGTACCATACAGCAGGTTAGTTAACCACTAGTGATTCAATGAAATTGTTCCATTAGGGCATCCACAGTCGTAGAACCTCTCCATGAGCTCTTTCGTTGCCACATCCGTGTCACGTCAAAAGTAAAAAACCTCACACATCTCTCCACTATCAAAAAAACCTCTCAACAACTCCTCCATGGGTTCCACAATTTTCATTATATATATTGCTTATCGATGGAGCACCCTAAATGTCTGCTCGACATCCTTTTTTGTGGCCTCTTGTCGTTTCTTAAACATTTTTCTCTTGGGATCCTGGGCATGGAAAGCTCTTGACGAAAGTAGCCCATTTTGGATAGATCCTATCAGTCAGATAGTATTCTTTTATATATTAGGTATTGTTAACCATAAAATTAACCTCGGGTGTATTTCCTTGTAAGACGTTGTTGAATAAAGGTGATTCATTAAGCACGTTGATATCATTAAGCGACCTTGCAATCCCAAAAAAGGCGTGCCATATCCATGAGTAGATGCAACTGCTTCAAATACAATTGTTGGGACGCCATGATCTCCCTTAGTAAACTTGCCTTTCCAAACGAATGGGTAATTTTTCCATTGCCAATGCATACAATCAAGACTACTCAACATGCCAAGGAAGCCATGTCTTTGCTCATGCATTTCAAAAAAGTGTTGGACATCAGTAGCATTAGGTCTTCTCAAATATTGGACCCCGAACACTTCAATTACACATCGACAGAAGTCAAATAAGCATTGGATAATAATTGTTTCAACAATTCAAAGATACTCATCATAATGATCAACAAGGACTCCATACGTCAATTGACGGATAGCCATCGTACATTTCTGAAGTGGCGATAAACTTTGTTTTCCCGTCGCATCTACCTTCCATTGAAAATATTCTGAATGATTTTTTAAGGCATCGACTATACAAAGGCATAACCCTCTTTGCATTCGACATTGGAATATATCATCAGGATATTTTGGCTCATAAGAGAAGTAATCATTGAAAAAACGAGCATGCCCGACTTCACAATTCCGATTCAAATACATTCTCCTCTGTGTTCTACTAGAACTTTGAGCTCTTTGACATACCATTTGTTGTTGCTCATATAGCCGAAGCATTCTTTGTTCGTCTATATCTTCTGCATCTTCCATCAATTCATTTTTCAAAAATTCATGGAGTATAGATTGATTTGGATTTTCAACCATTTGAAATAAATCAAGGTATTTCTGTAGTTGAAAGAAGTAGAGAATTAAGAAAATGATAAGAAGAATGAAATGTTGAGAATATATTTATAGATAATTTTTTAAATAAAAAAATAAAAAGTAACCGTTCGACGGCTAAAAATTAACGGTCCTTAACTTTTTCTATATATCTTATTATTTTTATTTTTTAAAATAGCAATAAAAAATATTTATTTAAAAAAAGAACGAAGTGACTCCGTGAACCGTGTTCCTCAAAATTAATGGAGCTCCCTCCCACTATGGGAGGGAGCTCCTTCGGTGCATTCACGTCACAGTGGGAGCTCCGAAGGATGCTCTTAGCTCTTTCTCACCTAAAGACACATCACTGGATTGATTTTGCTATGATTCCTTGGATTTAACCTGTTTAACTCATGCCTCTCTCTACCTCATACACGTGTCTTCCATTTGACAGCCAGTTGTACTAGCTGGTATTTTGCCCACATGAATAATAGATTATGCTTTGTTCCAACTTTGATGGATGTCAGATCATGTTATCCAGTGTCAACTGTCTACTCTTGATCCACCTAGAGTTAGTTCATCTTCTGATTTCCACTGTGATATTACACCCTAGTGCGGAACAGACAGGGATAGTAGTCTTGTATTATTATAGAGTAATGCAAGTATAAAACTCCTGGACAAACAACTTAAATACTTTACTAGCACAAATATCGAATAAGACTCTTCAAAATTAAACAAATTGATCTAAGCTATTAACTGATCTAACAAAACAACAAAATCTGTCAGCTGAAGTTTAATCAGTAGAGATTGAAGTAGTAGAAATCACGTACCACACTCCGTGCAACTCCAGCAGGTGGTAAAGGAAGGTTCTTGGGTGGAGACTTATTGGTGTATAATCTTTTATCAAATCTCCATTCTCCAATTTTTCCATAAGTTAATTCTCCCTGAGAAATGTGATCAAAATTAGAAAAAAAGAAGAAGAAGATAATTTTTCCAGCAAGTGTCAACAGTGGAGTGTGAAATATACCTTCATATTATAGTCACATCCATACGTATAATGGATAATGTATTTATCACCAACTTCTAAGTCCCAAGGAGGCTAAGTGATTGAAAAAAGTATTTAGCAAATCCACAAAATCAAAGTGGCATATTGTGCATAATAAAGTTGCCATACCTGAATCATGAGATCCTTATGTAAGCTGTTTCCAACTCCATGAAGAGCAGATGCCACAGCATAGGCATACCTAGGAAACGGCAAATGAATTACTACTTAACCAAGACAATACAGAATCACTAGAAACTTACAATTACATATTCAACATTCTTATTCAAATATCACACAATTACTGAAAAAGAAATTTAATATGACTTTTGCTTGATGACTCTGGGAGTCATGACAATTTAGACATCAAGAAATTACATTTCAAGCACCCAACCAAATGCTTTATCTGCCTCAGGATTTTTCTTCATCTCCAAAGAGATGTTCATCCATGTTGGAGCAATCTTCCTGAGAGATGCCTAAAGCCAAACACAGAATGTTCATTAAAAATGTGAATGGGGCAAAAAATAAGAGAGAATGGAAAATACCTTGTCAACTATGACAGGAGAATTTCCTATAGGATCAATATTTGTGATTGGACCCTTATCCTCTGGGTAGAAATTACGCAGAACAGGTTCATACTTTTTGGGTTCAATGTAGAAGAAAGGGAATGCGGCAGCAGAACCAAATTTAGCAAGATTTGGTATGGGTTTAACAATGATGTGGTCCGGCTCTGCCATGAGGATATACCTGCACAAAAAGGAGAAAGAAACATGGGAAATAACCGAATCACGCCATTTATTTTCAATTTTTACTGTATCACACCCCATTTCCAAGATTTATTAAATAGCACCCCATGTCAGTTTTTTTCTCAATCTAACCTCTGGAATCAATTTGTCGACTCATTTTGGATCAGAATATTGTGTGAGTTCATTTCCACCTAAAATATGGATTTTGGGATCTAATTCATCCTAAAATGTCCTAGATAACTCATTTTGAGTTAACAAACTAATTTCATAGACAATATGATGAGTGCAGAAATGGCAGAATGTTGAGCGAGCAAAATTTCATAGTAACTTGTTGACTCATTTTGGGTTAAAATCCTGTGTGGAGTTATAAATAATCCAAAATGTGGGGCACATATCCCATCCTAAAATGTCTTAAAAATCCAAAATGAGTCAGAACTGATTTTAGAGTTAACAGATTTTTGGGTGCCAAAATAGATGAAATAAAATTATCATTTTGACTCATTTTGGGTTACAATCTTGTGTGAGTTCATTTTCACTGGAAATGTGAGATTTAGGTCTTTCCTTCCTCAAATGTCCTATCCAACCTAAAAAGAATTAGAAAGATAATTTTATAATCATTTGTGAGGAGCAAAAATGCACAAAATGTTGAACATACTGATTTCATTTAGATTGAGATCTTCGTGTGAGTTCGCTTACACCTGAATGTGAGTTTTCAGGCTTTTCAATTCCAAAACATCCTAAAAAAGACAAACTGAATCAACAAAATGATTCAGAATCAGCTTGTTGTGCACATAAATAGATTGGGAACAAAACTTAAATAGGTCATGATTCACCAAACTTTGAAAATCGGGGTGTGTTCCAAATAAAAACTCAAAACAAAAGGCAAGATCCAATTAATTGCCCAGGAAACATTTTTAAGAATAACAAAGTCATATAAATAATTATCAACAAATAATACATCAAGCTCTTTCTGATTCTGTTTTTCTTACTCTTCCTGGATAGTAGCTTTCTGAAGCCACTGAACAAATGCCCAAGGCCTATTGAGAACGATATACCCCTGTGATAAAAATAGAACCTCGTCACACTAATTAAAAGACTAAGTATAAATGGAACTCATTTTTCAAAGTTAAGCATTTCACAAAGCGTTTGAATTCCAAAAGAGGTGTCTCTCAAAAGGCTCAATGCAGGGGTTTGAGAGGGTCAATGTCATTATTTTTACCCTTGAAAGCAAAGCATCCATTTCACCAATAGAATCTTTGAGGGCTAGATTGTTAGGTTCCTAAGGATGGTTGTCATGGAGCTAAGGCTTGCTCTTCTTTTTCTATTGTCTCTCTCTTTTAAGTTAGAAGCAAACAAGATCAGTGTCAATTTCAACCTCACCAAGGGAGTAAGTAAAGTTACTCCATAAAATAATTCAAAATTTTCATTGCATTAATAACTATGTAACTTAACATAATTTGTCATGCCTTAAGTTATTCAAGGTATATCATGATATCATAAAGTGTTTAATCCAAAGTGTTTTTTACATCGAAAAAAATTAGATTCGTGATTATCTAGAACAAATTTACTTCAAAGCAGTAATTCTTCTGGTACAAGTATTGTTTGCTACAAGATTATAGTTGATCTGGTGGTAAGGATGGGGGACCCTCGTTAGCGGAAGGTCAACGACACGTGGAGGTCAAAGGTCAAGAGATTCAACGCTGAGACCCGACCGACCGGACGAAGAGGGCCGACCGGCCGGGAATCCCCCGAGCCAAATGAAAGATAACCCGACTAGGGGTAGGGTTTCCGATGCTCAGGTAAAAAGGTTTCAGGGCCGAGCGGGCTGTCCGTTCGGCCGGGGCACAAGGCAACAAAGATAGGTAGGAGCAATCTCATCCGAGCATACGACCGGGGCAGAAGTGATATGCCTGCCGAGCGGTCGAACCGCTCAACCATGGAACAGACAGGAGACGCAAGAGGACAAAGGAGACAAGGGATAACATCATCCTCGAGACATCTGCCGCCGATAGGCAGCAGGGTTGGCGGCCGAGCCGTACACAAGATCATACAGCGGAAGCTTCCACCGTCACATCCGGGATATGCTCGGACGATTGCAGAATGGCGTCAGGGGTACTTTTCTGACATGGGCTCGTTAAGGTATGTTTGGGGAAGCGTGCACGCATCAAGAAGCGTGCCCGCGCCTCCCCGGGGTCCTATATAAGGACCCCCAGACGTCGACAAAGGTATGCGCAATCCTCACTGTAGCCACAGTTACGCTGCCTCTCTCATTTCTCGTTGCCTGACTTGAGCGTCGGAGGGCCGTCGTCGGGAAACCCCTCCCGACTCGGCTTCTTTGCAGGTCCATCGGAGATATTCATCGCCAGCCAGAGACAGCGGAGCGTGCCACGTCCCCAGCGTCCGTCGACTTAGCACTCGGACAGGATCAATAGTTGTTGGTGCAAGGTGCACCAGAATAGAACCTGAGTTTTGATGTTGTCAAAGGTTCAAGTTAAGTCTTGTTGTGATCTGATGAATTGACTAAGTGTGCAGGTTGTTTATTCAACAAGCCCTAGCCGCGGCTAGGCAGGGAAGTCTTAGCAGATTGTGGAAGCCAGGCATGGGAAGTCCAGGTGGGTCGAGGACCTGACACCGGACAGTTGGACTCGATAGGTCTGGAGGACCTGATATCGAGGGAAAGTCCTAGTGAGCCGATCCGATGCTAAGACGAAGTCCAGATAGATCTAGAGAACTCGATATTTGGCAGGTAGATTGAGTTAAGCAACTGGAGTGGAGCGACGGGGAGGTCGTGTCCCGGGAAGGGATAAACTCTAGGCCGCTGATCCAACTGAAGAAACCGGGTGGTTTCCAAGTTGAGATCAAGGCAAGTCTTACTGTCTTTTCTTACTCATGCATCATTATACTACTGCGCTAAATTTGTGGTACGAGGATATTTTTTATATTGTGGAACTAACTATGTTTTGCAGAAATCAATGGGATTAGTTTCAGTCAACCGAACCAAGCTGATGTGGCAGAGTTCAGATCGCGTAGAGCAAACTTGGAAGTCAGACTGATCGACCGAACCCAGGGATTGGTCGACCGAACCTATTTTGGTATACACAGTGGCAGATTGAAATCTCAACGAAGAAGGAAATCAGATTGATCGGTCGACCGATCAAGGTGATACGAACATTAAATGCAATTAATGGAGCGAAGATTGGATCTCGACGAAGAAGGAAGGACGCATGTTCAGTCGACCGAATGCAACTTATAAAAGAACGTCTAGAGATCTGTGCCACAATCAACTTTTTCTTAGTAACATTCTCATTCTCTCTATTCGTGCTACTGATACTACTATGCTTCATTTACGTGTGCAAGCTGCTACAACTCTTCTCCGACGATTTACGCTTCAACTTTTCATCTTTGTCGGTATACTTTAAAGCTTGCATTACTTTGTTAAGATAGTAGCTTGTTACTATCCTATACATCATTTATACGAGTTACTTCTTCTCTGAAATTTTCGGAAAGAAGACTATTAGTGAATTGTCCAACGGTGCAATCAAGGATCACGGGTCTTGGAGTAGGAGTCATCACAGGCTCCGAACCAAGTAACCGAACTTGTCTATCTTTTCTAGTTTAACTTCCGCTGCTACTTTGATATTTGTTTTACCCCCCTCCTCCCCCCTTCGAACCAAGTAACCGAACTTGTCTATCTTTTCTAGTTTAACTTCCGCTGCTACTTTGATATTTGTTTTACCCCCGGGGGCTCTATCATCTCTACTCGATCCTTCAATAGCAACCACCATTGTTAAGTAGACGAAAAGGTTTTTTCACATTCAGCACATGCTCAGCAACTGATCTGCAACAAGATACAAAAGGAAATCACGTCTAAAACCACTATTGTTAGCAATAGCATGTAATTTTAGTCATTCGCCTCTTGTCTCTTTTAATTTTTAATTTAAAAGGCATGCATTGTGTAATGACATGAATATAATGTTGTAGACAAGGGAATGAGAATATAGAAAAGAGATTGTGTCACAAATCCATAGTGTTTATTTGAATAGAAGCTCATTGAAACGATAACCAATGGCCAAAAAAATACCTATAACAGCAAAATAAAGAAGCTTGATCATGATCAATTAATAAAATTGACAGTTTCAGCAAATAAAGACATATGTCACAAGACCTGAGTATTGTTGTTAGTAGGATTGTTAGATTCAGATGTGCTTTCTGACATCTTCAAAGAGAACATCATCATTCATCAACCTAGATCAATTGATTTACCAATGCAACAAGAGATGCTAATAGTGTTACAAGAGGAACATGCATTTTTGCACTTTACACGGCATGAATTATCTACCACTTTGGTCCACCAAACTCCAATTTTCATTCTACAAAACCTTCAAGTGAAGCTAAGAATTCTCACTAAAGATACCATTGGCCAAGTTTCATACCCCTAATTCAGCCAAGCAAAGTTGAAAATATACGCCCTATTAAAGCTCGCTCCCCGACTATCTGAAGTTGATAATCTTTGTAGCATAAAATTGACACTGGCCAAGTTTCCTACCCCTAATTCAGTCCAACAAAGTTGAAGATATATAACCCTAATAAAGCTTGCGCCAAAAGTATCTGAAGTTGATAACTGATTTTGTAACATTTCCAGTTCCAACTCATAGAATGGTATTATGTAGCAGCCATCATTTTTAAACCGTTGGTACTATATCTCAAAGGAAAAAAAAAAATCAGATTTTTAGGACAAATACCTGGTGGAGCGATCATACTTGTTCGCAGCAATCAGTCTAAACACTAAAGATAAAAGGCAATAAATGCAACCTGGGGAATTCGCTACTTCAAGTTTGTAAATAAATTCTCATTCGTCGCTCAAAGGACTCAATGCTGATCCCCCCAAAAGGAAAATCTTAACGAGATTAAAGAGGTGTGTAGCTGAATCACCTGATCCATTCCATTAGGGAGGGGATCTGCGACGAAGGTGGGGATCTCGTCCACGAGATTATCAGCCCGGCCGGAGTGCAAGATCCTGGTGAATCCGCCCATCTCCGTGTCGGGTCGGGCTTCTCGGGCCTTCTTGAACCAGTAGTACATGACCCGGCACTGCCAGGCATTGTAGGCAGAGTCGGACGCGGTCACCGCGGTGTGGAACAGCTGCCGGCGATTCTCAACCCGATCGGATGACGAGGAGCGGGAGAAAGGACCGCCGCGTCGGCCGGGGAAGCCGGGGGCGAGGAGGGTGGCGGTGGAGGAGATGATGGCGTTGTAGGTGATGAGAGCGACGGCGAGGGAGATAAGGAGGTAGTAGAGAAGTCGACCGCCACAAACCATCTCTGTAAACTGTAAACTACAATGCGGAGTAGTAGTGGAGATTTTAATTATCAACAATTTTACTTGATGAAATAATATGTGATAACAAAAAAAAGAGGGTGATTTTAGTTTAAAAAAATTATCAATTAAATGCATATATTTATAAAATCCTTCATTTATCAATTTATATTTAACTGAGGGGCCAGCAATATTGAACTGGAGGAACGTTATGACTTTTTGTTCCAATAATTATATTTTGTATGTTTACTTTGAGGAAGAGGATGATAATCAGTGAACTTCCAACCAAATACACCAATGAAGAGGCAATGGTTGTTCCTTTATGAAGAGTTAACATTGCTGTCTTCTTCTTTCTCCTAATCTCCTCTAATCTTCCTCTAAGCCATGCTCAGGCGACCAACATCGCCTTTCTCCTACTCACCTCCATCGTCTCGTCGACCGCTGTAAGATGACAAAGGGGATAATGGTTGGTTTGCAAGGTAACAAAATCTAATAATTTAAAGGGTTTTTTCCCTTTTTTTTTTTTTTTTCTTTCTTCTCTTTTTTAATAACTCCATTTGTACAAAACCTTGAATTGTTATCGAGGTAATGTTCTCCTCCCTTATCCAAATCTCACCAATTGGAGACAAACAATTCTTCTATTTCTTCAAGAAGGATGACTGAATGCAACTCCTAGAAGCAAAACTTGCAACAATCCGCTCAGTTGTGCTTCTTTCCTCCGGTCAGAATACGTGAAATTTGCAGTCCTCGGCTGAAGGCCTGGTTGAAGAGCAGCCTTGTCTGGAACTCGGAGACGAACGGGAACCACGCCAAGACAGCAACCGGCGAAAAGATCAGCAGGCCCATCACGTACTCGTACCCCCTGGCCAAGGCCTTGACCGAGCTCCACAGACCCAGAGCCTTCGCCATTGGTCTCAGTGCCTGTGCAATCTGCTCCAATAACGATAACAAATTTAAGAGTTTGTTGTTTTAAGGATTGATTTGATACTATTAGACGATTGAGGCCTGCGAATTAGCGATGCTGCACCTGAAGCAGAGCCCAACCGGTAGGCATGAAAGCGAGGATGCTGCAGAAGATGTCTCCGACAGTCAAATTGAGGAAGATGAAGAGAATGATCAGAGTTCCAACCAATCCGATGAACAGGAGCAGCTTCAGCAGCCGGAACAGGAGCTGGAAGTCCCCACTAAATGTCTTCCTCCCCATTGACACCAGCTACACAGAAGAGTTCTTGTTCAGTCAATGAGGAAAGAAGAAATGATGCAACTCAAGATAATCTGCCATGCAAAGCTGAAATAGCTCACCTTCAGTATAAAAAGTATCGCTACTATCACAAACCACGACAGTCCGTACACCTGATCAATGCAGGAACATTAGATGAGTGAAAAAGATCAGAGGGCAATGACATACATTTTAAGTCGTGGATAGTAATTATGATGCACATGAAACAGGAAGGCTGAAACAACTTACGATGATGCTTTTGTCGTTATTGGAAACATGGAGGTGATAAACAATCCCGTACTGGAAAAGAAAGAAGCGAAGAGAGAGGACAATTTCCCAGAATCTTCCTAAGAACCCAGTTGACTTCAGGTGCTCCTGTTCTTCATCCCACCAGGATTCCCAACTCTTGTTTGCTGGAACACCGATTCCTCCCCAACTGTTCATCCATTTGCTCCAGTCATCCCAGTCCTCCACTATCTTTTGCCATTCGAAACCTGAAGGGTTGAAAACGAATGGTGCAAACAGCCATGTGCCAACAAGGAACCACATTGATGAAGTCAGAAGTAAGTATGCGATCGAATCAGTTGCCACTGCACCGTAGATCTGATAAACTATAAGCATTATCATCAACTCCAACCCTTTAACAAAGTGGCTCCGGGAATACATCCTGTAATTCTCAGCAAACTTTACATGTCGGACCACAAATCCACGTCCAGTGGCTCTGTATTTAGCCCCACCATGCAACATTGTTCTTCCAAAATAGTGTGATTTTGTTCCCAGGGAGAATGTGAAGAACACAGAACAAAGCTGAAGTTGCATTATGATGAAGTCGCTAATGGCGGTCCAGAATCCTCTTTCAAGTCCAATCTCCATGATCATTGGTAAAGCCATTAGCAAACCTAATTGAACGATTGACTGAGATGCCATGGCCGACTCTAGAGCAGTGTTGCCTATCTTCCTTGCCTGCTTCATAATAGCATCCTCCAGCCCACTAAGCGACAAGTAAAGTCTTCCGTACAAGAAAGCATAAACTATGATCACAACCATCTACATGTAGAGCAAAGAAATATTAATAAGTGTTATTCTTTGCTAGCAAAGATTCGTAAATGATGTTGGCATTGATCTTTCCATCGTCTAAGTTGTAAATGGTTTTAAATGGTTAAAGTAAAATATGAACACAGAATTATTGAATTTGAGACAAATGAATAGATGTTACCATCGAGCTGATGTAGAATCCAACAGTAGTAAAATAACATGATAGCATCCTGAAGAAGTCAAAGCGATGCCCCAGGCGATAGATATCTCTGCTGAGTATTTGTTCTCCATTGCCACAAGCAACCTTTGCTTCAAATAGAGATATTTGGTTTAGTCCAACATCACGACCTTTTCCAACCTGGATATACTCATGATGGGTGATATTTCCACGTCGTAAGGTGGAGTTGAAGCCTGATAGTCGAGTAATATGAGTTAGGATAAACAACAAATCAGCTAGATGTAAAAAGCAAAATATGTCAGCAACATCACCAGCAAATATATCTTCACTTAAGTTGATCCCACGAGATGCCTTGCTAATGCCACCTCTAGTTATGTGAAAGATTCTATCAAACACATCTGGGTGACCATAGTGAAACCGAACTCTGGATAAATTAAATGAAAAGCCAATTAAGATGAATCATAGAATCTTCCATAAACCTAACAGGTCAACAGATTTAATATATATATATTATAAATGGAAAGGAACTTTGAAAAGCAAACAATAGAAACTTACTTTAATGGGTTCGCAAGGACCCTTTGCCCTATTGTTACAAAACTGGTTTCTTGATTTGACATAAACCATGCCAAAGAGGATACACTGAAACAAAAAATAACCCAAATCTATAAGATCATATCTCCAAGGATCGTAAAAAGATATAAAATCTCCATAAGTAATCACGTATTTTACCTTCCTGTGAAAATATGCTCACGTACACCAAGGATGGTAGGCTGACGCAGTCCATGGTCTTCATTGAATTCTTCCAGAAGATTACGCATTTTAAATGCCTCTTCTAGATAATTATCCTACATGTTTCACGAAAAGGATAAGCCCTGATAAACTAAAAACTAAATAAGTCAATAATTAATTCAGAGCTTTTTTGTTACCTGATTCATATCGATAGCCTGAAGAGCTTCACCACGAGTGAAGATTATGGCATGGTTTTGATTCTCGGGTTTCCCTTCGCCTATCTTTGCCGCCCCTGGTAGTTTTATTCGATATATTTCCTAGAAGAGGGAGAAAAACAAAATATATCAGCATGTCATGACTGTGGTTCTTAATATTGGATGACTTTATCATGAAATGTGGGTTACTTGATCACGGTTGTCCACTGCTTTTACGAGCACAGAGTAGTAGACCTTCTGAACCTTGTCACTATATCTTTCTTCAACTTCATCGATATATGCAACACGAAGGGAAGGGTAGCTACATTTATGGAATACTTAATGGTTAGATTGCACTGTACATTTAATAGAAGACAAGTAAAATCATCAAGAATCATTTATCTTCTTTCTTCTTTGCAACCACTGAAGATGCAATGTTAGACCAAAACTAGTGAGTGCATTACAAAACAATCCAATCTCAAAATTAGTCCAACAGATTTCCTTTTTCACATCTTATTTGATTAAAAATTTAAAACCCAATCCATAAGAAACCAGTAACTTATCCCCCAAAAATTGATATTCAGATTAGCACGCAGAACAGAGTAAGATAGCCACTCATTCATACACCTTTGATCTACATATAAGAATGTGAATGAGCAACAACAGAAACAACAACAAAGCATTATCTCACTAGGTGGGGTCGGCTAAGAACTTGAATGAGCATAGAAGTTAATTTTAGACTATGCATACTAGAGAGCAACCATTCATGAACTTCAGAAATGGCATTGATTTTCCATATGTAAGTTATACTCATCATTTGTCAGCTTCTCTTGCCATTCCTAATTTTTATTCAACCTTTTACTTTGATTGTGGATGAATAATCAATCAAACTCAGGCTTGCATAAATAAGAAACTTAACTGTTGTTGTACTAATTGGGTATCATAACATTGCTCAAGGTAGACACGCAGAGCGCATGAAAGTTGCAATCCTTGATGTCTGGATTAGATACAGAATTGAACCCCATAGTTTCTGATATATATTCAAATTGCAAAGAACATGCAGTTCTCAACTACCAAATTATTGTTTCCACTAAAATTCTCCGGCTTTATATATTAGCTGTGAGATTGAAATTTATGTATATAGCAACAACACTAAGGTTGATATTGAAGGAAAAAATTGGGCTATAATAATAAGCAAGAAAATATGAAAAACTATGACATTGCTAATTTGAATAAGAAAAAAAAAACACATACTTAACCATCAGGTTCAAAATGTCTGTTGCACGACGATCTCCAGACCTTTTCTGGTTGCCATAAATTTGGCATGTAGCAACATATGTGAATTTCATGTCTGCTATGGCATCAAGTTGAGAAAATAATGACCTTTGGCTCTTATTTTCTTCCTCCATTGGATCAGTAAATGCTTTATATCCCTCTAATATCTCTGGAGAAGAATGATTTAAATAACAGAAATCAAGAAGCCAAAGATCTTTACCTAAGTATTTAAAACAAAGAAGCTAAGACTAACCACTTTCTTGGGCCATGTCTAGAAAAGCCTGAAGCTTCAATGCTCTACGATAGTACATCATACCTCTCACTGCACAACGTTTATATCAAATGAAGTAGTTGCCCAAACTTCTATTTGATAATAAGAGTTTGTAGTATGCAATCCATTGATTACCAGTTCTACAAAGTGTTTGCCCCCTAAGAGAGGCCCAATGACGAAGCTGTAAAACATTTTCTTCATTGGACCAAACCTCACTTTCTCGTTTGCAATTGATCCTCTCCATAAAGTTGTTCCATTCATCTAATGCAAATCATCAAACAGATTAATACAATGACAAAATCATGAAATAAAGTAAATTGCTACAGTAAATCTCAGATTGACCAGAATAGAAAAGAATAAAACCTGGATAGATCTTTTGCAAATAGAATATTATAGAGATGCCATCTTCATTTTCCAAATCAAGGTCACTTTTGGAAAATACAATTTCCTCACTGTAGTATGGAGTCATCACACTGCAAACCGCTTTAAATTAAATCAAAGTGTTTGAGAGATAATTGCCATAAAATTGCACACTAGGGTTGTGATTATTTCAATACAGAAAATTTGACAGTAAGGTATCTACACCATAGCCTTTCTTGATAAGTATACATGTCAAAACTTTCAGGTGATAATGATGAGATAAGAGAGTGGCATTGTCTATATCTCTCTGGTTTGTATCTCTAATATGAACAACAAAGTTGCAGTGATCAGGATATATATCAAATAAATGGTTTAGATTGAAACCATATGCATTACTCAATCCTTTTGGTGTTAATACATTCAGATAATAGGGTGTCATACCTGAATGACAACATTTTACGGACTCTAGGAGCACGGGGCATATCCATAAACAAAGAATTTGTGAAAAATGCTATTCTTCTACGAGCTTCAAGGTTTGTAGGAACATCTATTGCATATTCCTTCACTGTCAATAGGAGGTAAAGTCGTTTAATCTGCAGTAAGGTAGATCATCAGTAACTTGCAATCAACAAAAAACAAAAGAGGAGTTGGATTGAGAATCACCTGTTCTTCCCAGTGTGGGTTAAGTAGAGGAGGAAACAATATTGCAGGTTTTGAACCAGTACCAGCAAAGAGCTGTCTTCGGGGTACTGAATCTTTATTACCATGCCCAAGTTCAACTAACTCACTGAAAAAAAATATTAAAAATCATAAGAAAATCTCAGATCTCAGATCTCAGAAATTTGTTTATCCAAAAATAACTAATTTAATTATTCAGGTGGAGTTTGTGTTTCACTGACTGTATCTCATTAACCATCATATCACGGGAGACTACTTCAAGCATGTCTTGAAGCAATAATACAACTGTATCACGTTTAGATGCATCACCCTCTTTCTGCAAGAAAGCAGTTTTCCTCCTTTTTCAGCTATTAACAACTAGGGAGGATGAAGGCATCAACTAACAAATCAAAGTATGACTTACCAATATATCAAGAAGCTCCACAAACTTCTTACATAGTGTTGGCAAGGCATTCATCCTAAAATTGCTTAGAAAGGTATTTTTTTCAATGTTAGCTTCAATCTCTTTAATAATGATACCAATAATCCTGTCACCAAACGTGCAAAGAAAAAATCATAAGATGATGATATCATAGGAAGATAAAGCAAAATACATGCAAAAGAACCTTGCATGAACTAACTTTCTATCTAAGAACCTTTCTTTATGCATAGGATGCCCAAAAGGAAATTTGAATAATGTGGAAATTCAGACAAAGCTTGCAGAATTCAAAAACTTCACAATGAATTTCTTCCTCATAAAATAAGAAGGAAAAGTAATAGGATTTCTTTTATAGATGACATCTCCAAATTCTCATCCATAGATTAATTGTAGTACTTGGGAATAGAACATCCTGCATGATTCTTTTGGCAGCTGAAATGCTCCTTGATATCCAATTTTTTTTGTTATGAGTGTTACTATTACGCGTCAAGTTATGTGCGTTAAATTTACCAGTTGTCACCAAATTTCTGTAGTATCTCCTATTATATTGTCATTGTGAGTAATCAACTAGGTCATTGGCCATGAAAGTAACATAAAAAAAAAAAACTTACAGAAAAAATACTTAAATTTCAATTTTCAACATTCTGAAATGCAAAAGCAAAATTAGTAAAAGTTTAGACTCAAAACTAGAAACTGTTTGCTTTCTAAAGATCCAGTCATGAAGGATTTGCAACAAACCTTTTCTCATTCTCCCCGACAACAAGAAGATTAAGAATGAGCTTAAAGGACTCATAGCATTCGATAACAGCACATTTCATGTACTCATCAACACAGATACGTTTCCAGAGATCAGAATCCTTTGCTTGAAATTGAGCAGCTGTATCTAGTGCTACTGGTATCTGACCAGCAAATATTTGGATTTACAGAAAACAAACATCAAGAATCACAACACTCAATAAGAATAAGATACAGTGTCAATAATTTACCTTGCCAGATAGTAGGAATGGTGGCCATTGTATCACCTTCAAGCTAGGATCGGATGAGTAAGGAACTAGCAAAAGATCCATCTCCCTGAATTACATGAACAGATTTTGAGTCTCCCTTGAAGAAAACCAGCAAATATTGAATGTAAGAAAGTAGACAGATAAGTCAACTCAAGGCCTTTCCTATCACTTATAAGGTCTTCCTCTCGGAAGCTGCATATCACTTCATTCCAAAGCTGAGCAAACTTTGCTGCTTCAGTTCTCTTACTTGGAGAGGCCTAATTTTGCTAGGTATTAGATGAAAAGAACCAAAATAACAATGTGAGAATACACAATATCAGTTTCAAGAGAACCTCAGCAAAGCGCCTCGATAGAGAGAATCCCTTGTGACGAACTTTCTCAGATGGAACAAGACATGTGTTGAAAGCTCCAGGCAAAGAATGAAACCGTGATCTCAACATGCCTAGTGTTCGTATCTACAAGATGATAAAAATAGGAATTAGAAATTTGAGTAACAAGAAATCAAGAAATATAACTTTAAGTTGACATGCAACAAATTATCAGTCATTATTATGTTAATCAGGTTGTCAATTATAAGTCTATCAATAAGAACTAATCAATATATGCAAGAACATAAATTTCAAATAAATTTGTCAAGTAGCATGACTGTAAAACCTAAAAACCAAACAAATCAATCATCAGCTTGTCTCCCTCTCCCCTATGCAGTAACACTCATTGTCTGCCCAATTCGTTAATTCTCCCCTTCCCTATGCTCATTTGTCAATGTGTCGTATTTGTTCATCCCAAGAGGCAGAGACTGAGAGACCCAAATCAGCAACCGTCATCTGGCTGTCTGACACCCTATCTTCCTTTGAAGATTTAGGCATTGCATTCTGACTTATGATGATATTGCTCCCTTGACTCATGACTCCCAGTGCTTTGTTCCAGCCTCGGACTCCACCCTGCTTCCCTTCCTCCAGTCATCAACACCAATAGTGACAACCTCCTCCCAATTCAAGTTTTCTATACCCTGATTTAATTTGGGCCAGCTCGAGTTTTTCATTAAACCCAACTCATGCCCACCCCTACACGTGGTTTTGCATGAGGAGGTAATGGCTCACAAGGGCACATGGTGCTTGGAATGAGGTTGTGTTACTCGCCAGAACGCATGGATGCAAGGTCAGCTATCATGCATAAGAGGCTCAGGAGAAGACAGGTAGATGCATGCAACTGATCTGAGGTAGAAGAGGTTGTTAGATTTGGTTGTTGATGATAAATTTGGACACAAGTTTGGTCAAGAGATGAGAAGGCCAAGAGATGAGCAGGCAATGGGTCATGAAGAGCTTCATCAATATAATGTTTCAAGGACTCAATGTGCACAGAACAAGAAGATAAGGAGGTGGATGAGAGAAGGTCAGTTGCTCCTCCTTGACAGAATACCTCTTTAGGAAATGCTAACCCAAAAAGAGGTGTTCTAATATCATGCAAAGTTTGGACAACAAAATTAATATATATGTTATAAAGGCATATTGCATGCATATTGGACTCAGTATAGAAACCTAAACCTAAAATAGCAATGTGGAACTGGACCGGTACACTAATAATCCTATTAAGATAATATCTCAACACATTATTGGAAGGGGTTTAATCTTGTTTCTTCCACTCTGAATGAGGCATAGTCTCATATCCAATGAGGTGGGGAGAAACCTCGTGGTGAAGACCAAAAAACAAGCAGAAAGTCTACTTAATTTTCTATTTGTTTGAAGAAATAAATGCATACACAGAACTTGCATAATCTTTTACCTCTCCAAGTCGACCAAATGCTCCAGAGACACCTCCATATAAAGTGGAGAAAATTGCATACCATATTTGAGTATCCATAAAATACACCTGTGAAAAGTTTAACTTGTCATACATGATTCCTGTTGATGTTAAGTACAAAGACCACTACTAGTATAAAGAACAATGTCTAAAATCAAGAACCACAAAGAGCAATATTGACATACCAAGATCACAGGAACCCAAAGCGCAATAATAGCACCAAGATTACCAGGAGCTACAACAAAGATGATTTGAACTATTTTAATCAAATAATATCTGATGTAACTTGTAAAAAGTTGAGCAATATACCTTGGGGGAAAAAATCATGCCAGGCGAAATGTACATTATGAACATTCATTATATCTTTTGTGGGCTTTATAAGAGGTTGTATCTGCCACATCATACAACATGTTGAGAGAAAAGAATCCTCCCATATTCTTAATTAAAGCTATAATCTATATGAACATATGTGCAAAAGAGAGAAAAGGAGAAGTTACCTGCAAGAAGTAACTAAATGCAAACTTGGAAGATAACAGCAACACCCAAAACAATGTGTACCTTAAAAGATAACAATCCATGTAAGAATTTTACAAAATTTCCATAGTCAAAACAAAAACAAAGATTTATAAACTCACTTGAATAGTACCAACTGACTCTCATGCATACCGCGCCCAACATAAATCCTTGGCTGAAAAGAATTTGAGAAATATGTTAGGTTCCTAAACCTTCATAGTTGAAGTGTCTGTTGATTCATAACTAAAAGAAAAAGTATTAGTAGGAGATTATCTATGAATATAGTTCCCTTCCTCAAGAAGAAATTTATACAATTAGATTAAGTTGTGCATCACAACCTTCCTACTTATAATGCCTATTGATTCCATAACTAAAAGCAAATGATCATTTGACTGGTATGTTAATATAAGAATACTATAATTCGATAAAAGCCATTCAGTTCTTTGTGAGGGTGAGATGTACCATGGTGACAATTAAAGTTGTGTTTCCTACAAGGGAAAGAAACAAGAAGAGAAATATTGACCTAGTTTGTATTTCCTTGGGAGGAAGGGAAAAAGGGTAGTTTCCCTTATAAGAATTTCCTAAGAGAAAAGGAGGGCAATAAGGAAAGGAGGGAAATTTAAATATAAAATATTAGTCGATTAAAAACATTTTAAACAAAACTATTTTCAAATCAAGATAATAAAAAAATGGAAAAATATATTAAATGAAACAGCATTCCACCTGATCTAGGTGGGAGCCAATTTTAGTATGGTTGGGGAAATAATTCTCCCACTACTTCCTCAGTATGTCTTGGGAAGAAACTGAGGGAAGCTACCTAGATAAGTTTTTCAGGAAAAAAAAACTACCAAGATAAAATTCAATTACTTTTAATCTTTGAATGAAGAAAATAATTACCTCCCGGTAAATAAATGGGAAAAAAAGGGTCTACACACCTGAGACCACCATAAGAGCATCCGGACAATGCCCCATTCTGAATTCTCTATCCATCTACGGAGCATAGGAAATAAAAATAGCATTCCTGTTAAAACATTAGGCAACACGTATAATGCCACAGCCATAGTATATAAAGGCGGAATGCCTTTTATCTGATGAAGGTACTGCAAAATGCCACCCAAAGGCAAATTTATCTGTGACGAATCAATATAACACAGAAGAAGAACTATAGACCATGCAAGACTCACTAATATCTTGAGGACATTTCTCAAGATATCAGTAAATTTTCGTCTATGATAGCCAGGGAAATTAAGAATAAGATCAAGAATACCTGTAATGAGAAAAAAAAGAAGGTGATTAAGTGAGAACACAAAATCATGATGGCTGCAGTTTGATGAATAGAAGAATGAACCAAATGAAAGCTAATACTATTTTTTTTACCATGCATCCCTTCTAAAAAAAATTGCAATTTAAGAGAACCATAGACAAATTTGGTGCGTAATATTAGCTGGAATAATATAATATTGTAATATTCTTAGTAGACAGTTTGTCAATGAACAATAAAATATTAAGTGAAATAGAGAGTAGGCCAAAATATTTTGATATATATTCTCTAGCTAAGAGGAGATCTACTATTAAATTGTGCAAACAAATATACATGGCTCATCTCAAACTAGTTCCACAAGATTAGTTCACGTGCCAATGTTTTCAATTACATTATGTTTCAGTCAAATATTTCATCACAATTGATCTTATATTGTTAGTGAAATATTCTTCGCATGAGTATAGAATCACTACTTATTGCAGTGAAACCCATAAGAGACTGTCAAGAACATCACAATTGATCTTATGTTTCAGTTATCCTTACTCATTTTCTCCTCAAAAGATCTTGTTTTCTCATCTTGGTTCAAGGATAATATGACCTTTATCATACACATCAAATACATCTAAGGGAATATATCAATCTATTTTGAATAGTCAATGACTGCTTATGTCCGTCCATACAAGCTTTGTGGTGCAATACTCTATATGGCAGCAGTCCATTATTATTTTCTTTCTCATTAACACCATCCCAGGAAAAAGTTGAATTTAGAAAACAGAAATGGATGTGAATTCTCTCAAACAGTACCAATCAATCAATTATCATCAGTCACATGCAATATGCTCACAATAAATCATACTCATGACTCGTTCAGGTCCAAGGAAGCAAGGATAATGCATCATATAGTAAGGTAAATTGCACATAAAGTTGTGTTAGTGAGAACTATAGTGATAACAATAAGTTATGAATTAAGAAAAAATCATACATTTTAGCAGATGCAGAAGTGCTGCTGTTATGAAAATGCTAGATAATGAGTATAACATATCTTTCTGAAAAATCTGTGCTGGTGAATAACCACTCCAGGCCATGATTATCATTGCCTGAATAAACAACAAATTGGATTATATTCTGGAATGATGATCAATGTTATATATGACATGATATTACCTGTAATGCTATTACATAGAAAGTCCACATGCGAGAAAAACTTCTAAAGATGTTCCAAAATGTTCTAGTCTCAACAAAATTTTCCTTCCCTGTGCTTTTATTAGGCAATTTTTTGGATGAACGTCCAACCTGTAAATGAGTTTTTATCAGTGGCAACTATATTTAAAGAAATCAATTAGACAGTTTGAATTATTAACAAGAAGTTCTGTATCAGACCTGAACTGTAGGCTTTGATTGTCGTATAGATTTGAAGAACTCCCCATCATCTCTCATAGGCCAACCCAAGGAAAAGCAATCAGCCGACCTAGTAGTTATGCAGTTTGCCTCAATCGTGGAAATTAACAAAAAAATAATAAAAAAAAACACTGTTAATCTATTAGTGATCTAAATCTGTTCACAAACCAGAAGTACTCATTTAGGTCATCATAGTTACACCAAGCTGAATGTGGGGCTTTTCCGTTATTGCTTCTTTGAACTTCCTGAAGAAATGTAAATCATCATAACTCTGTTGTTCCACCTATGATGCACAATCCTTAATTTTAGCCTTTGAGGGATGCATACCTTTTCAATCACACGATAAATTGGGCTGATTACTTTCTTCAAGAATGCTTCATCGTCTCCACCATATGAAGATCTAACATTCTCCCCTGTCACAACACTGACATTGCCACCCAACAGACCATGTAGCTCATATGCCATCTAAAACCATCATGGATTTCATTTATGCAAGGAAGACCAAACTATTTTAAGAATAACAAGGTAATGTCAATATAACCGGAAACAACATATTTCTGGATGGAGGTTCACATTGTGGAATATATAAGATAAGCACTCTGGCATAAATCGAAGATTGGCAGCTTCACCCCAGATAAGAAGAAACAGACCCATATATAGGATCTTTCTCTGTTGAATCTCTTGTGGTTGTAGGCTTTGTGCAAGACTAAAATTAAAATATAAAGTATTAGACGACCAAAAGAAATATTTTAATAGTCTTATAAATCAACCAATAGAGGTCTCAAATACCGTAAACTATGTTTCTTTCCCAAGAATTTGCACCATGATTTATAGTTCTTGAATATTTTGTTCATAACTGCATCGACTGCACGATTATCTAGCTGTGATGGGGAACTAATTCAGTTACAACCACAATTTATAAATAAAATAACATATTTGCATTTGAAGTGAGAAAGGTAAGATTGCTAGTGAATACAGTAACACATTATGATTCACATGGAAAAACAAACATGGGTGATCCTAAGCATGAGCAAATTTATTTCCTTTTAGAGACACACAAACAAGGAGATCTTAGGTAGGATAGTGCTTAATAATAGAAATCTATTCCTCTATTTGGTTGTCAATATAAGATAATAATAAGGAAACCACATGCACTGCATGGCTGCAGCTGCACACATTGAAAGGCCCATGGCACAAAAATGATTGAAGAAACATACACTATGTCAAAATGGCTTTCAAATAAATTCTTGAGATGCTGATATGAGAAAGATTCAATATTCAGAAAATATTAAAAGACCTCTAAGCTATCAGTAATTTGTTCATATGAAAAGGTTGTCAGTACACCGCAACCAAATTACAGAAAGATATATGTGATGTGATCATACCTGATAGTTATTTAATCATACAACCAGGTTTCAAAAGTAGATTCTTGAAAGAACAAAATAACTCAAATAACAATCAGAGGAACACAATATTCATCAATGAATGGGCAAACAATATTGTTTATCTAACTTAATGAAGCTCGATATACATGCCTTATGAATAGGTTCAGGCTTCGGAGACAGCCTTATGTGAAGGTTGGCGAGGAGCAAGATCAAATGTTCCCTTTGATTTCTTACATTGTCTCTCTGTAAACAGAAAAATACTAATAATGTTAAAAGTAATTTTAAAGAAACAAAAGACATATTTGTTATTTGCAAATGTTCTACCTGAAACCCAAATGTGACTCTTAACCAATCAAGTAGATCCAACTCTCCTGTTTTCTCCTTTTGCTGACCAACAGAAGGCCAGTTCAAACCCCGTGTATTCTTCAGGGCTGCTACGGCTGCTTTTATCTGTCAAATTCGAATGTATTCAAGTTACTGATTTGCTTAAAGCTACCAGAGTACTTGTTTCTCCCTATCTATAATTACTCCCAAAAATCAATACTGTCATTTGAAGGGTTAAGAATAGAACCTCCTCGAGCTGCATGATGCATTGTGAAGCACCAGCAGCATCCAAGGGAAGGATGTTGTAGGGTACATAAATTTCGGTTTTTTCTTGGACATCTCTGGCAGCAGCAATGATCTGCGAATAGATCACCAAACACGGATAAGAAGCTAAATCATTCCTTCCAATAATCTCAAAGGAGACAAAAGGGTAAAAATCTGATTGGATCAATTGAACATCGTGGGCGAACCTCTGGGGCAACTTCTTCAACTTTCTCGCTCTTGTTAACGGCACAGAGAACCTCAAAAAGGATATTAGCGGTTTGATAAGCTTTCCCGAGTTGAGCTCTGCAGACAGAAACAAATTGGGATTTGGGAACACAAAACAAAGGATGCCGCAAGAATCACAACATGTTGCAACAAAAGCGAATCCAGCTTTACCTGTCGGCTTGTTCGCCCCTATCGAGAGCACGAACATATTGCTCGTAGTATTGCTGATAGAAACTCTGGATCTCTCGGGCATCGCTCTTCTTCACCCTTCGGGAGAGACTCGTTCCGTTGTCCTGGAATGCGTTCGACTCCGATTACGTAGACGATTCAAAATATCGAAGATCTCATTCTCAAAGGTAATATATCATTTTTGCCCCTACACTTCACCATTTCTTAGCATACCCTTGTAATTTCAAAATCTTAAAATCAACTCGTCTAAATTTTGCAATTCCATACCATTACTAACTTTATTATTTTCTATAATAATTTCTAACCCTAAGTGCATCCATATCTTCTCCTTAAATACAAAATTTATTTTAAATTTTATATTTTATATAAAAACTTTTGTATCAGTATTTATTCATTTTTTTTAAAATTTAGATTTCATGAATAAAAGAAATAAATTGGATAATAAAATGTAGATAACACAGGGAGAGAGAAAAAAATAATAAAAATGAAAAAAATAATAAAAAATAAAGATAATAAAATTTTTAAAATAATTATCTAAATTTAATAAAATAAATAATTTATTATAAATTTTAAAAATATTATAAAAAAACTGACATGAAAACTATGATAAAATAAGATTACACATCAATCATCATATTATATCATCATGTTATTGTTTTGTAAAACTCTATGAATCCTATAATTCTAAAATGTTTAAAGCATTTTAAATCAAAGATAGATTTTAAATGGTGAAATGAAATTATTATTTTTTAAATATTTAGATAATTAATTTAGAATACTCAAGGAATTTATTGGATAATCATGAATTTTACCCGTTCAAGGCGTTGAAGGAGGGCAGTTTTGAATTGGCGAACTCCACGTCCGGTTGAACTAGGATCAAGTCTATGTGCCTTCTCAAATGCATAAAATCGGCCTAAAATTGAAATAACAAAAAAAATTATTATAAAATATTTTTAAAAATATGTAGGGTGTACTTTTGATTTCAATCCATTATGGTTTTTATAATTAAAATCTTTTCATTTAGTTTCCTCCTCATTTAAAGGATTTATTAAAAAAACAAAAGGATAAAAAGAACCGCACAGAGATAAGCAACGCGAGGGCGCTCTGCCTCAATCTTGGAGGCAACTCGAAGGACAGGCGTAATGCTGTCCAGTGACGCCGGCACCACCTCGTTGTCAAACACCTCCATTGAGAAAGTCGCCGTCGTGGGATTCCTCGTCGATGCTCGTCGCATCAACCCCGGCGGCCCGGGTACCAGCCCGACCGCTGGCATTTCAGAGGCAGACGCTTGCTCTCCCCCTCCCATTACGGCGCCGCCTCCTCGTCTCGGGTCGACTGCTTACTCATCAACGTCTAGATTGTAGCTAGGCCCGTCGCCTGTCGCCTACGCAAGCCAACCAAATCGATATCAGTTCGAAGTAAATACGATCAGACGTTAATGGCGGAGAAGATCTACCTTTCGTTTGGGGAGAACGAAAGGCGAGAAGGGCAGTCGCGGACGAGGAATTTCACAGCGAGAGGAGAAATATATAGAGGATCAACCTTCTCGGGAGGGATACGTGGAGTTACGTACGTGAGGGTAGGATTCGTATGCAACCGATGTATGAGGAGGCTCTCTGGTTAGAGGAAAAAAATGCCGTTTATTTCCATTTGATATGAATTAACAAATTTCATAATTGATTGGAAAAAAAAAAAACTAAATGTGTTGTTTGATCGCTACTCGATCAATCACACTTTTTCGCCGCCGGTATCAGTGTCATCCGTGAGCTCCGCCAACTGCAAGGCCTCCTCCTCTGCGCCGCCGGAATTGTGACGAGGGGCATCCGAAGGCAGCATGAGCTCCGGCGGCAGCAGCGCGTCGTTCGGGTCGGCGCTGGGCACGAGAAAGATGAGCCCCAGCGTGGCGATCCGCAGGAGGTTGCGGAGGAGGAGAACGAGCCAGAGGCGGCGGAAGTCGGTGCGGGTGACGGAGAAGAAGTGGAGGAGGAGGCCGCCGGCGGTCTTGGAGGTGAGGGTGCCGAGGCTGTCGATACACATGAGGAGGGCGAAGAAGGTGCCCTCGATGCCGCGGGGGCAGAGGCGGGTGCTGAGCACCATCATCGGCATCCACCGGAGGCGGCTGATGACGCGGGAGACGCACTCCTCGAGGACCACGAAGGCGGCGTCGGGGAGGCGGAGTTTGAGGTTCCAGCGGAGGACGAAGGCGAGGTCGAGCATGCCGGAGACGCCGTAGAGGAGCTGCGCGAAGAAGATGAGGCGCCGGAAGGGGAGGTGCTTCAGCAGCTTGTGGTAGATGAGGACGCCGACCATCGACGCCGTCGCCCCGATCGCGTAGATCATCCCCACGAACTCCTGGGAAAAGGCTGGTCCTGCACGGCGATCGGTGTACCAATAGAATTGGCCTTCATGGGTGCTGATGCTGAGCGCCAGACTCAAGAACATGTAAAGCGACGGCTTCCAAACCGTCGGAAATTGGATCGTTCTCGCCATTCCTCCGATCGCTTCCTTCCCCGTCTCCCACACCTTCTACCATTTGGTCATCATCAGATCGACGATGAATTTTGCGCCAAATGTTATTATTCGATGAATTGATAGTACCTTTGGCTTCGCTGAGAGGTGGGCGTTCTTGTGTTCGTAGATGACGAATCCGAGAATGATCAGCAGCGTCGCCGGCAACGCCATCAGCCCCAGCGCTCCCTCCATTTCACAACAATCAAACCCCCCATCACGCCCGTGGATTGATGCATCAAAATGAAACTTTGAGAAGCGATCGACGAGCAAGCAGAGCATGCCCTCGTCGGAGACTCACCTGAGCTCCGAGGAGGTGGACGAAGACGCCGCTGGTGGAGAACCCGACGAGCGCCCCCGCCGAGGACACGAACCCGCACAGACTCTGCATGTCCGCTGCCAGCCCCGGCCGCTCGATGCTGTTCCTCGCGATGCACGCGTCGATGGTCACATCCGCAATCGCCACCCCCGCCATCATCCCCACCAGGCACAGCAGCGCAGCCGCCACCGCCAGCCGCTCGAACGTCGCCACCACGAACGTCGCCGCCACTCCGAGAACGCCTGTCGATATTGAACCTTGAGTTCGGCTCTGTTTTCTTGCGCGGAAAAAGGGGAAAAGGAAGGATTTTTAGGAGGAGGGTGGAAAGGAGGAGGGTTTATTACCCGCGGCGATAAAGTAGGGGCGGCGGCGGTAACCACGGACGGGAACGACGTCGGTGAGGAGGCCCCATACGGGCTTCATGATCCAGGGGAGGTAGTAGAGGCCAATGAAGAACTGCACCGCCGACGGCTGAACCCTCTGCACGTCCTTCCAGTAGTAATCAGACACCACGCGGAAGAAGGAGCTGGCGAAGCCCTGACTGAGGCCGTACACCACCACCACCCCGAACACGAAGCTGCCGTTCAGCTCCCGGCACAGCATCCGGATCCACTCCGCCGGCTCCACCACCATCCTGGACAGAGCCCCGGCACCACCATCGCCGCACTTCAACCCTTCTGCCTTCGTCGCCGCCGGCGTCTTCTCCACTAGGTCCTGCGTCTCCGAATCCATTGGGGCTGAATTGGGAATGATGACGAACTCACATGAAGTGGCAAGAGATGTTGACTTGGGATTTAGCGTCCGTCGACGAATCGGTGGAGATTTGTGACGACTTCGCATGTGAATTCAAAGCAACTTGGTGGTTGTTTAATGCATTCGAAGCTGGCAGAGAGGAGAAGGCGTGTAAAAACTAGGATTTGTGGTAAGAACATGCGGAAAGGGCGGAGCTGAGGAAGCGCACATCTGCGTCTTTCAGGCTAATATTTATAATTACTATTATTATTGTTTATTTTCAACAACTTCTAGCAATGCCAATGCCAATGCCAAACTTTGATTATCAGCAACAACAGAGCATCGATTGTCATCATCAACAACATCCACATCAAACCGACGGTCTGGAGACAACATCTCTTTTTAACTAATCCGATGGTAAGACGAGACCCGTCCGGTGGAAAGTCAAAATGATCAACATCTAGGGTAGGCGTCCGATCCGACAAGATACCTTCCCGAGCGGCAAGAAGAATAATCAACCTGTCATCTCGACAGCTCGGTCTGATACCGAGTTTCCGACGCTCATAAGGCAAAACGGGAAGAGACGAAGGCCGAGCGGTCATCCCACTCGGCTAACAAGGGACACGACATCAACCCGGCAGTTAAGGCTCCCTCGCTCAACAGGGTGGAGTCGAACATCAAATCACCGGCCGAACGGACAACCAAATCGGCCCGACCTTGGTGTCGCCTGGAGGGAGTTAGTCGATCGGCTCCTCCACTCGGCCCGGGAAAGGCGCTAGCCGAGCGGTTCCTCCGCTCGGCCCGGGGAAAGCGCTAGTCGAGCGGTTCCTCCGCTCGGCCCGGTAAAGGACAAAGGGAGCAGTTGACAATATCTTCCTACGAACCAGTGCCGTTGACAAGAGGCTTGGTCGACGGCATGGTCGGACAAAGAATCGTACGGTGGAAACTTCCACTGTCACGTTAGAGATATGCTCGTGCTATTAAGGTATGACGTCAGACACGCTTTTCTAACACATTCATTCCAGGTATGCTTTGAGGAGTGTGCGCGCATCGAGGGGGGTGCGTGCATGGGGGGTGCGCATCTGGGAAGCTCTATATAAGGACCCCCAAACTTCGACGGAAGTATGCTAACTTTTTTACTATAGCTACAATTCTTGCTTCCCCTTTGCTCTACTTTTTTCTTCCGGAGATCTTACTTGAGCGTCGGAGGGACATCACTGGGGAACCCCTCCCCGACTCGGCATTGTGCTTGCAGGTCCACGTCGGTGGAAGATCTACGCTTGCAGTCTGCAACTAGTCAACGGGAGCGCCACATCCCCAGCGTCCATCGACTCAGCTTTCGGACAGGAGCAAATTTGGCGTCGTCTGTGAGAACGCACCTGAATCTAAGCTAAGGAGATGGAAGAAGCTGGACGCCAGCATACTGTGACGCTCTCCCAAGAGGAGCTCGATGCGCTCATACATGCGCTAGCGGCTAAGATAATAGAGCAGCAACAGAAGGCGCTAGCCGATCGGCTGGCGCAACAAGCAACCTCAGCATCTGGAGGCCGAGCGGCGCACGAAGATCGGCCGGAATAGCTCTCCATATGGGGCCAAAACAAGGGTCCGACCGGCACGCAAGCAGAGGCGCCGCCCGCCCCGATTCCATTCCATCGGGCCTTGTTCCAGATGCCGTCTGAGATCGCGCAAGCAAATCGAGACCAGTCTTCCTCTAACGAAGCTCCCGCTCGGGACGCGAGAAAGGGCAAGGCGGCCCGAGCTGACTCCTCCCCCGAACGGATCAACCGCCAATTCTTCGAGGCAATTTTACAGGATCCTCTCCTGAGGCACTACGCACCCTTGGCGATCGGCGAATACAATGGGTCGACTGATCCGGACGACCACCTCGGTAAGTTCGATAACGCCGCAACCCTTCATCAATACACAGATGGAGTTAAGTGTCAAGTCTTCCTCACCACATTATCCGACTCGACACAACGTTGGTTTCGAAGATTACCGGACAGATCGATTCAGAGCTTCAGAGATTTCTGAACGGCCTTCCTCCACCACTTCGCGAGCAGCAGGCGCTATCAGAATATCAGTGTCAGTATGTTCTCTATGAAGCAAGGGTCGAGAGAGACTCTACGGGCTTACATTCAACGTTTTAACCAGGCGGCCATGGACATCCCTACGGTCTTGTCTGAAACGATGATGCATGCCTTCACCCAAGGACTCATCGATGGGGATTTTTTTCGCTCGCTCATCAAGAAGCCGCCCCGCGATTACGACCATATGCTGAAGAAGGCCAGTGAGTATATCAATGTGGAGGAAGCTCAGGCGGCCGGAAGGAAAGAAGCGCCATTAGAACCATCGGTGCACGCCGAACGAAGGCCGTCGACCAGCCACCAGCCTCCAAGAGGACCCCGAGTTGACGTGGCACGACCACATCAAGAGCCAAGGCCACATGTCGTCCAACACGTGGCTACCGAGCGGCCAAGGCTCAAGGGAAAGGTATGGACTCCCATGTTCTGTACCTTCCATCAATCGACAACCCATAACATCCGCGACTGTCGCGGAGCCCTTGCAGTCTCTCAACCGACTCCTAGGAGTTATCACCGCCGATCGCCTTCCCCCGAATTGCGATATAGGCGGCCGAGCGCCGCACGGCGAGAGTAGACTAGGCGGTCACCTGAGCGGCATCATCATCATCAAGCAAGGAGTGACGACCACGCCCAAATCCCACATGAGCGAGTCAGGCACTCTGCTCGGGAGGAGGAGAACCGAAGCAACGCCGCTCGGGGTGAGATCAACATCATAGCTGGTGTACCAACCAGCGGAGACTCTAACCGAGCCCGAAAGTCGTATGCTCGGTGTAGAAAGTTGCCGGTTCTCTCTTGCAATAGATAACCGGGTAAGGACTGAGAAATGTATCTAAATATGATCAATTAGATGTGAACCTACGTTGTCCTTACACAGAAGCGCACCTATTACTATGCCTTCCTCGGATATCAACATAGAAGCCCACAACTTATTAATCTATCAAGATACAAGAAACTAATCACAAGATCCATCCTACTCTCTTGAATATTCCTATTTCCTCTTCAAGATTATCTCTCAAACGTCCTTACACGGGCTTGCACCTGTCACGTGGATCCCTCGGATGATCGAGTGAGAGTTTATCTTTACTAAGTCCACAAGAAATCCAAACAATCAATCAAGAATGAGAATTAAGCACAAATCACCATTAATCATTCAAGATCTAATTGATACAAGCAAGACAATGTCATTGAAACAAGAAATTGGAAAATCCATAAGAGATTACATCAATCCATCATACAAATACTCCCTTAATCCTAGAATACAATATCTACTCCATGAATCGAGGAAGAATACCCGAAGAAATAAAGATTACAAGCATTTCTTAAATCCCCAATCCAAGAAACCAAGAAAAGGGGGAAAGAGAAAACTTATCTACGAAGAAACCTCGTCTTCGGATCCAATCCTCGCTCCGGAATCGAAATCGTCAAGAACTTCCATTCTGCACAACCACTGCAGCCATTCCTCCAAATCTGGCCTTCTCCCAAAGGCCACTACTTAGCCTCTGCAAGCAAGACTCCACTACACAAATTCTAAATTTCCCTCACCGCTCTCTCTCTCGCTCTGGCCTCTTCCTTCTCCGCCAGCTTGCATCGCAGTTGACTGAAGTTCCCCAAACTGGTGCACACGACCACCACCGCTTGGCCTCTGAAACCTCACACGGCCGTGTTGATCTACACGGCCATGTAAGGCATCTGCTCTAATTTCTTCAAATCAAGACACGGCCGTGTGAGATTCACACGGCCATGTCCTCTTCCCTTCCTGTTAAAACTACACGGCCGTGTGTGGTACACGGCCTGATGCTCTCTCCCTTCAATTCCTTCCAAGCTTGTCCGAGGACGCATAATCTTCACCAATTTCGACTCCTGTGTACAGAAAATGCACAAAAAGTAGATCTCCGAACCAAAAGAGTAAATATGCTAAAAGGAAAGCTGGAAGTATAAAAATGCATAGATCAAGCATGCTCAAAGTATGTAAATGTGCGTAAAAACATGCATAAAAGAGTATATAATCTACGCACATCACACCCCCAGACTTAAACCTTTGCTTGTCCTCAAGCAAAATGCTGCAGTCTAAATTCATATGTTCTATAACACATTCATAAAACCTAGTGCACTTTCCTAACTCTATCAAAAAGTTTCATTAACAAGCGTGATCATGGAAACAAGTAAAGTATGGTTTAAGCATAAGAATCTTGTGCACAGTGTAAAAGTAACTCAACACCCTTCAAGTCTCAATCCATGTCCTAGTCAAGTCGTCATCAAATTTGAATTCCTAATGTTTCCAGTGAAAGACAAGTAACCAGTGATAGGCACTTACTCACCATTCACTTGGTTCATATTTCTCAACTAACCCAAGGTCTCAAAGGTGTGCTCAATCTCAAGGGAAGCTAGGCATCCATTTCCCCAGTAACCTAACTTGGTCTCAAAGGGGTGACTTGCTAGATTCCACTCATGACAACTGTTTTTTATATCCCTTATTTTTTTTTTTATAAGTGTTTGCATTGTGCAAAACTTATTCACAAATGTACTTTTAGCACACATGTTGGGATATTTTGATTTTTCCAAATGAGCTTTAATGATTTGAGCCTCATCCAGTAACCAAAATGAAAGTTGAGAAATCACCATGGAAACCAAGTACTAAGCAAACAAGATGAATCATGACTATTTCAATGACATTAACTATTCAAGCATCAAGCACAAGTGTAGTGAAGATAAAATCCTTAAGGTTGAACCAAAACTAAAACTCATCACCATAAGATTCTTAGCTTATTAATGCTTCCCAAGATAGAAAAAAGAACTACACAAAGTTTACTACTAGCATCATTCGAACATCATGAATCAAGACAATAATCGTGCTAACATTTCACTTGAATCCAAGAAAGCATATAAGTGAAGATTTGATGTTCTCAATTTTTTTTTTTTTTGCCATGATTATTTCAAAAACAAGCAAAATAAAGCAACAAGCAATGAAAATATGAACCAACATGAAAAACTAACAAAAACTAAAAACTGAAAACCAAACTAAACAGTACATGACACCCCCCCAGACTTAAACTTTTCATCGTCCTGATGAAATCAATATGGTGGAGGAGGTGGAAAGTCAGGAAAATCAGGGAAGAAAAATGCAAAATCTTTAACAAACCATTTAACTTCGTTTCTGAAAAAATTATGATACTCAAACAATTTATCAATATCATCCTGCACAAATCTCATAAAACCTCTAAGATCTTCATGAAATTCCATTTTAGCCTTATAAGCATTCATCATTTTAGAAATCTTATCACACAATTTTCTCTCACTCTTAAAACAATCTTGTAGCTTTTTAAATAATTCCTCCTTCATAAGCTTCTTATTCTCAAGAAATTCATTAGTTGAATCTAAATTACTATGAATATTCTTTAAAGCAGAATTAAGTTCTTGAAACATAAAACTATGAATCTTTTGGTTACCCTTAGAAACATTTCTTGGAGTAAAAGATGACAAAGCTCTAGATTGTTGCCTAGCTAACTTTAAACACCAATTCTCTTTATTATGAATTGTAGTAAAATCATGATTGGACAATTTTAAAGGGAAACCATTTTTAATGAATAAACTAAATCCATGCTCTTCATGCTTAATCATTTTCATTGCTAAACATGAATTCAAATCCAATGTACAAGAACTCTCCACCACCTCTAATTCACTCAAATCACATCCTAATACTAAGGCCAATTGAGTAAATAATCCCCCTAAAATAATAGGTGTGGTAGAATTCGATTTCCCTAATTTTGCCAAATGTTTAAGAAAGAAATAACCAGAATTAATTTGAACATTTTCGACCATTGCCCACAAACAATACAAATCTATAAGTCTTACTGATCCCTCTTTGTCCTCCCTTCCAAATATAGTGTTTTCATGAATAAGTAAGCATATTTAAAAATAGGATTGATAATTTGGAAAACTCTAGAATTATGAGGATCAAATAGCGGTTGTTCAGAAATTTGTCGCCAAAAATGTGAATTCTCAAATTGGGGCAAAATCACACACACATCATTATTTGGCAATTCATAACAAGTATTAAAATCTCCCAACGTCCATTCATAACTTTCATTAAACAAACGAAATTTAAACTTCCCCCCACCTTGAACATTATCAACCTCTATTGAGCTTAAAAATTCAAAAACAATTCTAGGATAAGTAGGATATTTTATGTTCACTAAACCACTCCATCCTATCCTTTCAAATAACCAAACTAAATCATCCTTAAACCCCAAAGTTTATAAAGTTTCAACATCAAGAAACCTAGTGCTTAAAAGAGGTCGTTTACATAAAGAAGAATATCTATACCGTTGCTCATCACTAGAGAAAACAATACCAAAGTCATTAGAAATACCTTTAAAGCAAACATTCCTCTCCTTTCTTGCAACCACCTTCTCCTTCCCTTTTCTTGTGGCCGAAATCTCCTCAATCACGTTTTTCATGGAAGAAAATCAAATCTCCTTAAGAAGAATGAGAAAGAAAAATTAGAAGAAGTAGTTTAAATCTTTAGAAATGGGAAAATAGGAAAGAGGAACGAGCGGCGGTACACGGCCGTGTGCCGCCCACACCCCGTGCCCTAATTCCCTAAAAAGATGTGGATCAGGCCATGTGATATCACACGGCCATATTCATTTCTCATCGCATGGCCGTGTCTGTGACACGGCCCCCTTCTCTTTCTTCTCTGGATTCCAGACACGGGCCGTGTCTGGGACACGACCTAGACCTTTTTCTCCTCGGGATTCTTTACACGGCCGTGTTTGAGACACAGCCTAGACCTTTTTCTCCTCGGGAGATCCTACACGGCCGTACCTGGATGACACGGCCCAAGCACTTCCCTTGAATGTCATGGCTTAACCTGAAAACAAAATTAAAAACAAGTAAAAACCAACAAAATGAATTTATACTAGCTAAAAGAATTCAATCTAGAGGGTGAGGTTCAGAAAAATACAACCTTTGTACCTCTTCTATTTTCGTACCATGAATATATTTTTTCAAACATTGACCATTTACCTTAATTATCCCAAAATCTTTGTTCCAAATATCCACAGCTCCAAAAGGATAAGCCTTCTTTACCTCATATGGACCCGTCCACCTTGACTTAAGTTTCCCAGGAAAAAGTTTTAATTTTGAATTGAACAACAAAACCAAATCTCCTACATTAAAGTCTTTATGAAGAATGTGCTGATCGTGCCATTTCTTCGTCCTTTCTTTGTAAGATTTAGCATGCTCATATGCATCCATCCTTAATTCATCAAGTTCGTTCAACTGAAGCTTCCTTTTCTCCCCTGCTTCCTTTAAATCCATATTCAAATTTGCAATTGCCCAATAAGCCTTATGTTCTAGTTCAACTGGAAGATGGCAAGGCTTACCATAAACTAATCGAAATGGGGTCATCCCAATAGGAGTTTTATAAGCAGTTCGATATGCCCATAAAGCATCATCTAATTTCAATGCCCAATCCTTTCTTGAAGTGGATACAGTCTTTTCCAATATGGACTTAATTTCCCGGTTAGATATCTCAGCTTGCCCATTAGTTTGAGGATGATAAGGTGTTGCTACTTTATGCTTCACTCCATATCTTCTAAGTAAGTTTTCAAACTGTTTCTCTATAAAATGTGATCCTCCATCACTAATGATTGCCTTTGGCACCCCAAATCTTGGAAAGATAATACTCCTAAATAATTTGATAACTGTTTTGCATCGCACGTAGGAGATGCCACTGCTTCTACCCATTTGGACACATAATCTACCGCCACAAGAATATACCTATTCCTATATGAAAGAGGGAAAGGTCCCATGAAATCAATTCCCAAACATCAAATAACTCAACCTCAAGAATGTAATTTAACATCGTTTCATTTCTTTTAGTTATATTCCCAGTTCTCTGACATTGATCACAAGACTGAACAAACAACTTAGCATCCCTGAATAAGGTTGGCCAATAAAATCCTGCTTGAAGAATTTTCGTAATCGTTTTTGAACTACCCAAATGTCCTCCATAGGACGAAGAATGACAATGAAACAAGATATCTCTAACTTCTTCTTCAGGTATACATCTTCGATAAATCACATCATTGCACTTCTTATACAGGAGAGGTTCATCCCAAACATAATTCTTAACTTCTGAAAAAAGCTTTTTCCTTTGTTGATGAGAAAAATCCGGAGGTAACACTCCACTAGCAAGGAAATTCACAAAATCTACGTACCAAGGAGTTTTCACACTTGATAAAGCTAATAAGTGTTCATCCGAGAATATGTCATCAATAGGTAAATCAAAATCCACCTCATTTTCTGACTTTTGAGATATTCTAGACAAATGATCCGCTACTACATTTTCAGCTCCTTTCTTATCCCTAATCTCAAGGTTGAACTCTTGCAAAAGTAAAATCCACCTGATTAACCTAGGTTTAGCGTCTTTCTTTCCAAGTAGATACCGAATAGCTGTATGATCAGTATATGCTATTACTCTTGATCCTACTAGATAGGATCTAAATTTATCAATAGCAAATACCACTGCCAATAATTCTTTTTCTGTAGTAGAATAGTTTACTTGGGCTGCATCAAGTGTTTTACTTGCATAATGGATCGCATGTAAAATCTTATTTCTTCGTTGTCCCAAAACTGCTCCTACAGCAAAATCACTAGCATCACACATTATTTCAAAAGGAAGATCCCAATCAGGTGCTTGAATGACTGGAGCTGTTGTAAGAGCACTCTTGATTTTATTGAAGGCTTCAATACATTCGCTATCAAAACAAAACTCAACATCTTTAATCAACAGATTAGTTAATGGCTTGGAAATCTTTGAAAAGTCCTTAATAAAACTTCTATAGAAACCAGCATGTCCTAAAAAACTCCTAACTCCTTTTACATTGATGGGTGGGGGTAATTTGTCTATTACTTCCGCTTTTGCTTGATCTACCTCAATACCACGCTCTGAGATTTTATGCCCCAAAACTATTCCTTCCTTAACCATAAAATGACATTTTTCCCAGTTCAACACTAGGTTTGTATCTTCACACCTTTTTAGAACAGTAGAAAGATTTGACAAACAAGAATCAAAGTCATTTCCATAAACTGAGAAGTCATCCATGAAAACCTCCATAATTTTTTCTATTAAATCTGAAAAAATTGCCATCATACATCTCTGAAAAGTGGCTGGAGCATTACAAAGCCCAAATGGCATTCGACGATAAGCAAAGGTACCATAAGGGCAAGTAAAAGTAGTCTTCTCCTGGTCTTGAGGATGAATTGGAATTTGAAAAAATCCAGAATATCCGTCCAAGTAACAAAAGTAGGAATGTTTAGCTAATCTTTCAAGCATTTCATCAATAAATGGTAAAGGGAAATGATCCTTCCTTGTTTCTTTATTCAACTTCCGATAATCAATGCACATTCGCCACCCCGTCACTGTTCGTGTTGAAATTAGCTTATCTTCTTCATTCTTGATAACAGTCATTCCTCCTTTCTTTGGAACCACGTGGACTGGACTCACCCATTCACTATCCGAAATTGGGTAAATAATCCCTGCATCAAGAAGTTTAATCACTTCCTTCTTTACTACCTCTTTTAAATTTGGATTTAGTCTCCTTTGATGCTCAATTGAGTTCTTGTACCCTCTTCAAGTAAAATTCTATGCATACAGAGAGATGGACTAATCCCTTTTATATCATCAATTGTATATCCAATGGCCTTTCTATGCAACCTTAACTCATCCAACAGTCTCTTTGTTTCAAACTCATTTAACTGAGCATTAATTATAACTGGATAAGTAGAATTCGGCCCAAGAAATTCATATTTAAAATTTGGTGGTAATGGTTTAAGTTCAAGTTGAGGTGGTACTATTTCTGGTAAAACTGGCTCTTGTTCTATCAACATAGTCTCCTCCTTAGCCAAGCTTTCTTCTAAAAACTCTTCATTATCTAAAGACAGATCATCCTCCTTATGATCACCAAGACATACCCCCTTTTCTGTTGAAAATGTTTTTTCACCAAACATTTTTGATAATGATTCACAGCACCAAGAAAATAATGTTTGGAAATCGTTTTGATTCAAGATAAGCCCTTTTTCAACATCATCCTTTTCTCTAATGATATCCATTGTTAAGAATGAGCTATCTTGCTCTGCCCAATCATTGGAATTTTGCGTAATTCTGCCAACTATATCAAAAGTTTCTTCTAGACTTTTTTTTTCAAAAAATGATCCTCCAGATGCTAAATCCAGTTGATTCTTATTTGAGAAAGAAAGCCCAACATAGAACAAATGCATAATTAACCATTTCTCAATTCCATGATGTGGACATAACTACAGAAGAGAAGAATATCTTTCCCAGGCTTGGTATAATTTTTCTCCATCCAATTGCTTAAAATTTAAAATTTGACTTCTCAAATAAGTAGTTTTCCTTGGAGGGAAATATTGGTCAAGGAATTTTTGCTCTAACTCATCCCATGTTTTGATACTTTGAGACTTTAGAGAATTATACCATCTTTTTGCAGCATCCTTCAGACTAAAAGGAAAAGCAAGCAACTGAACAATATCAGATGAAACTTCTTCATATTTCAAAGTATAACAATATCTATAAAACTCTATCAAATGGGAATAAGGGTTCTCAATCTCCAATCCTCCAAACTGAGTTTTCTGAACCATGGAAACAAAAGATGGCTTGAGTATAAAATTTCTTGCTTGTATGTTAGGGTAAACAATTGCTCCCATTTGTTTTGCAGACTTCGGAGCTCAATAATCTCCTAGTGACTTGCACACCATGTTTAGATATTCTTGTTCTTCTATTTGCCTTTGCAGAATTCTTCTTTTATGGAAAGGTCTGTCAATCTCAGGGTCAAAAGGAAAGAATTCCCCTGCAAAGTTAGATCTTCGCATACACAAGAACAAGATAGCAAATGACAATTCAACAGAAAAAGAAAAAAATAAAAGAATCAAAAATACAGAATTAAATTTGTACAAAAAGAATTAACAAGAAGTAAAAGTTATACAAGAAAGTAAAAATAGAAATCTAATGATTAGTTACAACTATGCAATATGAAAGGAAAACAAATGTTATGTTTAGTCTAACTCAATTGATAATTCCTAATGTTATAGCGCAGTCCCCGGCAACGGCGCCAAAAACTTGTTACGCTCCGCAAGTGTACGGAAATGTCGCAAGTAATATAAAAGATTATCGTATCCACAGGGACTGGAATAAGCACTAGAAATGCCTCAATGCGAATTAGCTAAACAACTATCCAATTGTTTCAAATGCAAAGTGAAGGTAAACAAATCTAATATTAAAGATCAACAAACAAGAGTTTAGCGTTTTGGGTTATGATAAGGGGAGATTCTAGGAGTTTCGGTTTCTTTGTAAGATTTCTTGAATGTAAATGGTTCACCAATTCTTATCCCTCAATTGCCAAACACTTGTAGAAAGTTGCCGGTTCTCTCTTGCAATAGATAACCGGCTAAGGACTGAGAAATGTATCTAAATATGATCAATTAGACGTGAACCTACGTTGTCCTTACACAGAAGCGCACCTATTACTATGCCTTCCTCGGATATCAACATAGAAGCCCACAACTTATTAATCTATCAAGATACAAGAAACTAATCACAAGATCCATCCTACTCTCTTGAATATTCCTATTTCCTCTTCAAGATTATCTCTCAAACGTCCTTACACGGGCTTGCACCTGTCACGTGGATCCCTCGGATGATCGAGTGAGAGTTTATCTTTACTAAGTCCACAAGAAATCCAAACAATCAATCAAGAATGAGAATTAAGCACAAATCACCATTAATCATTCAAGATCTAATTGATACAAGCAAGACAATGTCATTGAAACAAGAAATTGGCAAATCCATAAGAGATTACATCAATCCATCATACAAATACTCCCTTAATCCTAGAATACAAGATCTACTCCATGAATCGAGGAAGAATACCCGAACAAATAAAGATTACAAGCATTTCTTAAATCCCCAATCCAAGAAACCAAGAAAAGGGGGAAAGAGAAAACTTATCTACGAAGAAGCCTCGTCTTCGGATCCAATCCTCGCTCCGGAGTCGAAATCGTCAAGAACTCCCCTCGAATCGCCCAGAAATCCTTCCAAGAACGGGAGGATACCACCAAACCTTGCCTTCTCCCAAAGGGGAAGAGATCCCCTTTCAATTCATAAAGGAGGGTTTAAATAGAGGAGGAAATCGGGCGCCACACGACCCCATGACACGGCCGTGTGAGATTCACACGGCCATGTCCTCTTCCTTCTCTGCCAAAGCTGCACGGCTTCACACGGCCGTGTGGTGCACACGGCCACCACCTGCTTGGCCTCTGGAAACCTCACACGGCCGTGTAGATCTACATGGCCATGTAAGGCATCTGCTCTAATTTCTTCAAATCAAGACACGGCCGTGTGAGATTCACACGACCATGTCCTCTTCCCTTCTTGTTAAAACTACACGGCCGTGTGTGGTACATGGCCTGATGCTCTCTCCCTTCAATTCCTTACAAGCTTGTCCGAGGACGCATAATCTTCACCAATTTCGACTCCTGTGTACAGAAAATGCACAAAAAGTAGATCTCCGAACCAAAAGAGTAAATATGCTAAAAGGAAAGCTGGAAGTATAAAAATGCATAGATCAAGCATGCTCAAAGTATGTAAATGTGCGTAAAAACATGCATAAAAGAGTATATAATCTACGCACATCACTCGGCGATTAGAGATCCATGCTGTAGGGTGCAGCCAAGAGAGGGCGAGCGGGCCTGAAATCAGCTTTGGTCCCAAGGATCTTGATGGAATTGAAGTGCCGCACGATGACACCCTCATCATCCGTGCGGTAATCGCCAACTATACTATTCATCACATATTTATTGACACAGGGAGCTCGGTCAACATTATCTTTAAGAAGGCCTTCGACTAACTCCAGATCGATCGGGCCGAGTTGCTACCGATGACGACCCCTTTGTATGAGTTCACCGATAATGAGATCCAGCCGATCGGTCAGACAAGGTTGGTCATATCACTCAGAGAGGAGCCACTCCAAAGGACTAGGACTACCACCTTTATCGTCGTGGACGCCCCATCAACCTGTAACGTCATCCTGGGCTGACCATCCCTCAATGAATTCCGAGCGGTAGTCTCCACCTATTGCCAGAAGATCAAGTTCCCCGTGGATGATCGGGTCGGAGAAGTTAAAGGAGATCAACTGGCTGCTCGGCGCTGCTACGTCGAGATGGTGAAGGCGGAGGCTAAGTCCGCTCGGAAAATTTCCCGACTCGAGGTAAACGCCATAACCGAAAAACCTCCTACTTTAGTTTATGAAGAGAAAGAAGAGGCGCAGATATACCCCGGCCGGGCGGAGGCAACAACTTTCATAGCGACCGACCTAAAAGCTGAGTAGAAGGATAAGCTGATTAGATGCCTTCAGCGAAATCATGATGTCTTCGCCTGGTCCACCCATGAACTACCCGGCATTTCCCCGAGCGTAGCGCAGCATGAGCTCCACGTCCGGCCGGATGCCAAGCCAGTGAAGCAAAGGAAAATGGACTTTAGCGCCGAGCAGAATCAGATCATCCGAGCTGAAGTAGAGAAGTTGCTAGACGCCGACCACATCCGAGAGGTCCAGTTCCTGAGCTGGCTCGTAAATGTGGTGTTGGTCTCGAAGTCGGGCAACAAGTGGAGGGTCTGCATTGACTTTCGAGACCTCAACAAGGCCTGCCTGAAGGACTTTTATCCATTGCCAAGGATCGATCAGATGGTGGACTCCACAGCAGGGTGCGAGCTAATATACATGCTGTACGCATATCAAGGGTATCATCAAATGCCGCTCGCCCGAGAGGATCAAGAGAAGGTGAGCTTCATCACGGCGGACGACACCTACTGTTACAATGTGATGCTGTTTAGACTAAAGAATGTCGGGGCTACCTACCAGCGGCTCATGAATAAGGTGTTCCGAAAGCAGATCAGACGAAACATGGAGGTATATGTCGACGACATACTCGTTAAGTTCCTTCGAGCTGCTGATCTCTATGCAGATATAGAAGAAACTTGTCAGACGTTCTGCGCATACGGAATCAAGCTGAACCCGAGCAAGTGTCTGTTCGGCTCAAAGGAGGGAAAATTCCTCGGTTATATAGTCACGGAGCGGGGCATCGAGGCAAACCCCAGTAAGGTGAAGGCGCTGCAAGATATGCCGCCGCCAAGGAATTTGAGGGAAGCTCAGCGCCTCATCGATCGGATAACTGCCTTATCTCGGTTCATCTCCAAGTCCGCCGATCGGAGCCTTCCTTTTTTCAAGATACTACGCCGAGCTACCAAGTTCCAATGGGACGAAGAATGCGACCGGGCGTTTGAAGAACTAAAAGCATATCTGAATTCCTTGCCTATATTAGCTAAGCCAACCACCGGCGAGTCGCTCCGCATTTATTTGTCCTCAACTGAGCACGCTGTCGGTTCGCCATTGGTGTGACAGAACGACGAGAAACAACCAGTGTATTTCCTGAGCCAGATTTTAAAAAATATTGAATTCCGCTACACTGGTCTCGAGAAACTTGCCTTTGCTTTGGTGCTCGCCGCTCGGAGGCTTCGATCATACTTCCTCGCGCATATGATCATAGTAATGACCAACAACCCTCTGGGTAGAGTCCTCCTCAATCCAGAGGCATCCGAGCGGCTAATCAAATGGACAACGGAGCTTAGTGATTTTGACATACAGTATTAGCCCCGAACGACCATCAAGGCACAATCCTTGGCGGACTTTGTCACTGAAGTACAGAATCTCGAGCCAGAAGCCACTTGGAGGATATATGTGGACGGATCGTCCACTCAGCAAGGAAGTGGAGTCGGTATATTACTGATCTCCCCTCGGGAAGAACGGATGTATCTATCCGTTCGGCTAGAATATCAGGCAACCAATAATGAGGCCGAATACGAGACGCTCATAGTAGGCTTGCAGGCATCTCGGCATGTTGGAGCGATCAAGGTCTTGATTCACTCGGATTCCCAGTTAGCCTCTCAGCAACTCAATGAGACATTTGAGATAAGCAACACTCGACTGAAGCTCTACACTGAGGCCTTCGAAAAGCTAAAAGCCAACTTCCGAGAGGTGATTATTCAGAAGATACCCCGAGCGGAAAATCAAGTGGCAGATGACCTGGCTAAGATAGCCAGCTCCATATTGTCGATTGTTATATTGCAACCAATCGAGCAGGTATCTCTGGTGGCACACATTGATCGGATGGAAGGACTCACCTTCCCAAATAATTGGAGGACAATGCTAATAGAATTCCTACGATCGGGAATTACACCGTCCGATCGGGAGGAAGCTCACCTGTTGAGAAGGAGAGCAGGAAGATTCACGCTAATTGGGGATCAACTGTACAAGAAAGCTTTCTCCCGACCCCTACTCAAGGGCATCGGACCCGAAGACATCGATTACATTCTACAGGAGGTGCATCAAGGAACTTGTGGAGGACACCCAGGCGGTTGGTCATTGGCTAGAAAGATACTGCTGGTCGGATATTTTTGGCCAACCCTCCAAGCAGATGCCACTCGGACAGTGTCCACCTGCCTGTCCTGCCAGAAGTATCACAACCTCTCGCACCGACCCACTGAAGAGATGACGACGTCCATAGTATCCTACCCGTTCGATTAGTAGGGCATGGATATAGTGGGGCCCTTCCCCATGGCGACCGATCAATGAAAGTTCCTGCTCGTCGCAGTAGACTACTTCTCCAAATGGGTCGAGGCCGAGCCGCTCGCAAGAATAACTGAGCAAATGGTTCAGAAATTCATCTGGCAGCACATCATATGTCGGTTCGGAATTCCGCGTCGGCTCATCTCCGACAACGGGAGACAGTTCGCCGGACAACATCTCAAAGAATGGTGCGAAGGGTACGGGATTCAGCAGGCCTTCACCTCTTTAGCGTATCCCCAAAGCAATGGACAGACTGAAGTCGCCAATCGAGGGATTCTGCGAATTCTTCGAGTTCGGCTCGACCACGTCGGAGGCAGCTAAGTAGATGAGCTTTCGGGCGTGCTATGGGCAATCCGCATGACTCCTAAGGAGGGGACAGGGGTGACACCGTTCCACTTGGTTTATGGAGGCGAAGCAGCCATCTCTGTTGAAGTCGGAGTTGAATCCGATCAGCTGCAGCAGTATAGCGAGGACAACGCCGAGCGGAGACTCCTGGAACTGGACTTGGTGGACGAAGCAAGCGCCAAAGCAGCCGTTCGGCTGACGGCCTACCGATAGAGGATGAGCCAGAACTACAACAGGCGGGTAATACCCAGATCTTTTCAGGTCGATGACTTCGTATGGAAGAAGGTGAAGCCAGTCGGGGATGTCACCAAGATGGAGGCTCCTTGGGTCGGACCCTTCAAGGTCATGGAAAAGCTCTAGTCGGGTGCTTATTACCTAGAGGATGAGGATGGGCGGAAACTAGAGCATCCATGGAGTGCAAACCACCTCCAGCCGTACAGAGCTAGGTGAAAGGTGCGCTGATATAACTAATGCCATATAATCTTCATTTTTTTTGCGTCCTTCGACTGCAGGATTAAAATCTAAAGCAAGAGTTTACAAAGTTATCGCCGAGCGGCCAGTCCGCCTTGAAGACCGTCGAGCGGCGACGTTAAACCTCAGAGTCTGAGCTGCGACTATAAAAACCCCGCCTTAAAGATCGTCGAGCGACGGTATTAAACCCAGAGTTGGAGCGGCGACTATAAAAACCATGCCTTGAAGACCGTCAAGCGGCGACGTTAAACCCCAGAGTCGAAGTGGCGACTATAAAAACCCCATCCGAGAGACCGTCGAGCGACGACGTTATGTTAGGATCGATGATCGCGGCTAGAGAGGGGGGGGTGTGAATAGCCGACCCCAAATCTTCGCGTTTCTTCCTACGATTAGGGTTAGCGCAGCGGAAATAAACAAAAGAAACGACAACGGAGAATAGCAAACCTCAAACTCGTCGATGTAACGAGGTTCGGAGATGATACTCCTACTCCTTGGCGTGTCCGTAAGGTGGACGAAGCCTATCAATCCGTCGGTGGATGAGACCCCGGAAAACCGGCTAATAACAACTCCTTCTGGGTGGAGAAACCTCGCCACAATAACTTGCAACAACAAGATAGAAATATAGCAAGAAATACAAACAATATGAATGTAAAACACCTTGCTTGCCTTCGACTGATTTCTGTTGACGAAGCAGCAACTTCACGGAAGAACTGCAGCAGCTGACCAGTCGGGGAAGCTCACACGAAGCTTCACGAAGCAGAGAGCTCAGCAAAGCTCAAGTGCAGCAAGAAGAAGAAGCAACAAGGAAGAAGTAACATTAGAACAGTAGCTCCTTAACCCCTTTTATAACCTGCGAAGAAGACACAGAAGAAACTAGCCGTTGCTACGCAACGGCTAGGACGTGGACCGATCAGGCTTCATCCTGATCGGTCCACAAGGGTCCTGATTGGTCACAAGACCGATCAGGCCCTTCCCTGATCGGTCATGTGGACCGATCAGGTCCTTCCCTGATCGGTCCCATGACCGATCAGGACCTTTCCCTCCCGAAGGTGATCTCCTTCTGATCGATCACTGATCGGTCTTCTGACCGATCAGATAAGCAACAGAATGCTTCTGTTTGGTTACTGATCGGTCACCAGACCGATCAGATAACTCAGCGTATCACTGGATCGGTCACCAGACCGATCCAGGTTTAGAGCTCCCAGCCCTAAACCCTACTTGGTCCTGAGAACGAGCTACCGAGCCCTCTCCGACTTCGTCCGGTCCAGAGAACGAGCTACCGAGCCCTCTCTGACCTAGTCCGGAGAACGAGCTGCCGAGCCCTCTCCGACTTCGTCTGGTCCAGAGAACGAGCTACCGAGCCCTCTCTGACCTAGTCCGGAGAACGAGCTACCGAGCCCTCTCCGACTCCATCCGGTCCAGAGAATGAGCTACCGAGCCCTCTCTGACCTAGTCCGGAGAACGAGCTACCGAGCCCTCTCCGACTTCGCATGCCAAGCTTCCATACTTGGACTTTTCTCGTGCCAAGTCTCCATACTTGGGCTTTTCCCGTGCCAAGCTCCCTGCTTGGACTTTTCCGTGCCAAGTCTCCATACTTGGACTTTACCCGTGCCAAGTCTCCATATTTGGACTTTTCACCAGATGTCTGGTCAACCTTGACCCATCTGGATTCCCCTTGCCCGGCTTCACTCACCAGGACTTCCAAACTGCCTAGCTTCACTCACTAGGACTTTCCGAACTGCCTGACTTCACTCACCAGGACTTGTCCAACTGCCTGGCTTCACTCACCAGGACTTTCCCACTGCCTGGCTTCACTCACCAGGACTTTCCCTCTGCCTGGCTTCACTCACCAGGACTTTCACTTTCACCTAGCTTCACTCACTAGGATTTTTTGACTGCCTGGCTTTACTTACCAGGACTTTCCGAACTGCCTAACATCCCAGTTAGGACTTCCCAGTCAAGTATCCGGTCAACCTTGACCTACTTGATTCTTCTTCATTCAACCTGATCAGACCCTGATCAGTATCTCTCCGCATGGACAACTGCACCTGCATTGTCCATGTCTACATGTCTTTCTGTATTTTCAAACATCGAAACCATAACCAAGGTTTACGCTTGGTCAAGGTCAACCTTGACCTACTGGAAATTGCACCAACAATCTTCCCCTTTTTGATGTTTGACAATACCTTTAAGTTAGGCTAATCCAATAGTCTCAACTTTCTTCATGCCACTAGGTAATGAAACATAAGTTACAACCTTTCATTCTCCTTCTAAGAAGGCAACCACCTTCTTAGATAATGAAGGCCTAACTTAAACCCTTCATTCTCCCCCTATTGACACACATCAACAAACTCTCCCCCTGAAGAGTAAGTTATCGTTGTTCACAACTTCACTCGTCGTGATCAACAAACTCTCCCACTAACTCCAATGTTCTTCCTTGAACATTCTCTAAACATTCTTCCCCTTTTTGACACACATCAAAAGGAGAGAATCAAGGTCAAGAGTTTCTTCCTAATGAAAGTCCCATACCTTTCATTGAAACCTTAATTTCCCCCTTGATACTAAATTCAACAATTAGTGATAATCCCATATCACTCTTAGGAGTAAAAACTCCCCCTAAAAGTCAACTCCTCCTTGACTAATAGGTAAAACTCCCCCTAAAGGTCAACTCCCCCTTGACCATTGCACCAACAATGTCTTGGAGAGTTTCAAACCTTTAGAGCTCGAAAACACCACCTCCCGAGCTGCAATTTCAGGCAAACAGTCGAAATTCAGCAGGTTGGCACGCGCTGATCGGTCACCTGACCGATCAGACCTTCCCTGGATCGGTCACAGTGACCGATCCACACAGACCTGGACCGATCAGGGAACCTCCTGATCGGTCCACAACCTTGATTCTGATTTCTGAATTCTTCTTCTCCCGAAATTCAAAAACCTCTAGAAAATCACAGAAAATTTCAAAAATTATGAAATTTTGAGGATACATTCCTCATAACATATACTATCATGGAAAAATAGTTTTCTATGAAAATAACTTCCATTTTCAAAACTTGATATAAAGTTCGAAAAACTTTGAGATAGTTCAAGTTTAACTCAACTTTGTATCAACTTGCTCAATGATGAATGCTATCACTAGAAAAGCTTCATAAAGTTTTTTTTTCAAATCAATTTTAAAATGATTTTAAACCCTTTAATTTGGGACCACAATCTTAGGGCTAAATGCACATGACTTGTACACAAGCTTTCCCTATGATCCCCAATTTTGAATTAGGCTCATCTAGGTACAAGAACCATGCACCTTGATCCTAACTCATAATCCTAATATCTCACACTCATCTAAGGTATATCAAACACATTCAAGTCAATTTTGATGTGAGATATGGGTTTAGGTTAGCTTAATCTAAGTTCTCATGCATTTTTCTAAACAACAATTTGATCTCCATATCAAATTGTGTTTCTTATCCTTAAATCAAGTTAATTGATCATTAATGCACAAGGTGATGACATGGCATATAATTGTATCATAAATGGAAACATGTGCCAATGTCATGATGTCATGACATAAAGTATGAAACTTAAATAAAGCATGACATTTAACTAACCTAAGCATTATCATGACATTTTAAATGATCATGAATTAAATATGATGTCATGACATGGCATATGACAAGCAATATATGACAAATAACATGTCAAGGTATAAAAAATACCTAATTCTAGTCTTAGTTGCCATTTTTGATAATTTTGATCATTTTGCCATAAATTCTAAATTCCTAAGTGTAATAGACCTAAAATCACATACCAAGGATGTTTAGATCACTATGTGCCAATTAAATTGACCTAAGAGAACTCCTCAAATGTGATTGGCACATCCTAATCACCTTAGGAATAATTTTCAATTTCATTTTCAAGGCTTGATTGCACCTTGAAAATTCCTAAAGTGCCACCTTTTGCCATGATTAGGTTAACTACCTATTCAAGTAAGATTGACACACCCTAACTCATCTAGCGTGATGAAATCACGCTCCTAGGAACCCAATACCTATTTGAGCTCATTGGGTTCACTAAATATTCACTAGGGATGACTTCCCTAGCAACCCTCCTAATGACCCTCCTAGGCTTTGAAGCCTTGGTCATTTGGGACTCATCAAGATCAACTCTAGGGGTGACTCCCCTTGTGACCTTGGTGATGGTCTTCCTTGCCCTAGATTTTGTTCCATAATCGAATGAAACATTATGATAAGTGGGCTTGACCACTTGGGACTTAGGTTTGTGACCCAAACCTTTCTTGTCCTTGGACATTGGTTTTTGACCCTTAAACCCTAGAAATGAATTCTCCAAGTTTTTAAGAGCCTTTTCCAAAGTATCAAGTCTTGACCTCAAGACTTGATTCTCCTTCTCTAATACCTCAATTTTTAATTTTTCATTTTTCTTTGAGGTATTCCTAGGCATGTGTCTAGTTGATTTGGGATTTCTACCTAGGTTCTCCCTAACCTTAGATGAGTTGATCCTAGGGTTGACTTTCCTAGTGTTATCCTTATCTAGGCTCACATGTTTGGCACCTAAGCATGTGTATTGATTTCTAATGTTATCATGCTTACCATTATTAACAATAGCAATAATGCTACTAGCATGTGTTCTATTTGAATTGCAAAAATGAGCCTTAGAGATTACCTTAGGGTTTGCCTTAGCTCCCCCTATCGATGTGCTCGTCTTCTTGTCCTTGTGAGGTTGCCTCCCCCTCGGACATTGGCTCCGATAATGTCCCCTTCGCTTGCATTGAAAGCACACCACGTGCTCTTTGCCTTTGCGTATCGGGACTCCGACTTTCTTGACCTTTGGCGCCGGTGGAGACTTTCTAATCCTCTTTGGACACTTACTCTTGTAATGTCCATACTCCCTACACTCAAAGCACATTATGTGTAATTTATTTGAAATTGAAATGCTTGAGTTACCTAGGGTTGAGGATGGATGAAGACTTTCTTCTTCATCCCTTCCGGAGGTAGAAGCTTCTTCCTCTTGCTCCATTCTTGAAGAAGAACTCTCCTCCTCTTCTTCCTTAGATGTTGAGTAGCCCTCAACTTCTAATTCCTCTCCTCCATGATGTGAGCTACTTGGCTCATTTGACTCCTCTTCATGGCTTGAAGTGGAGTTCCCCTCATGGAACTTTGCCAAGTTGTTCCACAACTCCTTGGCATCGTTATATCCACCTATCCTACACAAAACATCATTAGGTAAAGAAAATTCAATGATTTTCGTTACCTCATCATTGATGGTTGATTGGTGGATTTGCTCTTTCGTCCACTTCTTCTTCTCTAGGGTTTCTCCTTTCTTATCCATTGGAGGCTTGAAACCTAATTGAACACAACTCCAATTTTCAAGGTTAGTCATAAGAAAATACCTCATTCTTACCTTCCAATACGCGAAGTCATCGCGATCGTAGAAGGGTGGAATGGTGATGTCTTCTCCGAGTTGATCCATCTCTAGCTTGTGCTCCCTCGGGTCTTAATCCGGCGAAGAGCGACCTCTCTCTGATACCACTTGTTAGGATCGATGATCGTGGCTAGAGAGGGGGGGTGTGAATAGCCGACCCCAAATCTTCGCATTTCTTCCTACGATTAGGGTTAACGCAGCGGAAATAAACAAAAGAAACGACAACGGAGAATAGCAAACCTCAAACTCGTCGATGTAACGAGGTTCGGAGATGATACTCCTACTCCTCGGCGTGTCCGTAAGGTGGACGAAGCCTATCAATCCGTCGGTGGATGAGACCCCGGAAAACCGGCTAATAACAACTCCTTCTGGGTGGAGAAACCTCGCCACAATAACTTGCAACAACAAGATAGAAATACAGCAAGAAATACAAACAATATGAATGTAAAACACCTTGCTTGCCTTCGACTGATTTCTGTTGACGAAGCAGCAACTTCACGGAAGAACTGCAGCAGCTGACCAGTCGGGGAAGCTCACACGAAGCTTCATGAAGCAGAGAGCTCAGCAAAGCTCAAGTGCAGCAAGAAGCAGAAGCAACAAGGAAGAAGTAACATTAGAACAGTAGCTCCTTAACCCCTTTTATAACCTGCGAAGAAGACACAGAAGAAACTAGCCGTTGCTACGCAACGGCTAGGACGTGGACCGATCAGGCTTTATCCTGATCGGTCCACAAGGGTCCTGATCGGTCACTGGACCGATCAGGCCCTTCCCTGATCGGTCATGTGGACCGATCAGGTCCTTCCCTGATCGGTCATGTGGACCGATCAGGTCCTTCCCTGATCGGTCCCATGACCGATTAGGACCTTTCCCTCCCGAAGGTGATCTCCTTCTGATCGATCACTGATCGGTCTTTTGACCGATCAGATAAGCAACAGAATGCTTCTGTTTGGTTACTGATCGGTCACCAGACCGATCAGATAACCCAGCGTATTACTGGATCGGTCACCAGACTGATCCAGGTTTAGAGCTCCCAGCCCTAAACCCTACTTGGTCCTGAGAACGAGCTACCGAGCCCTCTCCGTCAGTCGTCCAGAGGATCACTGGATCGGTCTGGTGACCGATCCAACGCCTCTTGATCTACGATTGGTCCAGAGAACGAGCTACCGAGCCCTCTCTGACCTAGTCCGGAGAACGAGCTACCGAGCCCTCTCCGACTCCATCCGGTCCAGAGAATGAGCTACCGAGCCCTCTCTGACCTAGTCCGGAGAACGAGCTACCGAGCCCTCTCCGACTTCGCATGCCAAGCTTCCATACTTGGACTTTTCCCGTGCCAAGTCTCCATACTTGGGTTTTTCCCGTGCCAAGCTCCCTGCTTGGACTTTTTCGTGCCAAGTCTCCATACTTGGACTTTACTCGTGCCAAGTCTCCATACTTGGACTTTACCCGTGCCAAGTCTCCATACTTGGACTTTTCACCAGATGTCTGGTCAACCTTGACCCATCTGGATTCCCCTTGCCCGGCTTCACTCACTAGGACTTCCAAACTGCCTAGCTTCACTCACTAGGACTTTCCGAACTGCCTGGCTTCACTCACCACGACTTTTCCAACTGCCTGACTTCACTCACCAGGACTTTCCCACTGTCTGACTTCACTCACCAGGACTTTCCCTCTGCCTGGCTTCACTCACCAGGACTTCCACTTTCACCTAGCTTCACTCACTAGGATTTTCTGACTGCCTGGCTTCACTTACCAGGACTTTCCGAACTGCCTAACATCCCAGTTAGGACTTCCCAGTCAAGTATCCGGTCAACCTTGACCTACTTGACTCTTCTTCATTCAACCTGATCAGACCCTGATCAGTATCTCTCCGCATGGACAACTGCACCTGCATTGTCCATGTCTACATGTCTTTCTATATTTTCAAACATCGAATCCATGACCAAGGTTTACGCTTGGTCAAGGTCAACCTTGACCTACTGAAAATTGCACCAACACGTTAAACCCCAGAGTCGAAGCGACGAATATAAAAACCCCATCCGGGAGACTGTCGAGCAACTATGTTAAACCCCAGAGTCGAAGTGACGACTATAAAACCCCGCCTTGAAGACCGTCGAGCGGCGACGTTAAACCTAGGTCTCCACCGACGGTCGAGCGGCGACCTTAAACCCGTATCTTCACCGACCAACTTATTAGAACATCTATCTTCCTCGTTCGGGGTCGAGCGATCATTACTGGTCTTGGACCAGCTTCAGATATTTTATCTCCCCCGGTCGGGGTCGAGAGATCGTTACCGGTCTCGGACCAGTCTTATCAGATCTTCTATTTCCCTCGTTTGGGGTCGAGCTGTCTCGAAGACCGACTTGAAGATCCTGCCTTGAAGGCCGTTGAGCGGCGACATTAAGCTCCAACCTTGGAAAATCGTCTAGCAGGGACGCTAAAACCAAAGTCGAGTGACGACTACAAATCCCGAAGGTATGATCCTAAATATTTCAATAACAATAGTACGGGTGCCACAGCTGATCGGAACTACACAACCAAAAACTTCAAATGGATGCCATACGAAGAGGGCACAAAAAGGACTTCATTAATAAACACTGCCGAACGGCAGGATTACATTCTAGGATTACAAAAAATGCTCTTTACCGACCCCTCGCTCACTCAATATACTCGAAGGCCTCGTTAGGGATGAACTCGAGTAGCTGGACTTGGTTGACATCCTTGTCGGACAGAGTTTTAGAAATATGGCCGCTCTGCCTGAGCTGGAGAAGAGTAACATTGATCGCCAGCTCAAACGAGCGGACAATCCAGTCGGTCACCTTCTCCAAAAATTGGTCCGAGCGTAGGTATTGTTGCTTTAGGACAGCAAAGCGACCCGGCTCGGTCTCCTGATAGGTTTTCTAGGCAGCACACGAAGCCTCTAACTCCTCTTCAAGGTGCTTCACTTGGCCTTGAAGTTCAACCTCCTTAGCCGAACGACTCTCCCGTTCGACCACTAGGAATCCCTCCGCCTTCTTCAGATCCTCGGCTAGTTGCCGGGCCTCCTTGTTTTTTCCCTCCAGATCGGCGATGGTCCGTAGTTTCCTTGTGGAAGCTAGATCGAGTTTCTGATCGTAAGTCTTCAGTTGTGCTTCGATCTGGCCTAGCCTATTGGCCTGCTCGGTCGATTTTTGCTGCTCCGCCGCCAGGAGTTATTGAGCCCTCTCCAACTCGGCCTTCAGACGGGCAACTGGCGGTCCTTGGGACGAGGAGGCCTCCCCGAAAATTTTGAGCCTCTTCAGCTCATCCTTCACTTGGGTTAGCCGCTGGCACATAGCGATATTCTCCACCCAAAACTGCAAGCAAAGATTAATGCCGAGTAGAGGTAACTTATGAACTGATGTGTAAATACTAACCCCAGTGGACATCTCCAAATGGGCGTCAGCCAGCACGCCCGGAGGTTTCATGGCTGTTTGCACCCTCGCCTCCTCCAAGATGAGGGCGAGCCGACCCCGGATGTAGACTTGGTACTGAGGAGAGCTGGGCTGGTCGCTTGGCACAAGAAGATCCTCAGTGGGCAGGCGAAGGGTAGCAGTGATGGATCGTTTCCCGCCCGACGCCGATTGAGCAGAAGCAGACAGGCCGGAGGCTTGGGCAGGGCGGATTGGAAGAATGGCTGATCGGGTTATCTTCTGCCTAGCCCGAGGAAGAGAGGTGATTGGCTGAACGCGAAGCGGCTCTTGTAGCTCAGCCACGGACGAAGTCCGATTGGAGGAAGTAGCCTCCACTATTGCGGGAGCTGGGGACGGGCCGCCTCTCCCCGTAGAAGCTTGGACAGCTAAAGTAGCGGATCGGGATGGCGCCTCCGTTCGACGTCTCTTGCGGGAGAGCGGTACTTCGTCGCCTGAAGACCCCAAACCCTCAACAGGAATGACGGGGGGCACGCCGTGAACCGATCCTGGGTCAGTCGCCCCTTCTACGCCAGGCGTCCGCTCGGCGGTCTCGTCGCCCGCAGTTGCTGTTTCCCCAGCCGTGTCTTCCTATGAGCCAACAGGAGGTAGGCCGAGTTGCTCTATCTCCTTGGCAGCCACTGCTTCGATTTCGGCCTGCTTGGCCTTCATTATACCAGCTGCCCGAGCACGCATCATGACGTCAGCTGCAAAAGAAGAACAGAATCAGTTAGACTCAAAGGCAGAAGGTTAAAGAAATTTCATACCTAGGTTGCTCGGGAGCTTCACTCGGCTCGGACTCAGCCCAAACATGTACATCACGCCCTCTGGCAACAACTTGTGGATGTCGAACTTCAGCTTGGCTAACATATTAGCCGCATTTAGGTAATCTGGTTGAGTCTTATATCTCTTCAGCTCGGGCGGTGGTGGCAGGGTGGTCTGCCATTGGGTTCGAAAGTGGGGTAGCTCGGGAAATCTCAAGTAGAAGAAGTACTCCTTCCAGTGTTTGTTGAAAGAGAGCATCTTGTTGAAGAAGACCAGACCAATACGGGATTGGAACAAGTAGGTACCCAACTCGGATTATTTGGGGTAGTAGAAGTAATGAAAAATCTGAGGTTTAAGGGGGATGTTGTGCACTTTGAATAACACAACCACACCACATAACAAGCGGAAAGAGTTGGGAATGAGCTGGGCAAGTGGGACTCGAAAATAGTTTCAAACCTCGGTGATGAACGGATGGATGGGAAACTAGAGACCGACCACGAACTGGTCTCGGAAGAAACAAATACTGCCGGTCGACGGGTGGTGTGGTCGATCGGACGGTCCGACCAGGACAATCTCGTGGTCGGGTGGGATGTCAAAAGCGTTAATCAGGTATGCCGCATCACCCTCATCAAACCTGGTCTCCATGGTGGTATACCAGAGACCAGGGGCCAGGTCGACTAGCTGGGAGGAACTGGCCATAATCGAAAAACAAAGAAGCAGAAGGATTCGCTAAGGGGACCGCCGGAAAAATAGAGCAGGATCGACAAGGGGTTCACTAAACAGAATGACGGAACACCGGAAAACGATAAAGGCCAGAAAGGAAGACGAAGGAACAGAAGTCAAAGCTTACAGGGAAATGGAGCGCCGGAGGAGAAAGTCGGGGATCGCTGGAGCACTGAACGCGGACAATCGCCGGAACACACGAACATGAAGGAAGCAACGATGGAGCAGGAATCGACGAGGCCGCTTTATAAAGATAGGGTATGTTTGAGCGGAGCCATCCGATCTAGGGCATAGGAATCGGAATGCACATTCGACCATTGAATTTGAACTGTCAAACATCACATCAGCAGCTGTCACCTCAGACGTGCGGTGACTGTGCCAACGACACGTGGCGTTCTCCCATAGGGTAGCATTTAATGGGCGCATGCTCGGCCTTAATGGAGGTGATTTGCGCGTATCACGAGGAGATTCGAATGGCGTCAGCATTAGCTGACCGGCTCACGCCCCTTCGAAAGCGGTGAGGAAAAGTATCCAAAATATCCAAAGTACAAAGGTACGAAGCACCGACTGGGGGAGAAAGATCAGTCCTACGGAGACCGAGCAGGATCCAACTCATCTAGTAGCCGACCGACCAACCGTTCACCAGGCTACTTGTCCAGTCAGTCGGACTTATAGCCTCCTTCGACTAGACTTAAAGGGGAGACACGTGATCCGGTGGTAAGATGAGGCCCGCCCGGTAGGAAGTCAAAGTGGTCAACATCCAGGGCAGGCGTCCGACCCGGCAAGATACCTTCCCGAGCGGCAGGAAGAATAGCCGACCCGACATCTCGACAGCTCGGCCTGATGCCGAGTTTCTGACGCTCATAAGGCAAAGCGGGAAGAGACGAAGGCCGAGCGCCCATCCCGTTCGGCTAACAGGGGACACGACATCAACCCGGCAGTTAAGGCTCCCTCGCTCGACAGGGTGGAGTCGGACATCAAATCACCGGCCGAGCGGACAGCCAAATCGGCCCGACCTTGGTGTCGCTTGGAGGGCGTTAGCCGATCGGCTCCTCCGCTCGGCCTAGGGAAGGCGCTAGCCGAGCGGTTCCTCCGCTCGGCCCGGTAAAGGACAAAGGGAGCAGTTGGCGATATCTTCCTAGGAACCAGTACCGCCGACAAGAGGCTTGGTCGGCGACATAATCAGACAGAGAATCGTACGGTGGAAACTTCCACTGTCACGTCAGAGATATGCTCGTGCTATTAAGGTATGACGTTAGACACGCTTTTCTGACATATCTATTCGTATGCTTTGAGGAGTGTGCGCGCCTCGGGGGTCGTGCGCGCGCCTCTGGGGAGCCCTATATAAGGACCCCCCGATTTCGGTGGAGGTATGCTCACTTTTTTACTGTAGCTACAGTTCTTGTTTCCCCTTTACTCTACTTTTTTCTACCCGAGATCTTACTTGAGCGTCGGAGGGTCATCGTCGGGGAACCCCTCCCCGGCTCGGCATTGTGCTTGCAGGTCCACGTCGGTGGAAGATCTACGCTTGCAGTCTTCAACCAGTCAACAGAAACGCCACATCTTTAGCGTCCATCAACTCAATTTTTGGACAGGAACATTAACCTTGATGCACTGTTACACGTTGAAGTTTGAGGAAACATTAGAAACTTGGTGGATAGTGTCAAATTAAGCTCGCAATATGATTTTTTCAGACATGGGTTGCAGTAATAAAGATGATTTCAGAAATGGTGCTAGGCAATTTTTTTAAAAAAATATATTTATTTTTTAAAAATAAATATTATTTTTTAAAAAAAAGTTAAATAAAATTACCAACAAAATATATATTCAAGTTTGATAATAATTTTTTAATTAATAAAATATAAATTATTTAATATTTAAACATTATTAAAAACTTTATTAATTTTAATTAGAATTTATTTTTATAAAATTATTTAATTCTGAATTTATTATTTAAAAAAGTATTTTAAAGATAAATCTAAACAAATACTATTAAATAATATCTCGTATTTGCAAAAAATGTTCAACGTTCAAACATGCTAACTGTAAAAAAAATCATCTACATATACCAAGAGAAATTAAAGATAATCATTTTTTAATTTATATAATAAAAAATAATTTGAATTTTAAATTAACACTCTCTCTTAATAATGAATGAAAACTTTCGACATTTTGTTCTCATCGGAAACAAAAAGGAAAAACAAAAGAAAAAGATGATCGTGTATATATATATTTTATGTAAAAGGATGGTTCTTCTGCGTTAAGATATTTTTCATGATTTAACTCCTTTTTTTAATAGGCGTGAGATAGTCTTGGACAGACCCTGGGTGAGAGATATCATTTTTTTTAGTCAACTAATAAGGGAGAAGAACGAGAGAGAAAAAGAATATAAACATTGATAAGAGACAAAGGACATAAGTATTGCTGTAAGGAGTATTAAATGATTGAATCTGGATTTTGATTATGTCAAAAAGTTTAAAGTTAAGTTATTTTGTGATCTAATAAAGTTGATTAAATTTATAGAAAAGTTTTAAGTTATGTTAGGTAAAAGTCCTAGTAAATTCTAGACAGGTAGAAAACTCTAGGGGATGGTAACCATAGGTCCTAGGGAACGGAAAGCCTTGATGATGGAAAGTACTAGCTGCGGTTAGACAGATGGAAAAACCTAGGGGATGATAACCCTAGGTCGTAGGGGGTGGTAACCTTAGGTGGAAAGTTTTGGCGGGTCGAGCGCTTTGGGCAAAATCCTAGAGTCAGGGACTTTAGGTGAAAACCCTGGTGGTCGCGGACGAGGTGGAAATCTGGACGGGTCATGGAGCGGACGTCCAGCATGAAGACCTGAAGTCTCGGGCGCTGAACAAAAGTCCAGTCGGTCTGGAGGACCGGTTTGACAACAAGTAACTTCTCCTGAGAGGAGTAGGTGAGGGCGCACTCCCTAGTGAGGGAACAATATGCGTCGATTTGACCTAGGATTTTTGGAGGAAATCCGAAGTCAGAACCAGACAGTCCGAAGGCTGTCAAGTTATTGATTTATATATTATTTGATATTTTGTTTAACTTTATTTTGCAGGAAATTAACAGTTTTGTAGGGTTGAACTTAGTCTTGATCGGTCGATCGAATGTTTGGACTGATCGGCCGAACCTCAGTACAAAAGGATCAGAATTCCAACTCTCGGTGAAGTGTTGACCAGAGGTTCGGTCGACTGAACCTCTGGATCGGTCGACAGAACCGAGGATAGATAGAGACTCAATCGAGTCGAGTTGATCGGATCGGATGAGGCGAAGATCATCAGCTGATCGGTCGATCGAACGGCGGGATCAGTCGACCGAACGAGGGGATTTGGACGGAAGGCCGGGCGGGTTCAGTAGGTTCGGTCGACTAAACCAGGGGATCGATTGACCGATACGGTTGATTCAAAACTTGATCCTGAGATCCGAGGATCTGGATCAGGTTTGAAGAGGCTATAAAAAGGGGTCTCAGTCAGCACTTCAGGGACACCAAAAATCAGACTACTTGTGCTCCTATGTGCTGCTCCAAAACACTTCAACAACACTCAACTGTTGCTCCGACAATCGACGACTCTTTTACTCATCCTTATATTATCGGCATACTTTGTTTAATTTTGTACTTGTAATTGTTTACTTGTAAAGAGTCTCTGAGCAATTGGTAATTATCCACCGAAAGCGATCAACGATCATGGGTCTTAGAGTAGAAGTCGTCATATGCTCCGAACCAAATAAAAGAAATCATGTTAGCGATGGCTTTTGTGTCTTTCTTTATTTCGCTGCGTTCTTACTTTATGTTTTTCAATAAACGAACGAATTAGCCACGAATGCTATTCACTCCCTCTAGCACGTCATCGATCTTACAATGAGATCACCGATGACTACTAGAATATATATTTTTGAGAGATAAATAAAAAAAAAGAAAGAGTCAACTAGATTTAATAAGATATACAATTAAAAACAATCAACAAATAAAATTGAAATTATCTTAAATTAAAATAGATTTTTTTAAAAAATAAAAAATAGGGCCCAATCAACTTGGGGTGCCCTAGGCATAGACCTTTAGTCAACAGTGGACGAAGGTAAACAAGAAGAATAAGATTAGAATGATAGTCACCGGTTCCCTAACGCAGCCATTCTGACGCTCAAATTAGAGGATGAAGAAGATGAGTATTAGGATTTTGATATACGTATGTATGCATATGTACATGGAAACTAGAAAGGATTACCTTTTATAAGGAGGCCAGAGACTCTTTCTGTTTAGTTTTGAAAAAAAATACAACCCATACCTACCTACGTGCAATACCTCCTTTTTCTTCCTATTTTCTTCTCTTCCCCACTGAAGCTTGCAACCCCTTCTCTTCTTCTTCTATTCTCTTCTCCAATGGCAACAAGCAACAAGCTTCCCCTTCCTTGCCGTCTTGCTTCTCGGCGGCACCATCAGAGCTCATTTGAGGGTGTCGGAGCTCGTTGGACCACTAGTTAAGAGGGGAAAGTAAAGCCCTAGTTGCTACCCTATTTTCTGACCAGGCACAGCAGCTGTTGAAGCTAGCTATGGCCTTCGCCAGAGCTTGCAAAGACAACTGGTGAAAAGGAAAAAAGGTTTCCTCTCCCCTTACTATTCCAGTAGCCATCCTCTTTATTTTCCGCCTTCCCTAATTAACATTGTTGCCTTTCTTCTCCTCCAACAGTCAAGAGCAACACCCCTAGTTGCCCTCTCCTTTTCCCCCACCAACAACAGCATCTTGCTGCCTTTTGTTTCTTCAACAGCAGCCCTAGCTGCTGTCCTTTTCTTGGCAGCATTGCCGAAGTTCGCCAGAGCTCGTCGGAGCTAGCTGAGAAGGCCAACGACGAAGGGAAAATAACCCTAGTTGTTGCTCTCTTTTTCCAGCAACCACAGTAACCCATATAAGGTATATTTTATACTTCGTGTTAATTGATGTGTAGTTAGGAGGACTATCTAGATTAGAACAAAGGTTTCATTTAGGAATGCGAAGTGGTACGAGCTAGTAAGTCAAAATTATTCACTGATTTTGAATCATAGACAATATTTAGATTTTGGGTCATTATTCTTATTAGATAGTATTTTGATTATTTGAGTTATGTTTGGTATTATGTTTGTAGACCCGAGCTCGAGTGGAGCACAGTGACCTATCGACACTCGAAGATTTTGCTGTATATAAGGTCGGTACATCTCTTTTGACTCATATAATTATCCTTGTGCATGAATAAAGAAATGATGAAATTATATATATTTGTATAATTGTTTTCAAATGGAAATTAAAATGACATTACAAGTAACGAAATGATTTATAATAATAAAATCATGGAGGGTAAATAATTGATATTATTTCTTATTCACATGTGGGTTCATACTGGAATTAATATGGGTGACAGTATAATATCAGAAACCCTAAGAACCATCTAAATAAAATAATCAAGAAATTTATCAATTTATATATATCATAGTTTTCGTAGACCATAAGACTATACAGATAGACGACATCTGAAATAAAATTACAAAATGTAAATACAATGAAACAAAAGTAAAACAAACTAGGAATCAATACGTCGAGATCTTTGAGCACCTCTATGTAAAGCCGAAACCAACTATGATATCAAAAAGATCCCTGTGCCTGCGAAACTGGAGGCCAAGGAATGTAGATAAATTAATAAATTTCTTGATTATTTTGTTAAGATGGTTCTTAGGGTTTCTGATATTATACTATCACCGAGTGGGGTATCGGAAACTATTCCCCTGGGGCGTGATAATTTTATTGGTATCAGAGCTCAGTTGCATTTTCTATTTATGGGTTTTGGCTTTCTTTTGAGATTTTTGTTTTCAGTTTATGTAGTTCTCGAGAAAAGGAATTTTTATACAAGTTGAATTATATCTCTAAGCTATAGCATTTAAGGGTCATTCTTTATTTTAATTATCTTGATTATAATTGATTATTGAAAATTTCATTTGATTTTATAGGCAATGCCACGAGCCTGCGGTCGTGGTTGGGGAAGTAGCTGTGCTCGTAGCCGCAGCCGTGGTTACGATAGCGGTAGTGGCCGAGGTCGTGGTCGTGCATGTCGACGTGCCAATACTACTCAGAGGGTCGATCATGGTTTGGATGAGGTCCCTATCTCCCCATCTGAGTTGATACTGGGAGCTTAGGTTGGTCCTAGTATTGGAGTTGGGGATCTGACTGAGGGACAACCTCATCTTATTGCAGCTCATGTTGCCGTACCAACCATTCCCACAACATCCATTATCATAGAAAAGGCTCATATTCCTTTGCTTGCTAGTTCAACAAAGGATCGTTTTACTCTATTTCATGGAGGCATCGATCCTTGGGTGGCATGTACATGGTTGGAGGATATCGAGTGTACTTTTGGGTACATGTCTTGTTCAGACACACAAAAGGTAGAGCTAGCTTCTTATCATTTTCGAGGACAAGCATCCACATGGTGGAAGATGCAAAAGACTGTCCTGGGAGATTAGGTCATCTCTTGGCAGTCATTCAGAGAGGCGTTCGAGAGACAGTATTTTCCTGCAACATTTTGTATTGCTCGACTCCAAGAATTCATGAGTCTCAAGCAAGGTGATCGAAGCGTGCTGGACTATAGTGCAGAATTTTAGCAGACTTGCTGAGTTTTACCCACATATGGTAGCTTAGGACTCAAATCATATGTTTCACTTTACACAGGGGCTGACAGCATATATTCGGATCAGGATGTCTGGATTTCCTGTTACTACTTATCGAGAGGCACTTGATCGAGCCATATTTATTGAGATGACCCAGTAACAAGTCTCCCAAGAAAGAGAAGCCAGCCGGACCTCGCAGAGCTCACACTCTAGATAGTAGAGTCGAGGTCGTCGACCCTATGGCTAGGATACGACCAGAGAGTCTTTACGATCACAACAGGTGGCCAAAGTATCACAGAGATCTAGTCACCCACTCCCATCACAGCGGGGCCAGATATCTGTGAAGTGTTTTCAATGTGGTGCACCAAATCACCTAGCATCAAAATGTCTACTGGATAAGAGTATATGCTTCTACTGTAAACTGCTAGGACATATGTAGAAAGATTGCACTTTGAAGGTATAACATCAAGCAGGAGGATCACAATTTCAGCAGGCTCGACCTACCCCACAACCTCCATAGTCTCGGCAGTAGAAAGACCCACAGAGATTTCAGCAATCTCAGCAATGAATTCCCCCACCTATGTAGTCTGCTCAACAACCACAACTCTACCATTTATAGTCCCAGGTGGAGAGTGAGTATCAGTCGGTACCTCCACTTCATCAGTATTTGCCGGCTCCATCTCATCATTATTTGCCAACTCCATCCCAGTAGTATTTGGTAGCTCCACCCCAGCAGTACTTGCTACCTCAACCCCAGCAGTACTTGTTACCTCCACCCCCACCAGTATCAACCACCATTATCTTATCAGCCTTCAACCCAATCATACCAGCCTTCGTAGGATCAGATTAGCCCTCTTCTTCTATCTAGAGGGGGTTAGCCATCGAGTCTTGAGTCGGGACATGTTTATGCTTTGACTCACGAGGAGGTACACCGAGCTGGAGGATCTGTTATCTGAGGTATTATTTCAGTTTATAGTATTCCAACAGATATATTGATAGATACTAGTAGCTCACATTCCTTTATTTCTCCTAAATTTATATGTAAGATTGGGAGGATCCCAACTCTTCGACCTTATGAATTAGCAATATTACCATCAGGTGGAGTATTGATATTAGATCAGGAGGTTAAGAGTTGTCCTTTAAATTTTGATAGTCATATTCTTACAGTGGATCTGCAAGTGCTAGAGATGACTGAATTCAATATTATTTTAGGTATGGATTGGCTGTCAGAGCATCATGCCATTGCCGATTTTCAAGCTAAAGTGGTAACTTTTTAATCCTTAGATCAATCATCATGGGAATTTATTGGGATTAATGATCGAGGGATATCTATTATCTCAACTCTCCAGGCTCAATAATTGTTGGCTCGGGGATGCAAGGGATATCTCTTGTCTTTAGTGAGTTCCCATGTGGATAATTCTGTCTATCTTTCTGATGCCCACATAATTCGTGAATATCCCGATGTATTTTCCAAAGAACTTCCTGGCTTGCCACCTCGACGACAGGTAGAGTTTGCCATTGAGTTGCTCCATGGCACATATTCACTATCGAAAGCTCTATATCGGATGACACCAAGAGAACTAAAGGAACTAAAGATCCATCCTCAAAAGTTGCTAGACAAGGGTTTTGTCTGTCCTAGTGTTTTTCCTTAGGGTACTCCAGTGCTCTTTCTTAAGAAGAAAGATGGATCCTTGAGACTATGTATTGATTATAGACAGTTAAATTCTGTAACTATTAAGAATAAGTATCCTCTAGCTAGAATAGATGATTTGTTTGATCATCTTAAAGGTACCTGTGTATACTCAAGGATCGATTTAAGATTAGGCTATCACCAATTACGGGATAGAGATACAAATATTCAAAAGACTGCCTTTCGTACTTGGTATGAACATTATGAATTTTTGGTAATGCCATTTGGGCTTACCAATGCTCCTACATCTTTTATGGATCTAATGAACCAGGTATTCTTGGAATATTTAGATTAGTTTGTTATTATCTTTATTGATGACATTTTGGTATACTCTCAATCAGAGGAGGAGCATGGACAACATCTCAGAATAGTTCTAGAAACTTTATGGAAGGAACACTTATGTACAAAGTTTAGTAAATGTGCTTTTTGGCTTACTTCCGTGAGATTTTTAGGGCATGTAATCTCTAGCAAAAGGATTTCAGTAGACCCCCAGAAGATTAAAGCGGTTGACCAATGGGAACAACCAAAGTCAGTGCAAGAGATTCGTAGTTTTCTTGGATTAGCTGGGTACTATTGGAGATTTGTTGAAGGATTCTCTAGTATTGCTACACCTTTGACTCAGTTGACTAGAAAAGGGGTCAAGTTTACTTAGTCTAAGGCTTGTGAAGCAAGCTTCCAAGAGCTTAATCAGAGATTGGTGAGTGCACCAGTGTTAGTTATTCCCTCTGGAGATTATGGATTCATTCTTTACATGGATGCATCTATTCAAGGATTAGGGGCAGTCTTGATGTAGTATGATCGAGTAGTAGCTTATGCTTCTTGTTAGCTGAAAGATCATGAGAAGAATTACCCCATACATGATTTAGAATTAGCAGCCATCATTGTTGCCTTTAAGATTTGGAGATATTATCTCTACGGTATTACCTTTGAGATATTCACCGATCACAAGAGTCTAAAATATCTTTTCACGCAGAAAGAGTTAAACCTTCGACAGAGAAGGTGGATGGAGCTTTTGAAAGACTATGACTGCACTATCAACTACCACCCAGGAAAAGCTAATGTAGTAGCAGATGCATTGAGAAGGAAGTCTAGAGCAGTATTGGCAACTCACAGGGCGACAGTTATTGATCTAGTCAGATAGTTTTCAAAGTTAGATTTAACTGAAGTAGGGCAAACACAACATGATATACTGGTCTCCTTGATTGCACAACCCCCATTTGTTGAGCGGATCAAGGAAAGTTAAATGGAAGATCAGTATCTCAAATCGATAGCTAGTGAGTTAGAGTTTGGCCCCAAGTCAGAATTCTCACGTGATATGGATGGATCTCTTCAGTTTCGAGGTATATTGTGTGTTCTTGAGGTGCATCCTGTTAAGGAGGATCTCCTTCGAGAGGCCCATAGATCAAGATTTGTAGTCCATCCTAGTGGTACTCGGATGTATCGATATCTAAGGCGATCATACTGGTGGAGAGGTGTGAAAAGAGATATTACAGATTTTGTAGCTTGGTGTCTAGTTTGCTAGCAAATTAAGGCAGAACACCAGAGACCAGTCGGGTTACTTCAGAATATTACAATACAAGAATGGAAATGGGAGCATGTAACTATAGATTTGGTCACGAGGTTACCAAGGACCCAGAGGAGACAAGATTCGATCTGAATGATAGTCGATCGGTTAACCAAATCGACACATTTCTTGATGATTCATAGGACAGAATCTCTGGATCGCCTAGCAGAGTTATATTGTAGAGAGATTACTAAACTCCATGGTATTTCCCTCAATATTATTTTTGATTGAGATCCACGCTTTACTTTAAGATTTTGGCAAAGTTTCCAAAAGGCGTTAGGTACCAAACTACGCTTTAACACTGCTTTTCATCCTCAGACTGATGGACAATCAGAGTGCACTATCCAGACTCTAGAGGATCTTTTGTGGGCTTGTGTATTAGATTTTGGGGATAGTTGGGAGGATCATCTACATTTGGTAGAGTTTGCTTATAATAACAGTTACCACTCTGCTATTCAGATGGCACTGTTTGAGGCACTCTATGGCATAACATGTAGATTTTCTATCTTTTGGGATGAGAGTGGTGAATGTCAACTCTTGGGCCCTTAGAGTATTCAGCAGGATGCTGAGTTTGTATGAACTATTAGACAGAGACTGCTGATTGCTCAGAGTCACCAAAGAGTTATGTAGACCAAAGATGAAGAATGTTAGAATTCGCGGTAGGTGATCACGTATTTCTTCGTGTTTTACCCATAAAAGGAGTTAAGAGATTTGGGTTGAAAGGGAAGTTGGCTCCCAGATTTATTGGACCTTTCCAGATCCTTAAGCAGATTGGCGTCGTTGCATATTGACTTGTGTTACCCCCAACGTTAGCAGGAGTACATAATGTCTTTCATGTTTCTATGCTGCGGAAGTATGTTCCAGATCTGACACACATCCTAGAGGAGCTTAAAGTTCTTCTATAGCCTAATGCGACATACAAAGAATTCCCTGTTTGTATTCTAGATCTCAAGGAACATCGGTTGCGGAATAAATGCATCCACCTCATAAAGGTTGGGTGGCAACACCACTCTGATCAGGAAGCAACTTGGGAACGCGAGGATGATATGCACACTCGATATCCTCATTTATTTTCCTCAGGTATCAATACTTCTCAATTATTTAAGTTTTAGAACCAAATTTCTTTTAGTGGAGGATGATTTTAAGTTTTGGAAAAAAAGGAAAAAAATACAACCCATACCTACCCACGTGCAACCCGCCCCAAACCTCCTCCTTTTTCTTCCTCTTTTCTTCTCTTCCCTACCGAAGCTTGCAACCCATTTCTCTTCTTCTTCTCTTCTCTTCTCCAACAGCAACAAGGAACAAGCTTCTCCTTCCTTGCTATCTTGCTTCTCAATGGCACCATCGAAACTCGTTTGAGGTTGCCGGAGCTCACTTGACCACTAGCTAAGAGGGGAAAGCGAAGCCCTAGTTGTTGCCCTGTTTTCTAACCAAGCATAGCAGCCGTCGAAGCTAGCTGCGGCCTTCGCCGGAGCTTGTCGAGACAACCGGTGAAAAGGAAAAAGGTTTCCTCTCCCCTTACTATTCCAGCAGCTGTCCTCTCTATTTTCAGCCTTTCCAATTAATATTGTTGCCTTTCTTCTCCTCCAACAATCAAGAGCAGCAACCCTAGTTGCTCTCTCCTTTTTCCCCACCAACAATAGCATCTTGCTGCCTTTTGTTTCTTCAACAGCAACCCTAGTTGCTGTCCTTTTCTTAGTAGCACTGCCGAAGTTCACCAGAGTTCATCGGAGCTAGCTACGACCAACGACGAAGGGAAAACAACCATAGTTGTTGCCCTCTTTTTCCAGCAACCACAGTAACCCATATAAGGTATATTTTATGCTTCGTATTAATTGATGTGTAGTTAGGAGGACTATCTAGATTAGAACAAAGGTTTCATTTAGGAATGCGAAGTGGTACGTGCTAGCAAGATCAAAATAATTCACTGATTTTGAATCATAGACAATATTTAGATTTTATGTCACTATTCTTATTAGATAGTGTTTTGATTATTTGAGTTATGTTTGGTATTATATTTGTAGATCCGAGCTCGAGTGGAGTACAGTGACCTGCTGATACTCGAAGATTTTGCTGTATATAAGGTGTATACATATCTTTTGACTTATATAATTATCCTTGTGTGTAGCGCCCGAAAATTCTCAAACTTGCATTAGAATTATTCCGTGATTTTTCTGGAATTTTTAGATATTTTTCCAGAATTTTTAGAGTAATGGAAGTAGCAAAAATAATTAGAAAACGAAAACGGCCTAAGTGGGGATTGAACCCGAGACCTATGGCTTGGGGATAATACTAGTAACCAGTTGAACCCAGCAGGGCCGTGCTGAAAGGAAAGGGAACCAATAAAATTTATATTGGTATTGGGCGAATTAACTCCTTAATATAAATAGGAAACTTAAGTTGGTTTGGGTTATTTCTTTTATTTGGTTCGGCAACTTCTCCCTCTCCAAAACCCTCACGCCGACGCCAACCCTCTTCCCTCTCCTTCTCTCGGCGCCAACACCCAAACAACCTAGGGTTCTCTCCCTAGGGCCCCAAGGTCACTTTCCGGCGACGATTTCAGCACGAGGACGTTCCCCTCCGCGAGTAGAGCACGTGGACGCGAGCGGATCGTCGAGAAGTCGTCTCCACCGGAATTTCTAGCGATTAGATTTGTAATAAATCTAGCACACCAGGTAAGAAACCCCTCACCTGCAGTATAATAGCTTCCGTTTGAGTTTTTGTGCTTTAGTTAGAATGTATGCAGATTTTTATCGAGATCTAGGGTGTATTTAACTCTCTTCGAAGATTAGGGGTTTAGATGAGCACCTCTAGATGGGCCGGGCACGTTTTCCCTCTTCAGATAGGAGGTTAGACGTTGTCGGGTGCCTAGAGGTGGTCACCCTAATAGGGAGAAGAGTTAGAGCATCCTAGGTGCTCGATTAAAGGTCTAGCTCAGTAATAGACAGTTAATTAACTTATTAAATGCACTAGAAGCATTTAAAACAGAAAATTAGTTTTATTTCAACTTATGTAGGACTACAGTCCAATGGGTGGGCTCCCACAGTAGCCTCTAGGTTTAGACAACCTAGTTCTAGGTTTAGATAACCTAGATTCAGCGAAATAAGTATATAGCATTCAGTATTTTATTTTCAGCAGTGGCACCGTACTGGATTAGATATCCACTGGGCTGGACTCCCATAGTCGTCCCTAGGTTTAGCTAACCTAGTAAACCCTACTAGATTCGGAACTTGCAATCCCGAGTTTAGATAGGGATGCGCGCACAGCAAGTACAGTTGCCAGGGCCCCTCAGCAGCATGTTTAGTATTTTCACTTATTATATGTATAGCTTTTCAAATTCAAAATCAGTTATGTGAGATCAGCTTAGTTCAGTTTCAGCTTCAGTTTAGCTCTTCCTTGTTGATACATTATGATAGCTTATGTTCAGCTCTTGATTGTTATGCTTGTATGATCACATGCCATGCCATGTTTAGCCTAGTCAGTATATTTCAAATAGCATGTTTTAAAAACCATATCTGCATCGTATGCATATTTTTGTGAGGTAGATGGTTTCTTACTAAGCTTTTTAGCTTACAGATGCTACTTTTCTTATACTGCAGATACAGGTAAAAGAAAAGTGGACTAGTGGAGGCTGGAGGGCAATGCAGATCAAGATATGTGTGGAAGGAACATGGAATAAAAGATCCTTAGGGGATCTAGCAAGCTTAAACAATTGAACTTTTAGTATTTCTATTTTCACGCACTTTTAATTGTTAAATGCTATGAACTAGTAAACCATGCTTTATATCCAGTTTAGAATGCTAGCTTTATGTCATTAGAATATATTCTATGGATTGTATAAGTGAAATGTGAGATTTTGGCACGAATAAGTGCTGAAATCAGAGCTTAACTGCAAAATCAGAAACCCCAATCGATCGGTGGATCGATTGGGGGGTCCCAATCGATCAGCTGATCGATCGGGCAAATTGCTCCGCGAACAGTAGGTTTCTGGATCGATCAGCCGATCGATCCAGCAATTTCTGTCGCGAACAGAGAGTTCTGGGATCGATCACTGGATCGATCAGCCGATCGATCCAGAATATCGTCCTGAGCACAGTAGCGTGCTGGATCGATCACTGGATCGATCCAACCTATGTCCCGCGTACAGTAGCTGGCTGAATCGATCCCTGGATCGATCCGACGTTCCAATCGATCAATGGATCGATTGGGAGGTCTGATAACAGCTGGAAAACATTTATTTCAGATCCTTGACCATATGAGATGTAATATATGCTAGGTATGCTTTAGACTACACCCTTTAGCATGTATAGAATCAAGAAATGTTAGCAGCTTAGAAAATTTTAAATTAGTACAGCTTCCGCATCTAGATTTTATGATGGTCAGGGAGTAGTTAGCACAACTTAATGTGATGATCGGCCTTACAGCCTAGTTAGTAGAAGACGGGTCGTTACATTGTGCATGAATAAAGAAATGATAAAATTATATATATTTGTATAATTATTTTTAAATGGAAATTAAAATGCCATTACAGGTAACGAAATGGGTCATAATAATAAAATCATGGAGGGTAAATAATTGATATTATTTTTTATTCATATGTGGGTTCATACTGGAATTAATATGTGAATGGTTGTTTTAAAAATTAAATAAATATTCTGAATTACTCTTCTGTTGGTACTTGTCTTTTTGACTTGCTTGACCTTCTATACTTTATGCTTTTGATATTATATCTGTTGATACTTGTAGCTTTTTATATGTGAACCCTAGGATGATAAATTAAAAGACTTGATATGAAAATATTAACTTGATTGACCATTTAATATGAAAAGAGAATAATTATGATAAATGGATAAAATGGAATCCTTAAAGTGAAATAAGAAAGATGGTAAATGAAGAATATTAAAAAGTGAAGACCATGAGCCTAGTTTTATACTAGAGCTTTATATTGGAGTCCTGGATCGCCCACATGTTATTGTGGTAGCGCGGCGTCCCGTGGTCCAGAGTACTTGACTATACACCCGAGGCGTGGTGGTGTGATGTAGCCCTTGGTCGGTGTTTATTATGTCTTCCACCGGTGAGGGCTGATAACCCGCATGCCAGATGACGTATGCGACAGTATTATACTCTGAGGAGGCCTTTAGCCTATACATATGACATTACACTCTGCTGATATTGACTCCAATGATTCACTTTTCAATTGATTTATCAGATTTAGACCATTGATATACATATTGATATTACCATGATAACTTGTATATCGATTGATTAAATAATAAAACTGGAGAATTTATTTTAATTGATAATAACAAATGATGATAAGGTGAAGATCCTAAACTCTAATATAAAAATATTACTTGATGATAGATAATGATAACTGAAGATGACTATACATATATATTTATGTATAAATGGAGAATTAAGTTGTATTAAAAGATGGTGATTTACTCTACCCTTTTGATTTCTTAAACAAGATTAAATTCATGCACATCTTTCTTGATTATTCACTTAGCCATTTGACTAACTTTCTACATTCCTTAGCCTCCAGTTTCGCAGGCACAAGGATCTTTTTGATATCATAGTTGGTTCCGGCTTTACATAGAGGTGCTCAGAGATCTCGACGTATTGATTCCTGGATTATTTTACTTTTGTTTCATTGTATTTATATTTTGTAATTTTATTTCAGATGTTGTCTATCCGTATAGTCTTGTGGTATATGAAAACAATGATATATATAAATTGATAAATTTCTTGATTATTTTGTTTAGATGGTTCTTAGGGTTTCTGATATTATACTGTCACCGAGTGGGGTACCGGGAACTATACCCCCGGGACGTGACACTTTCCATCTATTCCTTTTTTATGTTGTTATTATTTAATTCTTTAAATAATGTGAGACTCGTTTATTTGGGATCTTTGGCTGGCTAGAAGAGGGGTTGAATAGATTGGTCATCCCAAATCGATCTTCTTTCTACAATGTTAGTTGCACAAACAGAAATGAAACTAAACTAATAAAAATAACAAGGAATGAACACAAACTCTAACACGTTGTTTAACGTGGTTCAGAGATTGTTTGCTTCTACCCCATGACTTGTCCTTAAAGTGGATGATCCCTCAATCGATCTGTGGATTAGTCTCCGACAATCACCGACTAAAGGTTGCTCCTTCTCAGTGGAGTGAAACCTCTCACAAATCTCCTTCCTCTTTACAATATGGAAACATAGATTAGGAGGAAGATAATTGGCTTGGAGCTTGAGGGAATGACTTAGGAGTATTCTAGCAAGAATCAATAGTCTCCTTTATGTTGGTACGGTAAGCATCCAACGATCGAACCTAAGTTTTGATAATGGAAAAGGATTCAAAGTTAAGGTCATTTGTGATCTAACATGTTTAAATGAGTTTACAGAAAAGTCCTAAGTGTACTTAGGCAAAAGTCCTAGCTGCAGTTAGGCAGGTGGAAAACCCTAGGGGGTGGTAACCTTAGGTCATAGGGGGTGATAACCCTAGGCAGAAAGTCTTGGCGGGTCAAGGGCTTCGGTCAAAAGTCCTAGAGTTGAGGACTCTAGGTGGAAAGTCCTGGTGTTGCGAACCAGGTGAAAGACTGGGCAGGTCGTGGAGCAGACGTCCAGCGGAAAGTTCTGGAGTCTCGGGCGCTGAGCAAAAGTCTAGTCGGTCTGGAGGACCGATTTGGCAATAGGTATATTCTCCTGAGTGGAGTAGGTGAGGATGCGTTCCCCGGTGAGGAAACAGTAGACATCGGTTCGACCTAGGGTTTCCGGTCGGGAATCCGAAGTCAGAACCGGGCAGTTTGGAGACTGTCAAATACTTATGTTTGACTTATTTTGTTGTGCGAAACTCTATCTTGCTGGATATAGTTTGTATTTTGGACTAACCCATCTTGCAGGGGGTGAAAAGAAGCAAAAGGCTCAGATGAACAGTCTTGAGGCGTCCTCCATGGAGCTTGGAGGTGTCTCGGGTCACTAGTTGATGACCTCAGCGCAACAGGGCAGAGGGCGCCCTCTATGGAGCTAAGGGTGTCCTGGATGCAGGTGGAGGGCGCCCTCCATGTGGTTGGAGGCGCCCTCAGGCGGATAAGCGACAAAGAGGTCAGAGCTCATCCACACCGTGGATTTGGTGTGGATGAGGGTTCCCTCCATGGTGTTGGAGGCGCCCTCAATAGGCTATATAAGCCTGTCTCGAGCAACAGCAAAGGTACAACACAATTTGACAACCCTTTTTCCGTGTGCTTCTCAAAGAACGATCCAGCGAAGTTGCAACAAGTCTCCGACAACCAGAAGCTTCAAGAGTACTGTTTTCGTTGTCGATATAATTTCATTACTGTTTAATATTGTAAATTTGAATTGTAACTTTTTGAGCTGATAGTGATTGCCCAAAGTAAACGCTCAACGAGCATGGACTTTGGAGTAGGAGTCGCCCCAAGCTTCGAACAAGTAAATCTTGGTGTCTGTGTTTTCAATTGTTATTTAATTTTCTGCTACGTTTTACTCTTAGAATTCTGAAACGTAAGTGAAAGCCATGAACGCTATTCACCCCCCTCTACTGCTTTCGATCCAACAATTGGTATCAGAGCGGGGTCGCTTCAAATTGGTGAAACCACCGTTCAAGCACATTTTTCGTGGTAGTTTTTACATTTTTTGGAATCGATCAGAATCGGTAAAATTACTGCCTTTCGATCTATTTTTTTTCCCCATAATTGAATTTTTTCCTCGAAGTTGGTGCAATACCACTCGAGTTCACGTTTTAATTTCTTAACCCCACACTACTAATCTAAGACTGAGTCTTAGAACAAGTTTTTTTTTGTTTTTGTGTGTGTGCAAGATATTTGTTTTTTCAAACAATGGCCCATCAAGAAAGCTACAACACAACTCGCCCGCCGCTCTTTTTTCGGCGAAGACTTCGGCTACTGGAAAGGCCAAATGGAGTCCTACCTCCAAACTCAGTTTGAGATGTGGATGATCATAAAGACTGGCATCGCACTTCCACTCGACAGCTCAGGGAAACCACTATCATGCGAGAACTGGGGCACGAGCATAATCAAGAAGGTTGAGGCTAACGCCAAAGCAACCTGCACCCTTCAATACGGCCTAACCAAGGAGGAGCTGAACCGAGTTGGACCATTCTCAAGTGCCAAAGACTTATGGGAGAAGCTGATTGAGCTGCATGAAGGGACTTCCGACACAAAAGTAAGTAAAAGGGATCTGATTGTTAATAAATTATATAACATTAAATTGCAAGAGGGTGAGACAGCAAGTCAATTGCACGCACACATCCAAGACCTCCTCAACGGTCTTCACACAATCGGACAGAAGGTGGAGAATCGAGACATAATCAGGTATGCATTAAACGCTTTTATGAGGAATACATTGCGGGCATCCATGGTAGATGCTTACAAGGTCTCCAAGGATCCTTCTTTAATTAAGTTAGATGAACTTTTTTTAGAATTTGAATTGCACGAACAGATTAATACATGCTCTGCCGAGAAGGGTATTGCCTTAATTGTAGGTACAAGCAGAACCTGGGAAGCAAAAGCAAAGCGTAAAATCGAACCAAAGTCCGAAGAAGAACCAGACTCAGATGATGAAGATGATGAGATAGAAGCCGAACTCGTCAACCTAGTACGCAAGCTCTACAAAAAGAAGAAGGGGTTTATAAAGAAGGATATCAAAAAGGTGGTTCAGTCTAAAAAGGTACAAACGAGTCCAAATGTAAAATTTGAAGTAACCTGCTATGGGTACAATCAAAAGGGGCACGTCAAGGAAAATTGTCCAAACCTAAAAGAAACAAAGAAGCAGAGGAAGAAGAAAGCACTGCAGGCAACATGGGATGAGTCCTCCTTAGAAGACTTCGACGAAGAGCTCGAACAGACGAGCTTTCTTGCATTGACGACCCGGGAGCACATCGACGAATCGGAGACCAAAAGAGAATTAGAAGCCAAGTCCGAGCGAAGCCACGAACCCGTATCCGTTTCCGAAGGATCCAACCCACTGTAAGAAATTCATAATTTAGTTAATTATTTAATGCGTAAGTTAGCTAAATCAAATGTCCGGGTCAAATCACTTCAAAAGGAGGTAACAACCCTTAAATAAGTGACTAACCCTAGTTCCTTGACTGATCTCATTCAGACTGGAACCTCAACTCAAGTCCAAAAGCTTGAGGAAGAGAATTCTAGCATGAAAAATCAAGTCAAGGAACTAAAGTACACGTTGGAACGGTTTACTTTGGGCTCCAAGAATCTTGATCTGATTCTTGGAAAACAATGATCCGTTTACAATTGATCTAGACTTGGATTTATGGCTAATAGAAAATACAAATCTTATTTATCCCTTGTTAATCGAAATAATATAAAATTAGTCCAAGCATGGGTCCCCAAGTCAAACTTGGTTAATCAAGTTGGACTTAGACACTATTGGGTCCCCAAGGATCAAATCCATTACCTTGATAGACCCTATCGAGGCTATGATCCAGGGGGAGCCAATAGAAAGACCATTTTTATCAACAGATAGAATTGTTTGATGATTGCTTTTACTACTTTTATATTATACATGCTTAGATTAGGCTAGATAAGGACCTAGACGTAATTTACACTTGATTAGTTAGACCTAGGGGGTTCAAAAGGAAAAATTAAATATCCAATTTCTTTGAAAGACTTTGTCTAGAAGTGGTGGATGATCCTATACTCAAGAAGGCCTAGTGTCTCGCCACAGCCTGGAAGCCAATCTTTGAAATGTATATTTAATTGACTAATTGAAAAATCTGAGTCCAACCCAAATGTAAATTAATCCTTAGACATAATTTAAATCAAAGTTAAAATTAACCATCTCACAAAATCCATAAGGTTTCCTGATTGATAACTTAGAAATAGGTGAGATGGACCTAGGAAAATTTGAATAAAATTAATAAATCAATTTAACTTAAATTAATAAATTAATTTAACTTAAATTAATAAATCAATTTAACTTAATTAATAAATAAATTTAAACTAATTAATAAATCTATTTAACTTAATTTATAAATCAATTTAAACTAATTAATAAATCAATTTAAGCTAATTAATAAATCTATTTAACTTAATCTATAAATCAATTTAAACTAATTAATAAATCAATTTAAGCTAATTAACAAATCTATTTAACTTAATTTATAAATCAATTTAAACTAATTAATAAATCAACTTAAACTTAAACCTGATTAATTTAATAAAACCATCTCACAAACACCCATAGAGATACCATATTTGATAACCTAGACTGGGTGAGATGGAACATTAAGGAGTTAATTTCAATCAAATTATCTTTTGATCCGTCAAATTGAACCAAATCAAATACTTTATGTGTAGGAACATAAAGATTTAGATCAATGGATGCTAGATAGTGGATGCTTCAGACACATGACTGGAGATAGATTGAAATTCACTAAGCTGAAATTCAAGAACCTAGGGTTCGTTGCATTCGGCAATGACAGAACACTTAAGGTAATCGGAACAGGTAATATCCAACTGAGTTCCGATTTCTATATTCGAAAACTTTTATTGGTTGATCGATTGAATTTTAACTTACTTAGTATTAGCCAATTATGTGACTCAGGGTACTTAGTCACATTTTCAAAAACTGAGTGCTTAATTAAAAATGTTGAAAATTCTAAAATCACACTTAAAGAAATTAGGAAAAAGAATATCTATTCAATTGATCTACCAACCTCCTCATTTAAGTGTCTATTGACACAATAAGAGGAAACCAAGTTGTGGCACAGAAGACTGGGTCACACTCATACCAGACATTTAAAAAATGAGTCAAAATAGCTTAGTTAGAGGTTTGTCCAAATTAAAATTTACTGAAAATTCAATTTGTACTACTTGTCAATAGGGTAAACACACCAAGTCAACTCACAAGTTAACCAACTTGAATAGAACTAATTCAATACTTAAGCTCCTTCACTTAGACTTGTTTGATTCACATGGGGCCAAGTCACTAAGCAAAAATCAATATTGCTTAGTAATAATTGATGATTACTTAAGGTTTACTTGGGTAAAATTTCTAAAAACTAAAGATGAAACCTATAAAATCTTTAAAACATTTTGTAACTTAGTAGAAAATGAAAAAGATACTAAAATTAAAAGAATTAGAAGTGACCATGGGGGGGGGGGATTTGAAAACCTCAAATTTATTGAATTTTGCGAAATCAATGGATATAAACATGAATACTCATGCCCTAGAATCCTCCAACAAAATAGTTTAGTAGAACGGAAAAATAGAACCCTACAAGAAGCCGCTAGAACCATGTTAAATGAATACAACTTAAATAATCAATTTTGGGATGAGGCAATTAATACTACTTGTTACATTCAAAATAGAATTTTAATCAATAAAATTCAAAATAAAACTCCATATGAAATATATTATAATAGAATTCCCAACCTAAACTATCTAAAGGTCTTTGGGTGTAAAGTTCATATTCTAAACACTAAGGACTACTTAGGTAAATTCACATCAAAATCAACCCTAGAAATCTTTTTAGAGTATTCCACAACCAGTAGGGCCTATAGAGTTTATAACAAAGGCACCCTAAAAGTTGAAGAAACAATTAATGTGATTTTTGATGAAGAAAATAACTTACCTAACTCAACAAATACAGAAAATATTAATTCAAGAAACACAGAAGATGATGAAGATGTTCAATATAAACCTAGAGAAACAAAAGAACCAATTATTGGCCCTAATTTAAGACCATCAAGAATAAGTACCAATCACCCATTCGACCAAATTTTGGGTGACCCAACCCTATGAGTTCAGACTAGGTCATCATATAGAAACCTAAGTCAAATAGCCCTCATTTCTAAAATCGAACCCAAAACTATAGAAGAAGCCCTACCTGACCCAGACTAGATATTAGCAATGCAAGAGGAGTTAGCCCAATTTGAAAGAAACTAGGTCTGGGAACTAGTACCTAAACCCAATAATAAAACTATAGTTGACACCAAATGGGTATTTATAAATAAATTAGATGATAAGGGTGAAATAGTAAGAAACAAAGCTAGATTAGTAGCAAAATGATTCAACCAAGTAGAAGGGTTAGACTATGATGAGACCTATGCTCCTGTAGCCAGACTTGAATCTATTAGGACGTTGCTGGCCTACGCAACACATAAAGGATTCAAGTTATTCCAAATGGATGTAAAATTCGCATTTTAAACAGGTTTATCAAGGAAGAGGTATATGTAAGTCAACCCCCGGGATTTGAGGACTTAGACCACCCAAACCATATCTTTAGGTTAAAAAAGGCCTTATATGGACTAAAACAAGCACCTAGGGCTTGGTATGAACACCTATCAAATTATTTAATAACTAAGGGATTTAAACAAGGTTAAATAGAACAAACCTTATTTGTAAAAATCTTAGAAAAGATATCTTTATAGCCTAAATTTACGTAGATGATATAATTTTTGGGTCGACAAACACTAAATTTTTAAAAGAATTTACCAAATTAATGGAAAGTTAATTCGAAATGAGCTTAGTTGGGGAACTCAACTTGTTCTTAGGCTTACAAATTAAACAAACCAAAGATGGAATTTATGTTTTTCAAACTAAATATGCTAAAGAACTAATCAGAAAATTTGGCATGGAAAATTTGAAAAATATAAATACTCCAATGGAAACTAATGTTAAAATCGACTCTGACTTAGAAGGAAAATCGGTAGACTTGAAATACTATCGAAGTGCGATAGGAAGTCTACTCTACCTAACCACAAGTCGACCCGATATTCTGTTTGCAATAGGTATGTGTGCAAGATACCAATCTTGTGCAAAAGAGTCACACTTAACAAATGTTAAGAGAATTTTAAGGTATATATATTAAGGGAACCCTCAATGTAGGACTTTGGTACTCTAGGACTTGCACCTTTGACCTAACTGACTATTCTAACTCACACTATGCTGGGCGGAAATTAGATAGAAAAAGCACAAGTGGTAGCTGTCAATTTCTAGGTCAGTGACTAGTAAGTTGGTCAAGTAGAAAGTAGCACTGTGTTGCTTTATCCACTACTGACGCTGAATACATAGCTCTAGGAGAATGTGCATCTCAACTACTATGGATGATGCATACCTTAAAAGAAGACTATCAACTAGAATATAAAAATATAAAAATTTTAATTGATAATATAAGTTCACTTAACTTAACCAAAAATCTAATTCACCACTCAAGGACTAAACACATAGAGGTAAAACACCACTTTGTAGGGGATCATATAGCCAAAGGTGATATTGTACTTAACTATGTTGAGTCCAAATCAAACCTCGCCGACATTTTCACAAAACCCTTACCTGAACTTGAGTTCAGTGCACTTAGAAGACAGATAGGGCTGTGTTTTGTTGAATAGAGTTTACTTTCAAACTTAACTCTTTCCAAATTGCTATTTCAAGTATGTTACACAGTTTTAAAATTCTAGGAAAAATATTTTCAAAATTATAATTTTATTAGTTTTTCAAAATATTGGATTTAGCCTAGGTATTTACCCCCTAGAAAGCATGTACCCCTAGTTCTTAGCCAGAGCATCTCACAAGCATATTAGGTTTACCTTGCTTGTGTCTGAAAAATACTTAGAATGGTATGAGATGCATAGGATACTGCCTGGACTTTAGAATGCTTATGTCTGTGCATCGACATAAGTCTGGGCAATAAATATAAATTTTATATCAATCAAATTGAGTGATCCATGTTTAGTCAAAACTAACTGAAATATTTACTTAATTTGACTAACCAAGTGAAAGTAACTATCTCTTGGTCAATAGCTAGTAACTAAAGGTTAGATAGTTGTTTAAAAGTAAATGGTTTGTTTACTCATGCTTGGACTCAAGAATTTTTTTTTATATAACAAAATTGTTTTGACATTAATCAAAGGGGAGTGAACAAGGGATTTTTAAAACTAAGTTGATATTTTCTTTTGACTTAGTAAAAATAAAATAAAAATAAAAATTATATTACTTAGTGTTGAAATTTTTTTACTATATTTTACTAAGTGTTGGAATTTTTTACTTAGTTAAAATAAATTTTTTGAAATAAATATTTTTGACTCAGTTTAAAAATATATTTTTTATTTTATTTTAACTACATTTTACTAAGGTTTTTATGGGATTTTTCGTTCCAAGCTAGCGTACTAAATTTTAAGATTCTTTTAAACTCATTTTTGCTAAAGTCAACATTTTTTTCAAAAATATCTTAATATCTAGCTAAGCGTTGAGTAAAAGTACTTATCTTGGACTTCTCTTTCACATCGTTTAAAAACTTAAGTACTTTACTAAGTTTTAAGATTCTTTAAATGTATATAACTTTCTCTCTAAGTCATTTTCAAAAATTCAATTTTTTTTTTTGCTAAAGTTTCTTTATCAAAACTAATATTTCAAGTATAAGCTGCCTTTCAGGGGAGCTAATTATTCCCTTCTATAATTAATATTTTTGATCTATGGCAAAGGAGGAGAGGAAAGTGAAAGTTAAGTTAAAAATAAATAAATAAAAAGTTGAATAATTAGAATAATTTGTTATTGCATTACTTGTTATGTTATTTCTCTTACTATGTTCTTATGCTATGATCTTGCTATGTTTTTACTTAACTTTGAATTCACTTGCCATAATAAAAAAGGGGGAGATTGTTGGTGCGGTAAGCATCTGACTATCGAATCTAAGTTTTGATAATGGAAAAAGGTTTAAAGTTAAGGTCATTTGTGATTTAACATGTTTAAATGAGTTTGCAAAAAAGTCCTAAGTATACTTAGGCAAAAGTCCTAGCCGCGGTTAGGCAGGTGGAAAACCCTAGGGGTGGTAACCCTAGGTCATAGGGGGTGGTAAACCTAGGCAGAAAGTCTTGACGGGTCGAGGGTTTCAGGCAAAAGTCCTAGAGTCCTTGACTCTAGATGGAAAGTCCTGGTGTTGCGAACCAGGTGAAAGACTGGGCGGGTCGTGGAGCAGACGCCCAACGAAAAGTCCTGGAGTCTCAGGCGTTGAGAAAACGTCCAGTCGGTCTGGAGGACCGGTCTGACAACAGGTATATTCTCCTGAGTGGAGTAGGTGAGGATGTGTTCCTCAATGAGGGAATAGTAGGCGTCGGTTTGACCTAGGGTTTCCGGTCGGGAATCTGAAGTCAGAACCGGACAGTCTAGAGACTATCAAATACTTATGTTGGACTTATTTTATTGTGCTAAACTCTATGTTGTAGGATATTATTTGTATTTTGGACTAACCCATCTTACAGGGGGTGAAAAAGAAGCAAAAAGGCTCGGATAAATAGTCTTGAGGCGCCCTCTATGGAGCTTGGAGGTGCCTCGGGTCACTAGCTGATGACCTCTGTGCAGCAGGGCAGAGTGCCCTTATGGAGCTTGAGGGCACCCTGGACGCTGAGCAAAGGGCACCCTCTATGGAGATGAGGCGCCCTGGATGCAAGTGGAGGGTGCCCTTCATGCGGTTGGAGGCGCCTTCATGTAGATAAGCGGTGAAGAGATCAGAGCTCATCCACACTGTGGATTTTGTGCGGATGAGGGCGCTCTCCATGGTGTTGGAGGCACCCTCAACAGGCTATATAAGCCTGTCTCGAGCAGCAGCAAAGGTACAACATAATTTGACAACCCTTCTTTCGTGTGCTGCTCAAAGAACTATCCAACGAAGATGCAATAAGTTTCTGACAGCCAGAAGCTTCAAGATTACTATTTTTGTTGTCGATATAATTTCATTACTGTTTAATATTGTAAATCTGAATTGTAACTTTTCGAGCAGATAGTGATTGCCCAAAGTAAATGCTCAACGAGCGTGAGCCTTGGAGTAGGAGTCGCCCGAGGCTCTGAACCAAGTAAATCTTGGTGTTTGTGGTTTCAATTGTTATTTAATTTTCTGCTGCATTTTACTCTTAGAATTCTGAAACGTAAGTGAAAGCCACGAGCGCTATTCACCCCCCTCTAGCTCTTTCAATCCAACACTTTATCCCTAAAAGTTTCTTTAAATATAATGGAAAGATTTGATCATAAGATAACTCATTTCCTGCACCTGTCGACTGGTCCATGCATCAATCAACTGGTGTAGCCATTAGATACAACCAACGACATTCCGTAGCCAGAACCTGCATCTCCTCTCTGTTCCATCCTTCATGTTGTTTTGAAGTTTGCTTCCATCGATCTGCTCCTTTTCTCCTTGTCCAGTGGTCCCTCGAATGTACCATCCTTCACCGATCTCAAGGACCTGAGCTATAGGATGAAATTTTCCCAAACTTGGTCGCACAAAGTTCCTCATGTGTTTCACCAAGTCTTACTTGCCTCAAACACATATCAAAACAATAAGAAAGTCTAACTTAAACTCTTTGACACACACATCAAAATCATGATCGTACCTGATCAAACCTAGGTCAATTGCCCTCACATTATTCATGTCGCTAATTTTTCTCGAAATAATTCAAGATTTATGTGATGATTATCCTTTTCCTAAAAAAATCTAAGATTTACGTCCTAATTTATTCTTTTCCTGAAATAGTCCCACATCCTGTGTCATTAAGAGGTCAGGAAGCTAAGGGGGTAGTGATCCAAGAGTTGAGAGTTGGGAGGCTAAGGAGCTGGGAGGGTTGAGAGTCTGAAGGTAGAGAGGCTAAGGAGCCAAGAGGCCTGAGAGATCCTGAGGTTAAGGAGTCGGGAGGTTAAGAAGCTTGGAGGGCTGAGAGTTGGGGATCGGGAGGCCCAAGAGACCAGGAGGCTAAGGAGCTGGGAGACCCGAGAGACCAGGAGGCTAGGAGATAGTAGGTTAAGGAGCTGGAAGGCCCAAACTTTTCTCTATTGAAACCACCTCATCAGTTTTCACTAATCTTCTCTCATCCACATGGCACCTACTAATTATATCTATAGGGTTTATATATATATATATATATAGTTTTGATATGCTGACTGCCTTACGACGCATACCCCGTGCACACTTAATTTTTTTTTTGTGTTTAATACTATAACTCAACCTTTAATCTCTAAAGGCAAAATATGATTTAGATAGCTTAAAAAATAAATAAAAAAAATTAATTACACTAGGTGGCCACGGAGTGTGGATCGGGAGGCCCAAGAGACCAGGAGGCTAAGGAGCTGGGAGACCCGAGAGACCAGGAGGCTAGGAGATAGTAGGTTAAGGAGCTGGAAGGCCCAAACTTTTCTCTATTGAAACCACCTCATCAGTTTTCACTAATCTTCTCTCATCCACATGGCACCTACTAATTATATCTATAGGGTTTATATATATATGTATATATATATATATATATATATATATATATATATATATATAGAGTTTTGATATGCTGGCTGCCTTACGACGCATACCCCGTGCACACTTAAATTTTTTTGTATTTAATACTATAACTCAACCTTTAATCTCTAAAGGCAAAATCTGATTTAGATAGCTTAAAAAATAAATAAAAAAAAATAATTACACTAGGTGGCCACGGAGTGTGCGACATAAGGTAGGTATCATATATATATATATATATATGTGTGTGTGTGTGTGTGTGTGTGTGTGTGTGTGTGTGTACACCCTTATATAGGCGGCTGTGGGTGATAGCATACGTGGGCCAGTGATGCGGCATAAACTTGAATTTTTTTTTAAATCTCTTCCTTCGAGTGGACTTATTTTTGTTCTTTCTCTTCCTTTGCTTCCCTAAAATGAAAGCGCTAAATCTTTTTCGCCGCTCATCCGCTCCTCTCTTTCTCTTATACCTAAAATGAAAACCTTAAACCCTCTTCATCGCTTATCCGCTCCTCTCTTCCTCTCTTCCCTAAAATGAAAGTCCTAAACCCTTTTCGTCGCTCATCCACTCCTCTCTTCCTCCACTTTCAACAGTAGATACAGGTCATCTTGTTTAACTCTCAGCTAATGCCAAGTGAGTTAGGGTTTTCTCTCACACCTATACTAGTCATCTCCCTCTCCTTTTTCTACTTGTGTTTTAGAATGGAGCAAAAAGATATTGCGAAGGTATGTTGAGTGTTTGTCTTTTACCTATTGTAGTTTCTAAGAACCAATTGTTTAAAACCCACTATGAGAACATTTTGGTGCTTGATTTTGAAGAACATGATGGTGTAGGTACCTTGGGGTAGTTTTGATGTGGTTAACCAAGTTAAGTTGGGTCCTGTGTGTATTGATGCCTTATATCTAAGTGTACAAGAACTTAAGAGCACAAGAAGTTGAGCGAAAGACGCAGCTAGTGAGAAGGACGACACAGGAAAAAGTCGACAAGCTAGGTATGTCTGAGGGATGAGGTGCTACAGAAGAGTACGTTGACATATGAGAAGGAAGCGCATTGAGTTTCTGAGGGATGAGAAGTCGGAGTGGAAGGTTGCTTTAGGAGAAGGTCAGAAAATGGGTTCGGATGAGCCATATTTCGGATGGCCGAAATCACCCAAGCGAACAGGAGCCGGATTGGAGGAGAACCAGACAATCAATAAGATGTTGATTATTTGGGCGCTCAGACTGGTCTGAGCATCTAGACTAGTCTAAGCGCTTGGACACCCTGGGGATAGCGTAGGACGCCTCCTCGTCATGCCCTATTTGAAGGATGGTCAACACGGTCCAGGCACCCGGAGCTGTTCCAGGCGCCCGAACTAGATAAGTTTTATCCAGAGCAGCCACTGTGAGCCATTGCGATATCGATAAAATTTTATCCACACCTAGGCGCTCAGATCCCTTCTAGGAGCCTAGAGTTACCACATCAGCAAACGGTCAGATTCGACCAATAAGCTATAAATAGAGCCTGGACACCCTGGGGATAGCGTAGGACGCTTCCTCGTCATGCCCTATTTGAAGGATGGTCAACACGGTCCAGGCACCCGGAGCTGTTCCAGGCGCCCGAACTAGATAAGTTTTATCCAGAGCAGCCGCTGTGAGCCATTGCGATATCGATAAAATTTTATCCACACCTAGGCGCTCAGATCCCTTCTAGGAGCCTAGAGTTGCCACATCAGCAAACGGTCAGATTCGACCAATAAGCTATAAATAGAGCCCTGGTCTCAGTAGTTCAGACAATCACTTATACACGAGTTCATTTTCTATTCTACTACTTTAATTGTGTACTTCTAACGTTTGTAAGAGGCTTCTCCGCCTATGCCAAAAGGAGAATTTGATTAGTGCTTTCAACATCTTAGATTAACAATTTCTCCAGTTGTAACAAAGTAAAAATCAGTAGTCTCTTTTAATTTATGCATTTTAGTTTATTTTAATAAAGTGATTGTCTTAATCAAGCTATAAGATCGAGAAAGGTTTGATTTTATTTTTCAGGGCAATTCACCCCCTCTTGCCAGTCGCACGGGTCTTGACAGATGGTGTTGGTTTTCAAAAATTGCAAGATTAGTATTGGTCTTTAAAAACCAATACTAACATTGGTGTTGGTTTTTAAAAACCCATTGACTACACGTTGGTGCTAGTTTTTACAAATTAGCACCAACGTTGGTATTGATTTTAAAAAACCCATTGACTAAACATTGTAGCTAGTTTTTACAAACCAGCACCAACATTGGTGCTAGTTTTGAAAGATCAGCATCAATGTTGGTGCTAGTATACTGTCACCCATTGTGTGCAGGGTATCAAAATTGTATATACAATTTTGATACTCTGCACACCCTTATATGGGCGACCATGGACGACAACATACGTGGGCTGGTGACACGACTTAAACTTAAATTTTTTTAATCTCTCTCTTCCTTCATGTTTGTCACGCCCCTAGAGGAGTCTCTGCTAGACAAAAATCCGACAGCATCTCCCCTGTACCGGTGACAATCCAAAGCATATATACACACAAAATATTCATCAGCCACATGCGGCTGGAATATATACACAACCATGCAGTTAATAATCTTAGCCTACACAACTGGACAAATATAACAACAACCACGCAGTTATATATATACAACGAACAACCCACTCGGCTGCATTAAAAACCAACACAACGGAAAAACGATAACGAAAAGCCCAATACAACATAATCAACACACTGCTAGCCGGCTAGGCTTTATATAACAACCACAACAACACGAATACAACAACAATACCAAATACAAATAAAGCATAAACGAAACCCGAAGCGATCTTTGGATGTGACGTAGGACCCGACAGACAGGATACTCCGAGTGACACTCCAACCATCTACCTGAAAACATAAAGATACATATATGCGGTGGTGAGTATAGGTAACTCAGTGGGTAATAGACAGGATAGTGCATGGTCTATAAATAAACATGGAGATCAAAAGTATACAGTCTCAGCAGGGAAATAAAGAACATAATCATACTATCATAGTCAATGCATCTCAACATATTTGACGTAATAACCCGACATAGTCATAACTGACATGCAGACTGCACAAACCACTACTGACATAATGATAAATACATACCCAATCTGGAATCGACACATAGTACAATGATCAGTAAACTCACTGGACCTGCAACATACCTCCTCGTGACACCTGTGCAATATAAATACGACTGCATATACATGTAAAATAAATGACATGTATGCAGCATGACAACCATATGCAATGAGCATATCTCAAACAAGTGCAACAACCACAGTCACATGCATATAGTATCTACTAGGCATGTATGCAAATATATCTCCAAAGATGCACCACGCATCATATGTAAAAATGTGTATGCATGCTCCATGGTCACCCCACCACCTCTCTAGACACTACGACCCTTGTATGACCGAGAGGCTTGGGTCCGTGACAAACCATACTAGCCTCCAGTACATGCACCGCTATAGGCGGCCGAAGCGGACGGTCAGCTAAGTAGTTATCTAACTACATAGCTAAGGGTCCCTGACCACTCACATCTCTAGCCCTCTGACTACTGTACCCTCAAAACTCACTACTCCAGAGTGGTTGAGGCTGATAGAATACTGAGCGGCTGAGTAAGCGCGACAGGACTAGCTCCACTCCAAGCTACCACTCTCCATTAGTGGCCGAATGGATAGCTATAAAAGACTGACAACACTCTCAGCTACAAGGGAGACGATAATCGTCAGTATGCAATGAATGATGAACATGATATATATATATAATCATGATACGAACACCGTCATCATCCATGCAAACTTTAACTCCACCTACGTGCCCCACAACACGGGAATAATCGTCATGATACCTCCATATATCCCACCAAACATATGTATACAACTACACATGTATAGTCAACCAAAAATCCCCAATAACCCCACCAGACACACATACACAACCCCACATGTACAATCAACACGTATCCTCCAGTAAAAACACATCAAACACGTGTATAAACCACAGACATACAATCAACACAACTCCTCTAAAAGTACATAACAAATACGTGCGTACATACAACATGTAAATGTAAGGTCAACATGATGACTCCTATAACACATACCATCCTACATACAATCCCCGTCATATGCACAATCAGCATGATAATACAAACAACCCGACAGTCCCTACAATACATACTCTACACGTGTGAACAAAACAGAGTAAATATCAAGAGTAGAGACTGTATATGATATAACTAGAAAACCTCAAAGATCAAGCATAAGTATCAAGCAGGAAAGTAACAAATGAACACGATATAAGGTACAACAGCCTAATCCATCAAATAAAATCATGCACTAAGCTCAATAAAAATCTACATAGAGCCAAGGAAGAAATACCCGCCTTTATTTGTCAACTATGTCAAATAAACCAATCCCATGTTGAGACGCTCACCTCGAAATAAAGTCCTGTGAACACATAATATATTTAGCTAATTACATAGGTAGCAAGTAGCTAAATAAACTTCCCAATCTAATTAGGGAAAACCCTAACCAAAATAATTAACCCAACCCCTTAATCCAGTTAGGTTTAACTAAATCCATAATCCTTCACTTCAATTCTACTCATAAATGAATCCCAAATCCATAACCAAATAGACTCAAATCCACAATGAGCACCCTAATTCAAAATTAAATCTAATACCGAACTATAACCTCCTTACACCAGAATTCTTCCCTTCACTGAAACTCTATTCTCTGCTCAGCTAACCTCCCATAATTTAATCCTCATCGGAGCAACACTGATCAGTCACATAGCTAATCTCAACATCAAAGTATGAAATCAATCCATGTTAATCAATATTGAGCTTGGCTTACCCTTGTACCATATCCAAGAGATCTCCTAGATGTAATCAGGTTGTCACTGCGGCGATGAGCTAGGGCAGAGGATAGGGCGACACCGGCACAAACAAAGGAGACAAGAACACAAGGCATTTCATCAAACACCTTCCCGTTGCTAGAATCTGATAGAACGCCTAGTCTCCACAGCTGGATTGGAATTGAATCCCTATACAAGGAAAAGATCGATAAATGTAAGCACAGACCAAGACAAAGATCGGCTAGAAATCAGGAACAAGAAAGGCTCGGCCGACGATGGATCGCGATAAAGAATCAACAACATCTACCGGATCGAAGTGACATTGATCCAACTAGGGCATAGGTAATGAGGCGACATCATTGACCTAACCCCGTGACCTCTAGCGACAACGATGGCGTGGAGGTAACGGTGATAGGGCACCGCTGAAGGGAGAGTCGTAGTGACGATCGGAGAGGGGTCAGCAATCTGAGGAGATAACTGAATGGCGCAGGCGATCGACGGAGAAGAAGGCCTGGTGGTGATGGGCTGGACAACACCAGCGCGATCAAGAATCGTCGGCATCAGGGATGAAACACGATGAACAACGGCGTCGGGGAAGAGGAAGTCGCCCGAGAATGGTGGCGAGGCTCCACACCTTGAGAGGGAGAGGGAGGAAGGAGGCTCGGCGTCGGTGATCGGGATGGATAAATCGCCGGAGAGGGAAGGGGGGTTTCGGGCGCGATATGAGGAGGAGGAGGAGGCCGGGAGAGTGAATCAGGATTTTAGAGATTAATAAACCTAGGTTAGCTTAATTAATCTCCAAGTTTATTCAACTTCTATCTAAGGGGTATTCCGAACAGACTTTCACTATATCCCGAACTCATCCCCTCTAAACGGGTCATATGGACTTCATTTAAATCTCGAAAAATTTCTAAAAATTCCTGAAAAATCCAATAAGATTTTTTGTCTAATAATATTTATTATTTTAAATTTTTTGGTATCTTACAATGTTGGCTTTTTTTACTCTTTCTCTTCCTTCACTTCCCTCTCTTCCTTAAAACGAAAGCGATAAACTCTCTTCGCCGCTCATCCGCTCCTCTCTTCCCCTCTTCCCTAAAATAAAAACCCTAAATCCTCTTCGCCGCTCATCCTCTCCTCTCTTCCTCCACTTCCAACCCTAGATATAGGCCATTTTGTTCAACTCTCAGCTCACTTCAAGTGAGTTAGGGTTTTCACTCACACCTATACTGGTCATCTCCTCCTTTTTCTACTCGTGTTTCAAAATGATGCAAAAATATGTTGTGAAGCTATATTGAGTGTTTATATTTTACCCATTGTAGTTTCTAAGAACCAGTTGTTTAAAACCCACTGCAAGAATACTTTGGTACTTGATTTTAAAGAACATGATGGTGCCAGTTTTAAAAAATTGCAAGATTAGTGCTGGTCTTCAAAAACCAGCACCAACGTTGGTATTGGTTTTCAAAACTCATTGACTACACATTAGTTCTGGTTTCCAGAAACCCATTGACTACACGTTGGTGTTGGTTTTGAAAGACCAACATCAACATTAGTGCTGGTTTGCAAAGACTAGCACCAACTTTGGTACTGATATTGCGACATCATCTTTGTTATTTGTATTCTTCAATATGATTAACAGTAAAAGGTTTCATTAACTAAATTATAGCTTGAGGATGATGAAGTAAGTATTTTGAATTTTTCTCTAGATGAATTGGAGTTCATATATTGTAAATAATTGAAATACTGATGAGAATGAGGACCTGCGGTTACTTGTTATTATATCTTGCCCAAAAGTCACAGTGTTAGATTTCAACCCTATACTTAAACTATTTTACATTCCATTTAATAGTTACAAGTTATTGCTAGTTATATTTCACAAATTGAAATATATTATGATTTTCCTATATGCTATCTATCTTGAATCTGGGTTTGTTTCAGTTATATAGAATTGCTAACTTATTATGTTCATGTAAAAATAGAACATTCTTATTTTTTATGATTACACATGGAAAACTAAATCTTTTACTAGTTAAGAAGTAGATTGGTTTAAGCCTTTTATGATTCTATTTTAGTGTATTCGAATGCAAATATTTCTATGCTCACAAAGGATATAAAGTTTGAAAATTCATTCTGATATGAAGAATGAATTTGAAAATTTATTTTGTATAAACCATGCATTATTTTATGGTTGTTACTATTGGTGCAATTTACACTGATGATCTAACTCAAGGTTTTGATGAATGACAAGTGAGCTAAGTTAGGTGTTGTCGTGATCTAACCTTGTTATCAAGTGTGCAGGCTTAACTAACCCTAGTGAGGATGTTCGATTCCTGATTGGTTGAAGACCGGATGTGTGATTCAGGCAAGTCAAGATGTTTGATTCCCGATAGGTTGAAGTCCAGATGTGGGATTCTAGTAAGGGTCAGGATGTGCGATTCCTGCTTAGAGAAGATCGGATGTACGATTTTGGTAGGTCGAGATGTGCGATTCCTGATTAGAGAAAATCGGATGTGCAATTTCGGTAGGTCGGGATGTTTGATTCACAAAGTATGGATGTATGATTCTGAAAGGTATCTCTATAGTTGGTAAGTAGAGATAAGTCACTGTCGGAGAGTGACTAAGTGAGGACGCGCCCCCGTTCGAAGGGACAGTAGACATCGGTCCAATTTAGATTCATTTTTTTAAAAATTGAGACCCTGACTATATCCTGGTCTCGGAGAGATAGGATCTAATTACTACTTCTTACTATGATTGTGGTAAAGTTTATCTTGTAGGGTATACTTTATATTGTTAGACTAATAGGTTTTGTAGGACAAAAGGAGCACAAAAGGTCTCGGGTCAACAATACCCCAGGCGCCTTCCATGGTATGGAAGGTGCCTTCGCACTGTTCATGAAAGGTGCCTTCAAGGCTATGGAAGACGTCTTTTGTAGGATAAAATTCAGACTTTGTCGCAGGTAAGGACCAAACTATTCGGGATTAGATTTCTCATATTAGAGGCGCCTTTAAGGGTATGGAGGGCGCCTTCCACACCCTTTATAAGGGTGTTTTGCCCAAGCTATTAAATACAATTTCCATACGAGCTTCTATGACTCTGCTACTCTCGACTGCCATCGAGAAGCCAACCAAACACCGAGCTCGAGCTGACCATCTACGAAAGTGTTTGGTAACAATAATTTAATTACTGTACTTAATTTTTGTAAGTGGAAAGTGTAGCTTGTTACACTCTTCCAATTCTCGTGTATTCGATTCCCTCTTTCGGTAGTTTTGGAGGAGGTTTTTAGTGGATTACCTGTCAATAGGTCTGTGGAACCTGGGTCTTGGAGTAAGAGTCGCCGAAGACTCCGAACCAAGTAAATATTTGTGTTCTTGTCTTTTTTGTTTATGCCTATTTCTTTTTCCGTTGTATACTCTTGTTTTAAAAATGAAAAAGATGAGTTTTAGAAAACCATGTGATTCACCTCCCCTCTCACGTGCGTCTCGATCTAACAAATGATATCATAGTAGGTTATGCTCTGAATTGATGCAACCACCAATCAAGCCAGGGGAACCATTTTTTCTAGATTTTTTGGTTTTTTGCAATTGATTTGACTTGGTAAAATTTACCATTTCAAATAACTATTTCTCATTCGACTCTTACTCGAAATCGGCGCAACACCATTTGAGTTGTAAATTTTTTTCCCCTCAAGCACTACTAATCCAAGACCAAGTCTTGATACATTCTTCTAGTTTTCATTTTTCAGCAATCAAATGTCTCAACTTGAGGGATTCAACACCGCTTGTCCTCCTCTCTTCAATGGACATGACTTTCCATACTGGAAGAAGAGGATGGAAGTTTACTTGAAGACAAACATCAAGCAATGATTCATCATCCGATGAGGGTACCAGGCGCCTGTAGATGAAACAATAAAAGTACCACTTGATCCAAAAAGATGGAGTCCAAAAGATAAAAAAGAAAGCCCAGATCGACTTCAAAGTATTGGATACAATCCAATGCTGACTCACAAAAGAGGAACCTTATAGAGTCGGCCCACATGAGAATGCAAAAGAGCTTTGAGACAAGCTCATCGAGCTACACCAAGGAACTCCCAACTCAAAGGTAACAAAATGTGACCTACTGCTTAATTCTTTACTTAACATTAAAATGCAGGATGGTGAGATTGTGAATCAGCTCTATGCTTGAATCAAGGACATTCTCAATAATCTTCACCTAATTAGACACCAGATTAAAAATCAGGACATAATAAGGTACGCTCTTAATTCGTTCCCTTGAAATGCACTATGGGCATTGATCATAGATACCGACAAGGTTTTGAGGAACATTTCTAAATTAAAATTAGATGAATTATTTTATGAGTTAGAGTTACATGAACAAACTAATGCCCCCAAGGTTGAGAAGGGAATTGCTTTTTTTTTTGCAGGTATATCAAAGGGAACCAAACCTGAAGCTAAGACTGAATCCAAATCAGACGAAGAAGAGAAACTAGTGAACCTAGTAAGGAAGATGTTCACTAGACACAAGAAAAGCCTCACCAAATGGAACACAAAGAAGATGTCTAAGTCTGCATCCAACAATACAAAAGCAAACGTCACGTGCTACAGTTGCAAAAAAGGGGGCACTTCAAACATGAATGCCCGAACAAAGACCAAAACAAGAAAAAACAAAAGAAAGCATTAAAAGTGATTTGGGACGAGTCTTTAGATGAACCAGGAGTAGACGAACCGAAGCAAGCAATCTACCTCACATTGATGGCAACCAGAGGTGATTTGGATGAAGAAGACGAGTTTGAATACAAGTCGAGCCACCAATATTCATCCTGGTCAAGATGACCTGAGGTAAATTCTTTTATTAGCCTAAATTCCTTTAAAATAATTGTCTGTCTAAATAAAAAACTAATTAAAACTGAGGAACATGCTAAATAACTCCTAAAGGAAAATAACATCCTTAAGGAACAACTGAACATGAACTCAGCGACTAGCCAAGTTCAAGACAAAGATTCAACTCAAGTTCAAAACTTGAGGAAGAAAACTCTGTCTGAAAAGTCAAGTCAATGAGCTCAAAAGGTAGTTGGAAAAGTTTACCACAGGAACCAAGTATCTAAACATGATGGTTGGATCCCAAAGAGCGATGTACAATAAATCTCGATTTGGATACAAACCCAACATAAAATATATATATATTTTTAACTTTTACTCAAAAATTAAAATCAACTAAAGCTTGGGTTCCGAAAGTGTGCCTAACCACACAAGTAAGACTCAATCAATACGATATACCAAAAAGTAAAATTCACTACATAAATAAATCAAATAACTCACTATCAATTTTTAAAACTAAAATTTCAAATTTAAACCTAAAGAATAAAAAATCAAATAAGACTAAATTAAATAGAAACAAAATCAATCTAAACTCAAACTATAACCAAGTTTATTATAACTATAAAGTAAATCAATACAAATCTAAAACCTAAAATACAATCCAATAATTCAGGAGGAGGCTCCAAAATAGTCGTCACCTCCAAAAATAACAATTTACCCAGTCGGGTAATCAAGTCTAGATTAAATAGGGATAAAAGCTTGACTCGATTAATGGTACTGGAGAAGTTTTGGATGATAGTAGGTTAGGGAAGCGTTGTCTATGCATGTCTAGGAACATATGACTTCGACCTGGTGCATTTGACTTAGTAGAACTAACTGAAGCTACCCTTTACTAATCCTAACTAGTTAAACCAAAGTTTTATATTAAGTTTAGTGGATAAGACTATTTGAAAAATTTTAAAGGTGTAGTTACTCTAATGATGTCCAAGTAACTCACCACAGCTTAGAAGTTTATCCAAAGAATACCTGCTTGTTGAACTCAAAGCTAAACTTGAATCTAACATAAAGTCAAACTAAATCCTGAAATTTAACTTAACTCATCTTACAAAATTGTAAGATTAGCTGATTGAAAATACAACCCAGGTGAGATGAATAAAGATTAAAATTAAATTCAAATTTAAATTAAAAATTAAATTTAAGTAAAATTAAAATAAAACTCAAATTTAAATTAAAATCAAATTTAAAATCAAAATTTAAATTCAAGTTCAACTTAAATCAAACTAAGGCCACACTTAAATTGAATTCTTTTTCTTCCTACTTTTTGTAAGAATCTAAGTGGATATTAGATAGTCGTTACTCCCGACACATGACTGGGGATCAAACAATGTTTACAAACCTAACATTCAAAAGACTAGGAACCGTTACCTTTAGAAACAACCGCAAATTTAAGGTAATTGGCATATGTAACATTGAACTAGTATCTAACTTTGTTATTCATAAAGTACTACTTATTAAAAATTTTAAATACAATCTACTCAGTGTTAGTTCTTTGTGTGATTCAGAATATAAGGTTAGGTTTATATCCATTGAATGTGTAATTAAGCATATAAAAGTCTCTATAATAAAATTAAAAGGACATGGAATACTATCTAATACGGTGATGAGATAAGGAGGGGCATTTTCGCCATTTCCTATTTTGAGGGTTTGGTGTTAAAATGGGTACTGTTCACCCGAAAGGAGGAGGGGGGGGCCTTCGTGGTTTTGGGGGGTGGGGGCTTGGGTCTTCTTCCGCCGCCGCCACAGACAGGGGGGAGGACGCCAGAGCTGCCTTCGTCGCCCACTCCTTCATCGCCGGCGAGCCACCTCTGCCTCTCTCCTTCTCCTCTCGCCGGAAGCAACCTCCAGCCACCGCCCCCTTTTTCTCCTCTTTCAATTTCTCTCTCTTGCCCAATTATGTCGTCACCGCCACCAGATAGACTCGGCACCGCCTTCCTCATGCAGACGCAGCTCGCCCTCCGACGCTACCCATGCTCCCCTTTTTTCTCTCTACCGCATCCAGCAACCTCCAGCCGCCACCTCCCCTCTTCTCCGAGGCCGAAACCCCCCTTCGTCGTCTCCGACACTGACGACACCTTTTGTCGTCTCCAGCGCTGACCAGATCTGAGGTCCGTAGTCCTCTTCCTCCCTGACGGCTCTCCCGAGTGCAGCGACCGCTGCTGAGTGCAGCGACCACTGCTGCCACCTCTAGTGGTCGCTGCCGCCCTCCGATGTCACATCCAATGATGGACACCAGCAAAGCCATGACCCTCGTCGGAGGCACAGTGCCATCGTCACTCCAACACTCCTATCGGGCGATGCATCGGCTCTCGAGCCACCGCTAATCCGGCCTCCGGGCTACTACTATTGTACTACTGTTGTGATCTGTGTTCTGATCTATGTGATGTGTTCCAGCCACTGAGCCGCTGTGTTTCGTATCTCTATTATGATTGTGAGGTATTGGTATTATCAGGCCAACATGTCGTGTCCTGACCTGCGAGTCGTTGTAGTATTTCAGCTCAGGAGCCGTCGTCATGTTTCGGTCGACAGGCCGCCTCTTGGATCCGTGCTGCACTGGATTCCATGCCACCGCCCCCAGATCTGGCTCCTTGGTGGCCTCACTTTCGTCCACTCTTCAGGGTCGCGATGACTCGACCCGCATTGCGACCAACACATCGATCCATCCGAGGGCGCCCCCCGGGACCAGGGTACGTTCTCGTACTCATTATTTGTTCATCTTGTTGTTTTACTATTATTCGATTGCTTATACATTCATGGGATTCGCCTCGAGCATCGAGGGACCATGAATAACTACTTAGCATTCCGTAAAAGTAAAGACATCGCGGATCTTGTAGCTTGATGCCTATTATGTCAGCAAGTGGAGGCTGAACATCAGAGATTAGTAGGATTACCTCCATTGATTTGGATACTAGAGTGGAGTTGGGAGCATGTTATGACGGATTTTGTTGTGGGATTATCCAGGACTTGGAGAGGATATTTTGGTTTGGGTAATCATTCTTGGGCGATGACTTGCTCCCTAGCTATCGATTTGTAGGACAGATTCTTTTGGATTGAGTAGCAGGATTATACTCTAGAGGGATTTCTAGACTGGATGATGTATCTCTGAGTATTGTTTTGTATGGAGATCAGTGATTTCATGTCATGGTTTTGATTATGGTTACAACAGACTTTGGATTAGGAGTTTCACTTTAGTATAGATTTTCATCTCAGACTGATGGATAGTTTGAGCGATCTATATAGGTGTTGGAGGATCTATTGATAGTGGATTTTGGATTTTTGAGGTGTTTGATTTATCCACAGTTGGTTAGGTAACCGTGTGGGAATAACAGAAGTAGGGTGAGCTCATGACTCACAGAGTCATCCTTTAGGGTTGGAGATTGGTTCATGATATTTGGATGGAGTGGTATATGAGGATGTTGATTGGTGGCTACTTTGGATGAGGATCCCTGAGTTGACCAGTAAATTTGGGGATCAAATTTTTATTAGTGGGAGAGAATGTAAGATACCGTAAAAGTAAATAATAAATATTATTGGACGAAAAATTTTATTAGATTTTTCAGGGATTTTTAAAAATTTTTCGGGAATTAAACGAAATCCGTATGACCCGTTTTGAGGGGATGGATTCGGGGTATAGTGGGAGCCTATTTGGACCATCATTTAAGTGGGAGTTGATGAAGAAGAAAACTTTGTGTTTAATTAAATTAAACCTAAGTACTTAATTAAGCCCTAATTCCCCGATTTCCTCCTCCTCCTCCTCCTTCGCGCGAGTTTCTTTTCTCCCAAGCCTCCCTCTCGATTTCTCCTCGCCTGATCGCCGGCCGTCGCGAGCTCACTGCCGGCAATGATCTCCTCCTCCGGCGTGTCTCATCACAGTAAACCCTCTGGAATACCAAGTCGCTGAAAAACCCTTTCTCTCTCACGCGAACGCCCGACGCCGACGAAGAATGACTTCCTCCACTACAATCGCATCCTCGCCGAGTTGCCTGAGGAAGTATCGCTGTATCTCGACAGTACCGATCATCTCCAGCTGAGCGATTGCATATTCGACGGTTTCTTGCTCGTCATCGGCGGTTGCTCGACTTCTAGGGCATGTCAGGCTAGGGCTCGGTTGATTGAGCCTTTCTCAGTTCTTCTCTTCGATCTGATCACTGGAGAGAGTTACGGATCATCACCAATTGGAGTGGATCGTGCGACACTATTGGAGGCGACCGATTGAGGTAAGGGCAGTGTTGGGTAATGCTTTGAATTCAAGAATATTGTGTGAATTGTTTCTTTTTGTAGTGCTCTTCCTGATATGGTATGGAGGATGCATCGGATCAAAATAGGGGTGGATTTCTCTTGAGCCGATCACAACCTTCTACACTGTTAGAGTCTCGGATGAAGAGGTGGAGGTTGGTTTAGGTGAGAATGGTTTTGTTTGTGAAGAGTTCAGTAAATCAATTGCTCTACAGCTAAGTGTTGGATTTGATTTTGGAAGGAATTGGTTTAGGACTTCTTTGGTAGCTGTCGACAGAGATCTAGTTGGGCTGTGAGATTTGGGATTTGCTGCCGTCCCTCAAGGTAAGTGTCTACCACTAGTTTTCTTCTTAGTGTGAAATAAATTCATGGTGGTTTAGTCGCATTGGATTGATTTCATTATGGAATTGGAGGTGTTAATTGTGGGCAGAGTACAGATTTATTATGTGTTTGGAGGTTGGTTTGCCTTTCAGTGATGTAGTGGTTGATTGTTGATGATGATACTGGGTTAATATGATCATATATCAGATTTCATTTAAGTTGTAATCTGTGTAGTTAGTTGTGCTAAGTCATGGATTGAATGATGGATTATTTTGGGTGGATGAATATTGTAGGATTGATTCATAATGTCTAGTAGATGGTTTAATGGATTGTGGGGATATCTCAAGTTATTTTGGATTGATTAATGGATTGTAGATAATGAGTGAAAAAATTGAAGGATTTATGATAGGCTTGATTGGTGAGAATTGAGGAATTTATTGGTGAATTAAGAATGAACTCATTATCTAATTGGATCTTTAGGTGGAATTAAACAGGGTTACCTAATCGACGTAGGATTAGGTGTAGGGTTTGGTTAGTTGCTGATTATGTGATTAGCTAAACTATATATATATCATGTGATGTGCAGGACGGTGATTCGAGGCGAGCGTCTCGATGTGGGGGTTGTATTTTGCACGATCTACATTTAAGGTGGGTATTTCTTCCTTTGCCTCTATGTAGATTTTCTTTGAGCTTAGTGCATGGTTGTTATTTGACGGATTAGGTTACTTTACCTTATATCGTGTTCGGTTGCTGTTTTTCCTGCTTATTACTTTTGCTTGAGCTTAGAGATGATCTACTTAATTCAAATATAGTCTCAACTCTTGATATCTACGCTGTTGTGATTACACGTGTAGAGTATGTCTTGTAGGGAGTGTCAGGTTGTTGGTATTCCCATGCTGATTGAGTATATGATGTGGACTGTACATAGGTGGGTATGTGTTATAGGAGTCACCTTGTTGACCGTGCATTTACATGTGGTGTGTACATACGTATTTGTCATGTACTTTTGGAGGAGTTGTGTTGATTGTATGTCTGCGGTATATACACATGTCTGTTAGGTTTTACTGGAGGATACATGTTGATTGTACTTATATTTGGTGTACATGTGTCTGGTGGGATTATTGGAGATTTTTGGTTGATTATACATGTGTAGTGTGTACATATGTTTGGTGGGATACATGGAGGTATCATGACGATTATATTCATGTTGGAGGTATTTATGAGGTATGGGGTGTTGCATGGATGATGATTATATATTTATATATATCATGTTCATCATTCATTGCATCTGATGACTATTGTCTGCCTTGTGGTTGAGAGAGTCATCAGTTTGGTTTAGCGTCGCACACTCGGCCACTCATGGGTAGTGGTAGCTGGAGCAATTGCCGCTCGTCCTGTCGTGCCACCCGGTCATGAGGTTTAGTGAGATCCGGCGTTGTGAGCAGTCAGGGACCCTGATGCTATGTAGTTAGATAACTACTTAGCATTCCGTCTGCCTCGGCTTCTTTATAGCAGTTTGGAGTATGAGGCTTGTACGGTTGTCACGGACCCAAGCCTCTCGGCCATACTGGGGTCGTGGTGTTTGGAGAGGTGTCGGGGGTGACCATGGAGCATGCATACGCAGTTATTATTCTTGCATTTGATGCGCGGTTCATCTGCATTTGCATACATGCCTAGTAGATACTAGTTGCATGTGATTGTCGTTGTTGCACTTGATTGAGATATGGTTGTTGCATTTGGTTGCCATGCTGCATACATGTCATTTATTTACATGTATATGCAGTCGTACTTATATTGCACAGGTGTCACGGGTATATCTGTTGCAGATCCGGTGAGTTTACTGATCATTGTACCATGTGTCGATTCCAGATTGGGTATATATCTGTCATTATGTTAGTTGTGGTTTGTACAGTTTATATGTCAGGTTATTATGTCAGATATGTTTAGGTGCATTGATTATGATAGTATGATCATGTTCTTTATTCCCTACTGAGACTGTATACTTGTGATCTTCAGGTTGTTTATGGACCATGCACTATCTTGTCTATTACCCGCTGAGTTACCTATACTCACCACCGTATGTATACATTTATGTTTTCAGGTAGCTTGTAGATGGTTGGTGTCGCTCGGAGTATCCTGTCTGCCGGGTCCTACGTCACATCCGAAGATCGTGCTTGTTTTCTTTTGTATATTTTTTTTCTTATTTTTGGCATTGTATTTGTGTATAGCCATATGACTATCTTATAGTTTTGGTGTTGTATTTGTGTTTAAGCCGTGCCGGCATGCATTGTATTTATTTGTGTTGTGTGGGCTTTCCTTCGTTTTTCCACTGTGTTTTAGTACAGCCGTGTGAGCTGTTTTATATATAACTGCGTGGTCGTGATTGTTTCATTCCAGCCGAATGAGTTGTTATTATAACTGCGTGGTTGTGTATATAAATATTCCAGCCGCATGTGGCTGATGTATTTTGCTTGTATGGATGCTTCAGATTGTCACCGGTACAGGGGAGATGGTGCTGGATTTTTGTCTGGCAGAGACTCCTTTGGGGGCGTGACATTATTTGTTCATCTTGTTGTTTTACTATTATTCGATTGGTTATACATTCATGGGATTCGCCTCGAGCATCGAGGGACCAGGAACTGGGGCAACTCGGTCGCTGGCTGCAGGTAGCGTCGATCAGAGGACTTCGGGCGACTTGGTCAGCACAGAAGACAACTCACCATCTGGGTCTTGGAGATGAGGTCAACATTCTCGACGCATCATTCCGGCAAGTCCGTCTTCTCAGCTTCCCGACAGGAACATAATTGGTGCTGTCTGTGTGAACACACCTGATCTGGAACGTGAAGATGGACAATGTCGGAAAATGCTGCCATATTCATGACCTTGATGGGTCTCGACGAGTATATCATATTCTCCTCACTCCACGGGTATTCGGGAGTTGAGAAGTTGAGTCAGATCCTCTGCTGGTCGACAAGTTAGTTTTTCTATTATATTCTCTTTCGGTTATAGATTCTATCATAGTTTTCCGAGCAAAGACTCCCACGCCGATCGGCTGGGATTATATTTGCGAAGACTCCTGCGCCGATCGACCGAGATTATATTTGCGAAGACTCCTGCGCCGATCGGGCGGGGTTACATTTGCGAAGATTCCCACACCGATCGACCGGAATTGTATTGGCGAAGACTCCCACACCGATCAGCCGGGATTGTATTGGCGAAGACTCCTGCGCCGATCGGCCGGGATTATAGTTGCGAAGACTCCCGCGCCGATCAGCCGAGATTACATTTGCGAAGACTCCCGCGTCGATCGGCTGGGATTACATTTGCGAAGACTCCCGCGCCTATCGGCCGAGATTGTATTTGCGAAGACTCCCGCATCGATAGACCGGGATTGTATTTGCGAAAACTCCCGCATCGATCGGCCGAGATTGTATTTGCGAAGACTCCCGCGCCGATCGTCTGGGATTACATTTGTGAAGACTCCCGCGCCAATCGATTGGGATTGTATTTGTGAAGACTCCCGCACCGATCAACCGAGATTGTATTTGTGAAAACTCTTGTGCCGATCGACTGGGATTGTATTTGCGAAGATTCCCGCGCCGATCGACCGGGATTGTATTTGTGAAGACTCCCACGTCGATCGGCCGGGATTATATTATATTAGATCCACAGGCTCCAGAAGTCGAGCGGCGACTATAAACCCCAGAGTCGAGCGACGACTATAAACCCTAGAGTCGAGCGGCGACTATAAACCCATGTGAAGACCGTCGAGCGGCGACGTTAAACCCAAGTCTCCACCGATGGTCAAGTGGTGTCCTTAAACCCGAGCTTGCATCAAATCGTCGAACGTCGGCGTTAAACCCAGGTCTTCACCGACGGTTGAGCGATGACCTTAAACCCGAGCTTGCATCAAATCATCGAGCGACGACGTTAAACCCAGGTCTCCACCGACGGTCGAGCGATGACCTTAAGCCCGAGTCTGCATCAAATCGTCGAGCGGTGACGTTAAACCTAGGTCTCCACCGACGGTCGAGCGATGACCTTAAACCCGAGTCTTCACAGACCAACTTATCAAAGCACATATCTCCCCCGTTCGGGGTCGAGCAGTCTTCACTGGTCTCGGACCAGCTTATCAGATGTTTCATCTCCCCCATCCGGGGTCGAGCGGTCGTCACTGGTCTCGGACCATCTTATCCGATATTTCATCTCCCTCGTTCGGGATCGAGCGGTCGTCACTGGTCTCGGACCAGCTTATCGGATATTTCATCTCCCCCGTTCAGAGTCGAGTGAGTGTCATTGGTCTCAGACCAGCTCATCGGATATTTCATCGCCCCCATTCGGGGTGAGCGGTTGTCACAGAGACCAGCTTATCGGATATTTCTATCTCCCCCATTTGGGGTCGAGAGATCTTCACTGGTCTCTGACCAGCATATCGGATGTTCTATTTCCCCTGTTCGGGGTCGAGAGATCTTCATTGGTCTCTGACTAGCATATCGGATGTTCTATCTCCCTCGTTCGGGGTAGAGCAGCCTTCATTGGTCGCGGACCAACATACCAGCATACCAGATGTTCTATCTCCTCCATTCGGGGTCGAGCAACTTTCACTGGTCGCGGACCTGCTTAGCGAGTTCTCCTATCTCCCATGTTCAGGGTCGAGCGATTTTCACAGGGCACAGGCCAACATATTAAAATATCCATCTTGCTGTTCGGGATTGGACTATCTCCAACGGTCGCGGACAAGAGTACCTCCATTGGTCTCGAACTAGAATATCTCATGGGCTTTGAGCTTGCTCAGCTCACGACTATCGTTTCCGTGCGCATTTGATTTCATGGGCTATGCTCCCGCTCGATTTCGGGCTCCACTCTTGCTCGACGCTGCTTTATCACTCGCTCGGTATTCGCCTATGCACTTACTTACCGTTCGGCTGAGAGCTTGCCTGGCAGCCGCTCGACACTATTTTTCGTCGCTCGATCAACACGTTGGTAGCCGCCTGATCCTTTGTCCGATCGTTCACTTAGCCACGTGCTTGTTTCACTCAACATCCTTTCGGTCGCTCGGTCATCATCTTCGTGTTTGCGAGCTCGGCATCGTCCGCTCGACGTCTATCCACCTGATCGACATCCTGCCTATCGCCCGGTCGGCATCTTCGTGGTCGCGTACTCGGCATCGCTCGTCCACTCGGTGTACTCGTTGTCCCATGTGTCGCTCGGTTGACGTTTTGTCGCTCGCTCAACATCGGTCTGGTTGTCGACTTGGTATTATTTCCCGTAGTTCGCTCGACATCGCTACCATCTTTCGCTCGACGCTCTCTGGATTACTCAGTTCACATTTTTTCGGTTGCCTGATCGGCATCTTCTTGATCGCGCGCTCGGCTTGATCACCCGTCTTTCTACCTGATCAACATTATCTCCGTTGCCTGGACCACACTATTTCTCGATACTACTTGAGTCACTTGCTCGGCATCGCCACAGCTACTCGTTCGACGTGATAAGATGAGCCTAGTGATCTGATTTCACGTTCAGTAGTAACTCTATTTTGGGCTTGGTCTAGTCAGTCGAACATGCGCCTCATTCGACTAGACTTGAAGGGGAGGCTTGTGATACAGTGATGAGATAAGGAGGGGCATTTTCACCATTTTCTATTTTGAGGGGTTGGTGTTAAAATGGGTACTGTTCACCCAAAAGGAGGAGGGGGGCCTTCGTGGTTTTTTTTTTTTTTTTTGGGGGGGGGGGGGGCTTGGGTCTTCTTCCGCCGCTGCCGCATACAGGGGGGAGGACGCCGGAGCCGCCTTCGTCACCCCCTCCTTCATCGCCGGCGAGCCACCTCTGCCTCTCTCCTTCTCCTCTCATCGGAAGAAACCTCCAGCCACCACCCCCTTTTTCTCCTCTCTCGACTTCACTCTCTCACCCGATTACGTCGTCGGCGCCGCCTTCCTCACGCAGACGCAGCCTGCCCTCCGGCGCTACCCATGCTCCCCCTTTTTCTCTCTGCCGCATCCAGCATCCTCCAGCTGCCACCTCCCCTCTTCTCCGAGGCCGACACCCCCCTTCGTCGTCTCTGACACCGACGACACCTTTTGTCGTCTCCAGCGCCGGCCAGATCTGAGGTCCGTAGTCCTCTTCCTCCCCGACGGCTCTGCCGAGTGCAACGGCCACTACTGCCACCTCTAGTGGCCGTCGCCGCCCTCCGATGCCACCTCCTGTGACGGACACCAGCAGACCCACGACCCTCGTCGGAGGCACAGCGCCGTCGTCACTGTCCGACACTCCTATCGAGTGATGCGTTGGCTCTTGAGCCACTGCTAATCCGGCCTTCGGGCTACTACTATTGCACTACTGTTGTGATCTGTGTTCTGCTCTGTGTGATGTGTTTCGGCCAACGAGCCGTTGTGTTTCGTATCTATATTATGATTGTGAGGTATTGGTATTATCCGGCCTGCGCGTCGTGTCCCGGCCTGCGAGCCATTGTAGTATTTCGGCTCAGGAGCAGTCATCATGTTTCAGTCGACAGGCCGCCTCTTGGATCCGTGCTACACCAGATTTCATGTCGCCACCCCCAGATCTGGCTCCTTGGCTGCCTCACTTTCGTCCACTCTTCAAGGCCGCGACGACTCGACCCACATTGCGACCAGCTCACCGATCCATCCGAGGGCGTCCTCCCCCGGGGCCAGGGTACGTTCTCATACTCATTATTTGTTCATCTTGCTATTCTACTATTATTCGATTGGTTATACATTCGTGGGATTCGCCACGAGCATCGGGGGATCAGGGACTGGGGCAACCCAGACCCTAGCTGCAGGTAGCGTCGACCAGAGAACTTCGAGCGACTTGGTCAACACAGAAGACAACTCACCATCCGGGTCATGGAGATGAGGTCAACATTCCCGACGTGTCATTCTGGCCGGTCCGTCTTCTCAGCTTCTCGACAGGAACAATAACATTCATACAATTAACCTAGCCATCTCCTCACTTAAGTGTCACTTGACACAGAAAGAGGAAACCTAGTTATAGCATAGGAGAATGCCCCACACTAACTTTAGAAACCTCACCAAACTAAATGGTTTAGTTAGAGGACTACCAAAACTACCCAACTTAAAATCAACAATCTGTAATGCTTGTTAATAAGGAAAATAGACTAAGTCAACCCATAAACCAACTAATCAAACTCAAACTAATTTAATTTTTGAATTACTATATTTATATTTATTTGATTCACGTGGAATTAAATCCATTAATAGAAACTTATACTGTCTAGTAATAATTGATGATTTCTTAAGATTCGCTTAGGTAAAATTCTTAAAAAATAAATATGAAACATTTGAAATATTTATCAATCTGTGTAAACAAGTTGAAAATGAAAAAGATTTAATAATCAAAAGAATTAAGAGTCACAATGGTTGGGAGTTTAAAAATCATAGGTTTATAAAATTCTACTTAGAAAATAGGTACCACCAAGAATTCTTATGCACCAACACACTTCAATAAAATATAATAGTGGAAAGAAAAAATAGAATTCTCCAAGAAGTCACTAGAACAATACTTAATAAATACCAATTATCAAAATATGACTAGACCTGCTATATACAAAATAGAACAACAATAAATAAGACACATAATAAGACCTCATTTGAAATTTAGTATAATAAATTGCCAAATATTAAATACTCTAAGGTATTTGGATGTCTTGCTTACATATTAAACACAAGAGAATACTTAAAAAAATTCACCTCAAAAGTAGAAAATGAAATCTTCATAGGGTATTCCCTAACCAATAGAGGATATAGAGTTTATAATAAAACTACACTAAGAATTGAAGAAATAACCAATATAAAATTCGATGAAATTACTAATCCTAGAGAATCTAACCCAACTCAACCTCAATACCAACCAATTGATTTCATTAGAGCTAGCATTGACCCAGGGGGAGTAAGTGAAAACCCAACAGATGAATACGAAGATAAATTAAATCAATCACAAGAAAATGAACACACACAACCTGAAACTAGAATAACAAGCTAGTTCAGACCATCCAATTGAACAAATTATAGGTGACCCAGACCTAAGAGTTTAGACTCAATTATCCTTTAGAAACCTGAGTCAAATATCCTTAATATCCAAAATTAAATCTAAAATAATAGAAGAATCCCTACTTGATCTAGATTGATTATAGCCATGCAGGAAGAACTAGCTCAATTTGAAAGAATGAAGCTTGGGACTTAGTACCACTACCTAAAAATAAAAAGATAATAGAAACAAAGTGGGTATTTAGAAATAAACTAAGTAAAAATGGAGAAATTGTGAGAAACAAAGCCAGACTAGTTACCATTGAGTTTAGTCAAGTAGAGAGACTTGACTATGATGAAACATATGATCTAGTAGCCAGACTTGAGTCTATTAGAATGCTACTGAGCTATGCAATCCATAAAAGATTTAAACTTTATCAAATAGATGTTAAGTCCACCTTCCTAAATGGGCCAATTAAAGAAGAGGTGTATGTAAGTCAATCACCTGGATTTGGGAGTGTGGATCATCCTGACCATGTGTTCAAACTGATAAAAGCCTTGTATGGTCTTAAACAAGCACCTAGAGTCTAGTATTAATCTCTTATCTAATTTCAAAGGATTTAACCATGGTCAAATTGATCCAACTCTGTTTGTAAAATCACTCAAAAAAGATATCTTTATAGCACAAGTATATGTAGATGATATAATTTTTAGTTCAACAATTCAAATTTTTTACAAGAATTTATAACCTTAATGGAACAAGAATTTGAAATGAGCCTAGTAGATAAACTAACCTATTTCTTAGAATTATAAATTAAATAAATTAATGAAGGAAATTATTTTTACTAACAAAAATACATAAAGGAATTACTTAAAAAATTTAGAACGGAAAATATTAAAGACATAAAAACACCAATGACAACTAACACAATCTTAAATAGTGATCCAAATGATAAATCAGTAGATCTAAAATACTATAGGAGTGCCATAGGTAACCTTTTATACTTAACTACAAGTCAACCTAATATTTTATTTATAGTTAGTATGCGTGCTAGATATCAAACCTATATTAAAGAATTCCACCTAACTAATGTAAAAAGAATTTTTAGATATTTGAAAGGCACACCAAATATAGGAATTTGGTACCCTAGAACACCTAATTTTTAACTAATAGGTTACTCTAACTCAAATTAAGCTGGCTATAAACTAGATCATAAAAGTACAAGTGGTGGATACCAATTACTTAGACGATCACTTATCAGCTAGTTTAGTAGAAAATAACACTATGTTGGTTTATCTACTACTGAAGTAGAGTACATAGCAATGAGTGAGTGTGTGTCCCAACTATTATGGATGATGCACACATTAAATGATTTTAACCTATAATATAAATATATAAAATCTATATTGATAATATTAGTTCAATCAACTTAACCAAAAATCTAGTGCATCATTCAAGAACTAAACATATTGAAATCAAATATCACTTTATTAGAGATCACGTCACCGAATGAGACATTGAACTTAACTATGTTGAGTCCAAGTTAAATTTAGTTAACATTTTCACTAAACTATTACCAGAATCCAAATTTAGTAATCTACGAAGGTGACTGGGAATGTGCATAATATACTACGACTGCTATTTTTAAAATATTTTTTCAAATGGTTTGCAAATTCTAGGGAAATTTCTTTACTTATATTTTCTAAAAATCCCATTTACTTAGTATTTCAAAATTAATTTTGGCCTTAGACTAGATCAAATCCATAGAAAACATATTCCTATAGATCTAAGAATTTAGCATCTCACAAACATAATAGGTCTACCTTGATTGTGTATCCACAAACTTAGAACGATGTGAGATGCATAGGCCTATTACCTGAACTTTAGATGCTTATATTAGTGCATCAACATAGGTCTGGATGAAAAATACTCACATTATAGTAATCAGGTTAAGTAATCCATCTTAGTCAAATACTAATTAGATACATTTACTTAGCTTGACTAATTAAGTAAACATTGTTGTCTTCTGATAGTCAGTTAATAACAATTGGTTAGATATTTAAGGATAAATTCTAAATGAATATTTTCTTAATAATATCAAGTTCAGGGGAGGATAATTGAAGAATAATTTCAAAATATATTCTGAAACTTCTTAAAATTTTATTTTTCAAGTTAAAAATTATGTTTGAAAACTGTTTTACAAATCTTTACTTAAACTTTTTTGAAATAACTTAGGATATTCTTGCTTAAAGTTTTTGAAAATATTTCTAAGTTGAAAACTCTTTCTTAAAGTTTTTGAAAATATTTCTAAGTTAAAAACTCTTGTTTACCGTTTTTAAAAATATTTCTAAGTTAACAACTATAGTTCAAGATATTATGAAAAAAGATTTTCAATCCTTGGTTAGACGATTTTCTAAACATGTTTTTTGAATTCTTCAGAATTTTTACAAACGGTTGAAAAAGCTTAATTAGAAATTGTGCAAAAATCAACTACCAATTTTTTTTTCCAAAACTTGTTATAAATTTTGAAAATCTTTTAAATCTTTGCAAAAGTTAGTTTGACAATATTTTGGAAGCTACTTTAGTCAGCTTTCAAAACCTGTTGAAATCTAAGTGATTTTTTTACCACTAAACTACCCCCTATATTATACCTATAAATTTTTATACTTATTTTGACAAGATTATACTTACTTGTGTTTCAGAACCTTAGTATATTGACTTACATATTTTTTTGATGAATGTCAAAGGGGGAGTGTAAGGGTTAAGGGGTTAAGTAAGAAAAAGTTAACCCTAAAATGATCAAGAAAATAAATTATTTTCTCTTAAATTAATTTTCTCTTAAATCAATTATTATTATTGCATATTTTTCCTAACTCTAACCCTAGTTGTCATTGCATCAAAAAGGGAGAGATCATTGGTACAATTTGCACTAACAATCTAACTCAAGGTTTTGATGAATGATAAGTGAGTTAAGTTAGGTGTTATCGTGATCTAACCTTGTTATCGAGTGTGCATGACTAACCGCAGTCAAGATGTTCAATTCCTGATTGGTTGAAGACCGGTAGTGTGATTTTGGCAAGTTAGGATGTTTGATTCCTGATAGGTTGAAGTCCAGATATGGGATTCTAGCAAGGGTCAGGATGTGCAATTCTTGATTAGAGAAGATTGGATGTGTGATTCTGATAGGTCAGGATGTGCAATTCTTGATTGAAGAAGACCGAATGTATGATTCTAGTAGGTTAGGATGTTTAATTCCCTAAGTCTGGATGTGTGATTCTAGAAGGTATCTCTATAGCTAGTAAGAAGAGGTAAATCACTGCAGGAGAGTGACTAAGTGAGTACGCATTCTTGTTTAAAGGGGCAGTATGCGTCGGTCCAATTTAGGTCCATTTTGGAAACCTAAATTGAGACTTTGACTAAATCCTGGTCTCGAGGAGATAGGAAATAATTATTACTTCTTACTATGATTGTACTAAACTTTGTCTTGTAGGGTATACTTTGTATTGTTAGACTAACAGGCTTTGCAGGGCAAAAGGAGCACAAAAGGCCTTAGGTGAACAGTGCTCGAGGCGCCTTCCATGGTATGGAAGGCACCTTCACACTGTTCATGAAAGGTGCCTTCAAGGCTATGGAAGGCGCCTTCCACATGATAAAATTTAGACTTCATCACAAATAAGGATCGGGTTATTTAGAATCAAATTTATCATATTGGATGCGCCTTCAAGGCTATGGAAGGTGCCTTCTACACCCTTTATAAGGATGTTTCACCCAAGCTATCAAACACAACTTTCATACGAGCTTTTACACGTCTAATCATCTTTCTGACTACTCCGGCTTGCTGATGCTGCCATGTTATGACTCTACTATGCCCGACAGTTGCCGAGAAGTCAACTGATCCTGTCCGAACCAGGAGTCAACAGACACTGGGCACGTGGCGCTCCCTGCTGGATCCTCGAGCGCTTCGGCGAACCTGCAGTAAAACCGAGCCGGGAGGGGTGTCCCGGCGACGGCCCTCCGACGCTCAAGTCAGGCGAGGAATAACGAATAGGTGGCCTCAAGATGAAGATTTGTGCATACCTCCGGTGAAGAAATGGAGGCCTTATATAGACCTCTCGAAGAAGCCTGGGCGCGCCAGTCGAAGCAACCACCTGCCTTTGACCATGCCCAGGTATGGGTCTGTCAGAAGGGCCATGCCCAAATATGGATCTGTCAGGCAGACGTCCATGAGACCATACTGCTACTGTATCAACCTTTCCATGATGTGACGGCAAGATCCTCCATCGTGCGATCTTGTGTACGGCCTAATCATCCTTCTGCTGATATCCCATATCCCGAGCCGAGCGCATAGGCCGCTCGGCCACCTTTGTACCCTCGCCCGTATTTTGGCCGAACGGACAACCCGCTCGGCCCTCTGGCCCCCGCCGAGCGGACTACCGCTCGGCCCTTCGATCCTCCTACCTTGGCGTCGGAAACCCAATCCCCTGGATGGGTTATCTCTAGCTCCGCTCGGACCTACCCATCTGCTCGGCGCGGCCGTTAACCGCTTAGTCAGCCCTTCATCGGTCCTCAAGCTGAGACCCTTCAGGAAGTGGGTCCCCCATTCTTACTGCCGGATAACTTGCCTTCCCTTCAAGTCTAGTCGAAGGAGGCAGTGAGTCCGACTGACTGGACTATATGTGTCCGAGCGGGCGGTCGCCGCTTTTCCGTAGCTTATAATATCACTGGGGCCGTCCGGCCCTTCTGCCAAATTCAGCCGCTCGGCTCTTCATTTTGGTTGTCTTGTCGCTTAATGTTGATATTTGCTTGTCTAGATCTCCTCGAAAATCATGCAAATCCTCTCCATTAAGTCGGAGCATGCGCGGTATGGGCGCATTAATTGCACTTGGTGACAGGGCGCCACGTGTCGACCCTTGTGTGGCGGCGGCGTCACTTACGATGGGACGCCCCCGTTTGAAATGGACGGCCCGATGGCGTCCTTGTCCTTCGTGATCTGGATCGGACGGCGGAGGCCGACGGGCCCCGGCTGTATAAAGTCTCCGTTCTCCTCCTCTGCCGCACGCTCGCTCGTGCTTCCTCCTTCTGCCTCCTCTGCCGCTGTAGCCTTCGGCGACCCAGTCCCACTTTCCGGCTACTACCTTTTCCCCGGTGATCTTTTCCGCCCGTTTCCTCCTCAGTGAGTCCTCTTCCTTCACTTACTAGGTTTTCCCTGCTCATTTCGCCCCTTTCGTTTCCCTTCCTTCGGTTTCTTGCTATTCTTTCGCCTCTCCGAGATGGCAAGCTCCTCCGAACCCGCTGTTGGCGTTCAGGGCCCTTGGTACCTGACCATGGAGAGCCGATTTGATGAGGAGGGTGCTCGGCGCCTGGTTCGGGCGTATGGGATTCCTGATGACCACGAAATAATTATAGCCGACCCGACCGACCGGCCACATGACCCGCCGATCGGCACAATTTGTTTCTTTTTAGATCAATTCCAGGGCGGCCTCAGATTTCCTACCCATCCCTTTATTTTGGAGGTTTGCAACTATTTCCGCATCCCACTCGGCCAACTTGTGCCGAATTCCTTTAGGCTGCTGAGCGGAGTGGTCGTCCTCTTTAAGTTGCACAGTATTCCTCTTGACCCTAAAATATTCCACTTCTTCTTCTACCCCAAACAATCCGAGCCGGGCACTTTTATTTTCCAAAGTAGAATAGGCTTTAAATTTTTTGATAATATGCCGACCTCCAACAAACACTGGAAGGAGTTTTTCTTTTACATCCGACTTCCCGAGCGGCCAGCATTCCGAACCAGATGGCAGACCGCTGTGCCGACTCAGCCGGAGCTTGGCAAGTTCAGAAGCAACCCAGCCTATCTTCATGCCGGTCAGCGATACAAGATCGACCAGTTGCTGCTCAAAGGGGTGTTGTATATTTTCGGATTGTCTCCCGTTCGGGCAAATCTCCCCTTCCGCATGAGTAAGGACCCTTTACTCCCTTGGTCTTTTTTTGTCTAATTGATTTTAATTTCTTTTATTGCAGCTGAAGTCATGTGGCGCTCCAAGGCTACCGCTAACCTGAAATTGAAGTCCGTGGAGATTGAAGCGGCTACGAAAAAAGAGCTCGCCGAGCGGGGACTCATCCCCAGCCGCCCGGCGGATGCAGGAGAGGGAGGGGCGCAGTCCGCTTCAACGGAGGTTGAGGCGGATCCTGTTTCCTCGGCCCCCGCCGAGCTGGGCGTTCCCCCAGGTTGGAGATCCACCATTGGAGGTTCGGCGGAAACGTCGAAGAGACCCCAGCCTCCCGCCGACCCAAGAGGGGGAACCACAAGCGCCGATCAGCGTAACTTCGCCTGACCGCACGCCCCCGCAGATCGGGACCCCTGTGGCCTCGCCTATCGCACAGCCCTCCGGCTCTCCTCCCCGAACTCGCCGCCGCTTACGTCGGTTGGGCGAAACTTCCACCATAGGGGAGTCCCCGCATCAGGCGGCCGCGACTGAAGGAGCGCCGTCCGGCCACCCTACCATCAAGACCACCCTCCGATTCCCGTCAGAGGAATATTTACTGTCTGTCGATCGGCCATCGAGCCCCGTTCACGAAATAACCCTGACTGGTCCGCTCGCCAAGCTCTTCGAGGACGCCCAGATTCAGGTGGCCCTTATGACGCCCAAGCAGCTCGGCGATAACAATATGCAGCAGGCCACTCAGGTAAACCCATCTTCATTCTCGTGTCATGCTATTGTTTGATTCCTGACATTATTATTTCCCTTACAGCGCTGGGCTGAGCAAATCGCCACGAGCCATCGGCTAGCCGAGTTGGAGGATCTCCTAGAAAAACTCCAAGTGTCGGGAGGTCCCACGGCCGAGCGGGAGAAACAAGCTCTTGAGGCCGAACAGAAGAAGGCTGTCGATCTGGCTGCAGAAGTGGCCTGACTCGAAGACTTGGTGAAGAAGCGGGACGGGGACGTGAAGCGCGCCACTGGTCGGAAGAGGCGAGCAATTGCTGATCTAGATAAAATGAAAGTCGAAGTCCGGGCCCTAGATCAGCAGTCTAAGAAGCTAGGGGCCGAGTTGGATGCCGAGCGGGAGATCCGTTCGGCCGAACGCACAAAAGCTGAGATGGACTTGAAGGCAGTCCAAGATACCTTAACCGCTTCCCGAGCGGCACTCAAAAAATATAAGGAGGGCGAGCCAAGTCGGCTAGCAGCAGCGCGCCAGGAATACATCCGCTCGGAGCGATTTGGCGAAAAGTTTGGTGGCAACGTCTCCTCAACCTTCCTCGAGGCGGTCAAGGTCACCACGGCGTACTTCAAGAAGGGGGGGGCATCTTCCTGCTGACCTGAGCATTCCCCCTCCCGAACTGGTGGCCATGATTGACGACATCCCGGACACCTTTTTTAATTTTGAGGATCCGGAGTGATGCGGGTTATTTCAAGCACTTTCTGTACTTCATCCGCTCGGCATAATTTTTCTTCTAATGAAACGATGCCCCTTTTCCTGTCTTCCTACTCATTGTCCGTAATATTCTTCTGTTTGCTTAACATTGATGCTTGTAAAATTTTTGCCAGTCATGCTCTTAAGCTTTCTCCCTCACGCGTCCGATCGGCTTGGCTCATTGCATAAAGTCCGAGCGACAAGACCTACTCGCTCTGCACGTATCCTGCTTGCGTGAAGTCAACAAACGCCGAGTATCGAAGGACCAACCCCCAATCGGGCCTGAATGTTTTAATATTTGTAGTTTCCGCGGTTTCTTACTCTGATATTCGTTCTTCCGCTTGGTATATTTATAGCCGATCGGCGCGGCTGTCGATTTTTAACGATCGTGCTCGTCGGTGCGTATATTTATAGCCGATCGGTGCGACTCTCGATTTTTAACGACGGTGCTCGTCGGCGCGGATGTTTATAGCCGATCGGCGCGGCTCTCGATTTTTAACGACGGTGCTCGTCGGCGCGGATGTTTATAGCCGATCGGCGCGGCTCTCGATTTTTAACGACGGTGCTCGTCGGCGCGGATGTTTATAGCCGATCGGCGCGGCTCTCGATTTTTAACAACGGTGCTCGTCGGTAGCGGATGTTTATAGCCGATCGGCGGCTCTCGATTTTAACGACGGTGCTCGTGGATGTTTATAGTCGATCGGCGCGGCTCTCGATTTTTAACGATCGCTGTTTTTCCGCCGGTTTTTATAGCCGGTCGGTGCGGCTCTCGATTTTTAACGACGATGCTCGTCGGCGCGGATGTTTATAGCCGATCGGCGCGGCTCTCGATTTTTAACGACGGTGCTCGTCGGTAGCGGATATTTATAGCCGATCGGCGCGGCTCTCAATTTTTAACGGTGCTCGTCGTCGCGGATGTTTATAGCCGATCGGCGCGACTCGATTTTAACGACGGTGCTCGTCGGCGCGGATGTTTATAGCCGATCGGCGCGGCTCTCGATTTTTAACGATGGTGCTCGTCGGTTTATAGCCGGTCGGTGCGGTCTCGATTTTAACGACGGTGCTCGTCGGCGCGGATGTTTATAGCCGATCGGCGGCTCGATTTTAACGACGGTGCTCGTCGGTTTTCCGCCGGTTTTTATAGCCGGTAGCGGATGTTTATAGCCGATCGGCGCGCTCGATTTTTAACGACGGTGCTCGTCGGTACGGATGTTTATAGCCGATCGCCGCGCTCGATTTTTAACGACGGTGCTCGTCGGCGCGGATGTTTATAGCCGATCGGCGCGGCTCGATTTTAACGACGGTGCTCGTCCGGATGTTTATAGCCGATCGGCGACTCGATTTTTAACGACGGTGCTCGTCGCGCGGATGTTTATAGCCTATCGGCGCGACTCTTTTTAACGACGGTGCTCGTCGGCGCGGATGTTTATAGGTCGCGGCTCTCGATTTTAACGACGGTGCTCGTCGGCGCGGATGTTTATAGCCGATCGGGCGGCTCTCGATTTTAACGACGGTGCTCGTCGGTTTCCGCTCGGTTTTTATAGCCGTTCGCGCTCGATTTTAACGACGGTGCTCGTCGGCGCGGATGTTTATAGCCGATCGGCGCGGCTCTCGATTTTTAACGACGGTGCTCGTCGGCGCGGATGTTTATAGCCGATCGGCGCGGCTCTCGATTTTTAACGACGGTGCTCGTTGGCGCGGATGTTTATAGCCGATCGGCGCGGCTCTCGATTTTTAACGACGGTGCTCGTCGGCGCGGATGTTTATAGCCGATCGGCGCGGCTCTCGATTTTTAACGACGGTGCTCGTCGGCGCGGATGTTTATAGCCGATCGGCGCGGCTCTCGATTTTTAACGACGGTGCTCGTCGGCGCGGATGTTTATAGCCGATCGGCGCGGCTCTCGATTTTTAACGACGGTGCTCGTTGGCGCGGATGTTTATAGCCGATCGGCGCGGCTCTCGATTTTTAACGACGGTGCTCGTCGGTTTTCCGCTCGGTTTTTATAGCCGGTCGGTGCGGCTCTCGATTTTTAACGACGGTGCTCGTCGGTTTTCCGCTCGGTTTTTATAGCCGGTCGGTGCGGCTCTTCGGTTTAACGTCTGGGCTAGGATAATATACCTCCGTCCGAATGGTACGGGGCATTCAATTTTAGAGCGCTTGGCCCGCCCCATTTACCTCCGGCCGAGCGGCTCGGGGCCTTCGTTCTTTTGTTGGCGACGTCTTATTTGTTCTCTTGATTTTTCGTTTCTGCATTTCAAGTATTCAGTCGAAAAAAAGTACATAAGATGATTTACATAGGCACACCTTTCACCCTGCCCGGTAAGGCTGGAGGTGGTTCGCGCTCCACGACCTATCTAGCTGCCGACCTTCCTCATCCTCCAGATAATACGCGCCCGAGCGGAGCTTTTCGATGATTCTGAAGGGACCTGCCCATGGAGCTTCAAGCTTGCCGACGTCGCCGACCGGCTTGACTTTCTTCCAGACAAGGTCGCCGATCTGGAATGATCTGGGAATGACGCGCCGGTTATAGTTTTGCTTCATTCGTTGTCGGTACGCCATCAGCCGAACGGACGCCTTTGCCCTCTCCTCTTCTACCAAATCCAGCTCCATGTTTCTCCGTTCGGCGTTGTCCTCATCGTAGCTCTGGATCCGGGCGGACTCCACGCCGACTTCAACCGGAATGACGGCCTCGCCACCATATACCAAATGGAACGGTGTGACTCCTGTCCCTTCTTTTGGCGTTGTTCGGATGGCCCACAAGACGCTCGGCACTTCATCCGGCCAACTTCCTCCCAAATGGTCGAGCCGAGCGCGCAGAATACGGAGAATTTCCCGGTTGGCCACTTCAGCTTGACCGTTGCTCTGAGGATAGGCCACGGATGTGAAATGTTGCTCAATGCCGTAGCTCTTGCACCAATCCTCTAACATCTTCCCTGTGAACTGCCGCCCGTTGTCGGACACTAGTCGGCGAGGGATGCCGAACCGACAAATGATGTGTTGCCAGATGAATTTTTTAACCATTTGTTCAGTGATCTTTGCTAGCGGCTCGGCCTCCACCCACTTGGAGAAATAGTCTACCGCCACTAGTAAGAATTTCCTCTGCCCGGCCGCCATCGGAAATGGACCGACAATATCCATTCCCCATTGGTCGAACGGGCATGAAACGCTTGACGCCTTCATTTCTTCGGCCGGTCGGTGGGAGAAGTTGTGATACTTCTGGCATGAAAGGCAGGTAGATACTGTCCGAGCGGCATCTGCTTGTAAAGTTGGCCAAAAGTATCCGGCCAAGAGGATCTTCTTGGCCAATGAGCGCCCGCCCGGATGACCCCCGCATGATCCTTGATGTACTTCTTGGAGGATGTAAGCTGAGTCCTCCAAGCTTACACATTTCAGCAACGGGCGCGAGAAAGCTTTCTTGTAAAGCTGATCTCCGATGAGTGTAAACCGACCGGCTCTTCTTCTGAGGAGCCGGGCTGCATATTCATCGGAGGGTGTGGTGCCCGAACGGAGAAATTCTATAATAGGTGTCCTCTAGTCGCTTGGAAACGTGAGGCCTTGCATCCGATCGACGTGCGCCACCAGCAGTACTTTTTCAATTGGTTGCTGAATGGCAACTGGTGTTATTGAACTCGCGAGTTTGGCTAACTCGTCTGCTGCCTGGTTCTCCGTTCGGGGGATCTTCTGTATAAGAACCTCTCGGAAAAGTAGCTTTGAGCTTTTCAAAGGCCTCAACATAGAGTTTAAGCCGAACACTATTGATTTCAAAGGTGCCAGAAAGTTGTTGAGCGGCCAACTGTGAATCCGAATAGAGAGTCACCCGACCGGCACCCACATGCCGGGCTGCCTGCAATCCGGCTATGAGGGCCTCATATTCTGCTTCGTTGTTGGTAGCTTTGTAATCCAGCCGGACGGATAGGTGCATCTTCTCTTCTTGAGGTGAGAGCAGCAATATTCCGATCCCACTTCCGAGCCGAGTGGAGGACCCGTCCACATATATTCTCCACATAGCTTCCGGCTCTGGCTTTTGCACTTCGGTCACAAAATCATCCAAGGATTGGACTTTGATCGCCGAGCGGGGCTGATATTGGATGTCAAATTCACTTAATTCTGTCGTCCACTTGATGAGCCGTCCGGACGCTTCGGGATTCAACAGTACTCTTCCGAGTGGACTGTTCGTCCGGACAATGATGGTGTGAGCCAAGAAATACGGTCGAAGGCGCCGAGCGGCTAGAACCAATGCAAAGGCCAACTTCTCGAGCTCGGTGTAACGAGATTCAGCATCCTTTAAAATGTGGCTTAGAAAATACACCGGCTGCTCTTCGCCGCTTGCCCTCACAAGTGCTGAGCCTACAGCATGCTCAGTCGATGACAAATAAATATAAAGTGACTCACCCCCGATCGGCTTGGCTAACACTGGCAGAGAATTTAGATATGTTTTCAATCCTTCAAATGCTCGGTCACACTCTTCATCCCACTGGAACTTAGTGGCCTTGCGCAGGATCTTGAAGAATGGCAGGCTCCGGTCGGCGGTTTTGGAGATGAATCTGGACAAAGCAGTTATCCGACCGGTCAACCGTTGCACTTCCCTTGTGTTTCTGGGAGGAAGCATGTCTTGCAGAGCTTTCACCTTGCTGGGGTTGGCTTCAATTCCCCGCTCGGTCACTATATATCCCAAGAAACGCCCTCCTTTTGCTCCGAACAGGCACTTCTGGGGATTTAACTTGACTCCATATTTGCGCAGCGTTCGGAAGGTTTCTTCTATGTCCTTGAAAAGATCGGCCGCTCAGACAGACTTAATGAGAATGTCGTCCACATAGACTTCCAGATTCCGCCCGATCTGCTTCCTGAACACTTTGTTCATCAAGCGTTGATAGGTGGCCCCGACATTCTTCAATCCGAACGGCATCACGTTGTAGCAATAAGTGCCGTCGGCCGTTACGAAGCTTACTTTTTCTTGATCTTCCCGGGCGAGCGGCACTTGATGATATCCTTGGTAGGCGTCAAGCATGCAAATTAATTCGCAGCCGGCCGTAGAGTCCACCAGCTGATCTATCCGGGGCAGGGGATAAAAATCCTTGGGGCATGCTTTGTTTAAGTCCCGAAAGTCGATGCAGACTCTCCACTTGCCGCTCGGCTTGGAGACCAATACCACGTTGGCCAGCCAGCTAGGGAACTGCACTTCTCGTATGTGGCCGGCCTCCAGAAGTTTCTCTACTTCCGCCCGGATGATGGCGTTCTGCTCGGCACTGAAATCCCTTTTCCTCTGCTTCACTGGCCGAGCGTCCGGTCGGACATGCAATTCATGCTGCGCCAGGCTCGGCGAAACCCCTGGCAACTCATGTGTCGACCAGACGAAGACATCATGATTTCATTGGAGGCACTGGATCAGCTCCTCCTTCTGCTCCTTCTCCAGATCAGAGGCGATAAAAGTTGTGGCCTCCGATCGGTTCGGATGGATCTGAACCTCCTCCTTTTCATCATAAATTAAAGCAGGAGGTTTCTCGGTGATGGCATTTACCTCGATTCGAGGTGCCTTCCGAGCGGAACAAGCTTCTGCCCGGATCATCTCGATATAGCACCGCCGAGCTGCTAGCTGATCTCCACGCACTTCTCCCACTTTGTCCTCCACGGGGAACTTTATCTTCTGGTGGAAGGTTGAGACAACCGCTCGGAATTCGCCGAGCGCCGGTCGTCCCAAAATGACGTTGTAGGATGATGAAGAGTCGACCACCACGAAGTTTATTGTCCTGGTCCTCCTGAGCGACTCTTCTCCCAGCGAGGTGGCCAGCCGGATCTGTCCGATCGGCTGAACTTCGTTGCCCGTAAACCCGTAGAGCGGGGTCGTCATGGGCAGCAGCTCGGCTCGATCAATTTGCAGCTGATCGAACGCCTTCTTGAATATGATGTTGACCGAGCTCCCTGTGTCAACAAATATGTGGTGAACGGTGTAATTTGCTATTACCTCTTTAATGAGCAGCGCGTCGTCGTGGGGCACTTCTACTCCTTCTAAGTCTCCAGGCCCGAAAGTGATTTCCGGTCCACTTGCCCGCTCTTGGCTACAGCCGACCGCGTGGATCTGCAGCTGCCGAACGCCCGCCTTTCTGGCCCGGTTGGAGTCTCCTCCGGTTGGCCCGCCAGCAATGACGTTGATCTCGCCCCGGGAAGTATTGCTCCTGTTTTCCTCTTCCCGAGTGGACGGTCGTGACCGTTCTCTGGACGCCCGGCGATTCTCCTGTCTTGGAGATCGGTGCCGATCGGGTGTCTGTTGATGTCGCCTTTCGGTGCGGGTCCGGTTGGCTTCACGGGTCCTTTGTCTCTTGTCGATGGGAGGAGACCGTCGTTCGGCTTTCCTGGGAACGGGATTAGTCACGAAGGGAAGACTTCGACAATCCCTCGTGTTGTGCGTATCTGACTGGTGGAAGGAGCAGAACATAGGGGTCCACCTCTTCTTTGGCTTGGGCCGAGCGGCAGCCACTTCTTGTACGTGCGATCTGGCGTGGGGGGATCGAATTGCTTCGGCCCTCGGTCCTCTGGGTGGCTGCTGAGCGGCGTGCTGTTTCCTTTTTCCGAGCGGCTTGCGCTTCTTCCACATTTATGTATTCGTTGGCCCGATGCAGCATGTGATCATAATCTCGGGGCAGCTTTCGGATGAGCGACCGGAAGAAGTCCCCATCTACAAGGCCTTGCGTGAAGGCATTCATCATCGTCTCCGATGTGGCCGTTGGGATATCCATCGCCACTTGGTTGAACCGTTGAATGTAAGCTCGAAGCGATTCTCTCGGCTCTTGCTTGATGGCGAACAAGCTGATACTTGTCTTCTGATACCGCCGACTGCTAGCGAAATGGTGGAGGAAGGCCGTTCGGAAGTCCTTGAAGCTAGTGATGGATCCGTCCGGCAACCTCCGAAACCACCGTTGAGCCGATCCTGAGAGGGTTGTAAGGAAGACGCGACACTTTACTCCATCTGTATATTGATGGAGTGTAGCTGTGTTATCGAACTTACCCAGATGATCATCCGGGTCCGTTGTTCCGTTGTACTCGTCGATCGTCGGAGGCACGTAGTGCTTGGGTAGAGGGTCTCGTAGAATAGCCTCCGAGAATTGGCGATTGATCCGCTCGGGAGATGAGTCCGCCCGGGGAGCTTTTCCTTTTCTGTCATCCCGCCTTGGCATTTCGTCTGAAGAAGAGCCTCTATCTCTCCGAGCTGGTGCGGCTTCAGGGGTACGAAATAAGGCCCGGTGGAATGCGACGGTGGCTGGAGGTGCTTCCGCTCGGCCGCCCGACGCAGATGTTGCTTGTTGCTCGGGCCGTTCGGCCGCTGCTTTCTGTTTTTGTTCCACAAGTTTGGTGGCCCTTATCTCGACTAGAGCTTCGAGTTCTTCCGTCGAAAGCGCCACCGTGTGTTGTCGTCCAGCCTCGTCCATCGTTCTTGTTCGGATGCAGGTGCATTCCCACAGACGGCGCCAATTTGATCCTGTCCGAACCAGGAGTCAACGGACACTGGGCACGTGGCGCTCCCTGCTGGATCCTCGAGCGCTCCGGCGAACCTGCAGTAAAACCGAGCCGGGAGGGGTGTCCCGGCGACGGCCCTCCGACGCTCAAGTCAGGCGAGGAATAACGAATAGGTGGCCTCAAGATGAAGATTTGTGCATACCTCCGGTGAAGAAATGGAGGCCTTATATAGACCTCTCGAAGAAGCCTGGGCGCGCCAGTCGAAGCAACCACCTGCCTTTGACCATGCCCAGGTATGGGTCTGTCAGAAGGGCCATGCCCAAATATGGATCTGTCAGGCAGACGTCCATGAGACCATACTGCTACTGTATCAACCTTTCCATGATGTGACGGCAAGATCCTCCATCGTGCGATCTTGTGTACGGCCTAATCATCCTTCTGTTGATATCCCATATCCCGAGCCGAGCGCATAGGCCGCTCGGCCACCTTTGTACCCTCGCCCGTATTTTGGCCGAACGGACAACCCGCTCGGCCCTCTGGCCCCCGCCGAGCGGACTACCGCTCGGCCCTTCGATCCTCCTACCTTGGCGTCGGAAACCCAATCCCCTGGATGGGTTATCTCTAGCTCCGCTCGGACCTACCCATCTGCTCGGCGCGGCCGTTAACCGCTTAGTCAGCCCTTCATCGGTCCTCAAGCTGAGACCCTTCAGGAAGTGGGTCCCCCATTCTTACTGCCGAATCATCAGCCATACACCGAGCTCGAGTTGACCATCTATGAAAGTGTTTGGTAATGATAATTTAATTACTTTACTTAATTTATATAAGTGGAAAGTGTTGCTTATTACACTCTTCTAATTCTCATGTATTCAATTCCCTCTTTTGGTAGTTCCGGAGGAGGTTTTTAGTGGTTTACCTGTCGATAGGTCTGCGAGACCTAGGTCTTGGAGTAGGAGTCACCGAAGGCTCTGAACTAAGTAAATCTTTGTGGTCTTATCTTTTTCATTCTGTCTATTTATTTTTCCGTTACATACTCTTGTTTTAAAAATGAAAAAGATGAGTTTTAGAAAACCACGTGATTCACTTCCCTCTCATGTGTGTCTCGATCCAACAATTACAATTTGCTTACATTGATTTACATCACACACAGGTTTATATACAAGGATTGGACATGCCCCATATCCTTGCCAAGTTGAAGTTCCCTCAGTATTGAGATTATGAGTGCTTCCTTAATATTTAACTGTGTGCGACATCACATTTGCCTTGTTTGGTCTACATATAGATAATTTTCCTCATGTGAATTGGAATTTATAAAAAATAAATTTTTAATTCATGGATGATATTATATATATGTCATATTTTTAACAAAAGTTTACAATTTTTTTATAAAACTCAGTTCTACACGTGAGTTCTACCAATATTGACAGTGAAATGATACCATTGGATAGAAGACATTGATGCTGTATTTCATAAAATGTGATCTAGCAATTGAAATAGGATATTGAGTTTGAAGAACCCAAGAGGAAACATTGTTGCTAGTTTTGAAAGACCAACACCAACAATGTGCTAGTTTTATAAGATCAGCACTAACGTCTGTGCCACTTGTCACACTTCTTTAGATTCTTGTATAAGTATCAGAACCATGGTTGGAGGGCATATATACATTCTATACACTCACCCCTTCTATCCCATACCAAAATATCATAAATCTAAGACCCCTAGGTCAATCAAAGTGTTTCAGTCAAAATCTATTGATAGAACTAGAGGACTATGATCGGACTCATTTAAAGTCCTATGAGTTCATATGGATCACAAGAGTCTTAATATGCCTTCATTTACTCTTCTTAGACCTTTCTTGCATTATTCCAAACGATTTAAATCTTTATGTACATTATGGTGTTGGCCTGAGAAGATCAACACCACGTTGGTACGATTTGATCAAAACTCATTGATGGACCTAAATGACTCTGATTAGAGTCATTTCAAGTCCTTTGGGTTGATATGGATCATAGGAGTTTGAATATGCCCTCATTTACTTTTCTTATACCTTCCTACCATTGTTTTAAATAATTTGAATCTTTATATACATTATGATGCTGGTTTGAGAAGATCAGCACCACATTGGTGCTGATCTTCAGAAAACAACACCAAGCTTAGTGATCGGAAGTCAAGGCGACGTTGGTGCTGGTTTTGAAAGACCAACACCAACGTGGTGCTGGTTTTGTAATATCAGCACCAACGTCCGCGCCACTTGGCACGCAACCATAGATTCTTGTGTAAGTCTCAGAGCTATGATTGAAGGGTATATATTCATTCTATATACTCACCCCTTCCATCTTATACCAAAATATCTAAAATTCAAATCCCCTAGGTCAATCAATGGATTTTGGTCAAAACCCATTGATAGACCTAGAGAACTCTATTCGGGCCCATTTCAAGTCCTATGGATTCATATCGATCTTAGGAGTCTGAATATGGCCTTATTTACTCTTCTTATACCTTCCTAGCATTGTTCCAAATGATTTAAATCTTTATGTAAATTATGATGTTGATCTAAGAAGATCAGTACCATGTTGGTGTTGATCTTCGGAAACTAGCACGAATCTTAGTGATCGGAAGGCAAGGTAATGTTGGTGCTGGTTTTGAAAGACTAACACCACCAATGTTCGTGCCACGTGGCATGCACCAATATATTTTTGTGTGAGTCTCAAAACCATAATTGGAGGGCCTATATACATTCTATACACTCACCCCTTCCATCCCATACCAAAATATCATAAATCCAATGCCCCAATATCAATTAATGGGTTTTAGTAAAAACCCATTAATAGACTTAGAGGACTTTGATCGGACCCATTTCAAGTCTTATGGGTTCATATAGATCACAGAAGTCCAAATATACCTTCATTTACTCTTTTTGAACCTTCCTAATGTTGTTTCAAACGATTTATATCTTTATATACATTGTGGTATTGGTTTGAGAAGATCAGCACCATGTTTGTACTGATCTTCGAAAACTAGCACTAAGCTTGGTGATCAGAAGCTAAGGCCACGTTGATGTTATTTTTTCAAGACTAGCACCAATGTGGTGCTTCTTTTGCAAGATCAGCACCACATTGGTGCCACTTTTGCAAGACCAGTATAACGTTGGGGTTGCCTTTGCAAGATCAACACCAACATCTGTGCCACTTGGCACATAGCTATAAATTCTTGTGTGAGTCTCAGAATCATGGTTGAAGGGCATATCTACATTCTATACACTCACCCCTTCCATCTCATACCAAAATATTAGAAATCCAAGACCCCTAGGTCAATCAATTTGTTTGGATCAAACCCATTAATGGACTTAGAGGACTTTGATCGAACACATTTCAAGTCCTATGGGTTCATATGGATCACATAAGTTCAAATATATCCTCATTTACTCTTTTTAGTCCTTCCTAGTATTGTTCCAAATTATTTACATCTTTATGTACATGTGATACTAGTCTAAGAAGTGTAAAATACCGAAAATAGGCGAATATTAATAAAGGAATTTTCCGGAATTTTTGGACATTTTTCGGGAATTTTTCGGAGCTCGTATGGACGAGTTCACGGGGATAAAAACGGGGTCCGGAAAAGCCTGTTTAGGCGACCCATTTTAACGAGGAAAAGTTTTCTTTTCCTTTATATTTTCTTTTCTTTATTTTCTTTTCTTATTTTTCTTTTCTTCCGGTTTCTCTCGACGCCGACCCGAGCTCTCTTCTTCTCTCGCGCCCGACGCCGGCCCTAACCGCCGGCCGGCGGTTCCTCCTCCCCGAGAGCACAAAACCCTCGGCCACTTCTTCTCCTTCTATTTCTTCTGGCCCGAGCCTCACCCGACGCCACCACAGCGCCCGACGCCTCTGCCCTAGGCCGAAGCAGCGTGCCCTAGCCAGTCCCGGTCTTCTTCTCCCTACTGCCGAAGCCCTAGCATCGCCGGAAGTTTGCTCTCTACCCACTGACGCCGGCCATCTCCTCACTTCTTCTCTGTCTAGGTGCCCTAGCCGCCGGCGACCACCCCGATCATCTTCCTCTCTGCCCACTGACGCCGGCCGTTCGTCCTCAGCAAAGCAGCGCCACACACCGCTGAGAGCCGACTCTCCTCTGTGCCCTAGGTTCTTTGCCGGCACGGTTTTGCTCGGGTATGTGCCCGATTTCTTTTTGCTCTGTACTGTTTTAAGGTATTTTAGGTTGGAGGACAGCAGTGTGTTGTTTGTTCTTGTTACCTTTCGTTGACACCTTTGATTTTGGGGTAGATCGTGAAGTCACAGATTGTATGAAGCTTCCGGCTGTGTGGAAGTTGCTGCCATCGCCAACCTAGGGTTTCCGACGACAAGATTTGGGTGGATTTCCAGCAGCTACTAAATTGCAGCGGCTGCCCTACCTGGCTGAGGATCTACGGGAGAAGTTTTGTGTGAATTGTTAGCTGATCATAGAGGAATTCTGTCATTGTTGATTTCTGCAGCAGCAACTCCTAGTTCCGGTCATTATCGCCCCAAGGTAAGTGTCTCCGGTAGTGACTCAATAGCCGGGTATACGGATTTGGGTGAGCCTTGATGTTATTTCATTTCTATAAAGGATGATAATAGTGATGTGGATTACGATCTTACCCTAATTTAGTGTCAGAGCTTTTTATTTAGCTATTTATTTTGGATTTAGCTGAATAAAATATACGCATTAATTGGTACAGGATTTTGACGCGAGACGAGCATCTCGGTTATCGGATTGGACTTTCTATTTTCGGAGGCGGGTACTTTCGACTTATTGTCTTTGATATGCTTAGTAATTAAATTAACAAGATGCATTAATTGTGTTTCTTACTTGTTTCGGTTAATCACTGCCCAATACATGCTACCTGTTGATTGATTGTTTGTTTACATCTTGTATGGATATGTACCTGATTCCACATGCTCATGGGTAGTGATATAACCATATTTTACCATGTCATGACCTAGGTTTGATACCTTGATATGATTTATTACTTTGGTGCACATTATCATATGTCCAGAGATTGATTAGCATATTACCATGCTTAGTGACATGCACAATTCGCATGATTGCATGCTGTGTGAGAGATTGCTCCATTATTGTGGAGCACTTTGCCAGTTTTCATCACTGTTCGGTGCTCCGTTGTGACGCTCACGGGTAGCTTGACACAGCGTGGTAGCACGTCAGTTTGACTCTTCCGGTGCTCCGTTGATCCGCTCATGGGTAGTGTGACGCAGCATGTAGCACGTTAGAGATTCCTCCCCGTCATAGCGTACCGGGAGATGAGAGCATTGCGCTCCCCCATTTATGATTTGGGGTAGGAGTACGTATGTACTCCGACAGCATCCCGTCCACTCGATCACTCATCAGGAGTAGTGTTGCTGAGTGCACGGTTGTCACAGCCCTACCCACTCGGTCCCACTGTTGTTGTGAGTCGGCTGACTGGCGTTAGGGGTGACCATGACATTGGCATCATATGCATGATGCATTTATTGTTTGTGTTTGTGTTTGTTGCACTTATATGCTGCACATTGCTTGGATACCTTGATTGACATGCATACAGGTCTTCTATACCTTTCGGACTGTTTGTCCTTTTACCGGGTCCTGGTTAGTACAGATTCTCTCCTGTCTTCTTCGGTTTGTAGTTACCTTTATCTTTATCAGGAGACTGTACGCATGATTAGTGCTAGGTGTTATTTCTTTACTTTGCATATCAACTGTACCTGCTGAGTGTTGGACTCACCCCGCCTCCATTGTTGTTATTTTCAGGTTGATGTTGTCCGGAGGGAGTTTCAGTCGCTAGTCCCCACTGCACGTAGTGTTGGTCCCTGCAGACCTCGAGGATGTGATTGGTTTTTCGTTTGGTTTCCTTTTCTGTTCTAGACTATTTGAACTTGTTATGTTCTGGATTTATTTACTTATGGACATGGTATAGATTTTATTATATCGATGGATTTGGATTTGGTTTTTATTCTACTACATGCCTGCCTGGACGGCAGAAGAGGTGAGTTTGTCGGATTTGAATTTTACGAGTGTAGTGGAGTAGGGTGGATTTCGAGTCAGAGTATTAATTTACTGTTTAATTATCTTAACTACGTGGTTGTGAAAGCCAGAGGCTGAATAGATTATATATAACTGCGTGGTGATGTTTTATTTTGTTGTTATTATTCCAGCCGCCTGTGGCTGAGGTATTTGTGAGATGTAGAAAAGTTTCAGATTGTCCACCGTACAGGGGAGATGCTGCCGAAATTTTCTCGGACAGGGACTCCTCTAGGGCGTGACAAAGAAGACCAACACCACATTGGTGTTGATCTTTAGAAACCAGCACCAAGCTTGGTGATCATAAACCAAGGTTATGTTGGTGCTACTTTTTCAAGACTAGCACCAATGTGGTGCTACTTTTGTAAGAGCAGCACCACATTGGTGCTGTTTTTGCAAGATCAATACCAATGTTCGTGTCACTTGGCACATAATGATTGATTCTTGTGTGAGTCTTAGAACCATGGTCGGAGGGCATATATACATTCTATACACTCACTCCTTCCATCCCATACCAAAATATCAAAAATCTAATGCCCTTAGGTCAATTAATGAGTTTTAGCCAAAACTCATTGATGGACTTAGAGAACTTTGATCAAGCCCATTTCAAGTCTTATAGGTTCAAATGGATCACAAAAGTCCAAATATGCCCTCATTTTCTCTTTTTAGACCTTCCTTGCATTGTTCCAAATGAGTTGCATCTTTATGTATATTGTTGTGCTGGTCTGAGAAGATCAACACCATGTTGGTACTGATCTTCAGAAACCAGCACCAAGCTTGGTGATCATAAGCCAAGGTCACATTGGTGCTGCATTTTCAAGACTAACACCAACATTGAGCTACTTTTACAAGACCAGCACGATGTTTGTGTTGCTTTTACAAGATCAACACCAACGTCTGTGCCACTTGGCATGCAGCCATAAATTCTTATGTGGTCTTACAACCATGGTTTGAGGGCATGTATACATTCTATACACTTACCCCTTTCATCGTATACCAAAATATCAGAAATCCAAGACCCCTAGCTCAATCAATAAGTTTGGGTCAAAACAAATTTGATGGACCTAGATGATTCTGATTGAATCCATTTTAAGTCCTATGAGTTCATATGAATCACATGAGTCAGAATATGCCCTCATTTACTCTTTTTAGACATTCATAGTATTGTTCCAAACTATTTCAACCTTTTTATACATTTTGGTGCTAGTCTGAGAAGATCAACACAATGTTGGTGCTGATCCTCGAAAACTAGCGCCAAGCTGGGTGATCAAAATCCAAGGTCACATTAGTGCTGCTTTTTCAAGACCCACATTAGTGTTGCTTTTGCAAGATCAACACCAACACCTGTGTCAATTGGCACACAACCATAGATTCTTGGGTCAGTCTTAGAACCATGGTTGGAGGGCATATATACATTCTATACACTCACCTCTTCCATCCCATACCAAAATATCAGAAATTCAAGGCCCTAGGTCAATCAATGGATTTCAGTCAAAGCCCATTGATAGATCTAGAGGACTCTGATTGAACCCATTTGAAGTCCTCTAGGTTCAAATGGATCACATGAGTTTGAATATGCCCTCATTTACTCTTTTTAGACATTAATAGTGTTATTCCAAACAATTTAAATTTTTTTATACATTATGGTGTTGGTCTAAGAAGATCAGTACCACATTGATGCTGATCTTTAGAAACTAGCACCAAGCTTGGTGATCATAAGCCAAGGCCACGTTGGTGCTACTTTTTCAAGTCCAACACCAATGTGGTGTTGTTTTTGTAAGAGCAGTACCACGTTAGTGATGCTTTAGCAAGATCAACACCAACATCCATGTCACTTGGCACACAGTCATAGATTCTTGTGTCTTAGAACCATGGTTGGAGGGCATATATACATTCTATACACTCATCCTTTCTACCTCATATCAAAATATTAGAAATCCAAGGCCCCTAGATCAATCAATGGGTTTTGAGTCAAAAACCATTTCAAGTTATATTAGTTCATATGGATCACAGTAATCTAAATATGCCCTCATTTACTTTTTTTAAACCCTCTTAGCATGGTTCCAAACTATTTAAACCTTGTAGTAGGTAATATTTTGAATCTTATACTACAAAATATGTTTTCTAGTTGATGATCGAGTATGTTTGATGGTTGTAAATTCAATTATTTTTAACAATGGAGAAATCATCTTATGACAACTGGCACCCTAAACTCCATGCCACAATGCATGCCCACCCATTCACAATCCGAGAAGTGTCTTTTCTCAATCAAATTTCATCGTAAGTAATTATATTAGGTTTAATAGTTAATCATCTTTTATAATTCTTTTTTATAGATGCAACTATGAATTTTTGGTATTACGATACATTAAATCACAATATTATGGGATAACTATACATTTCACACAAAGGCACATAATGACTTATAGATTTTCAGTTGGGAACAAGATTATGCACCACTCAGCTTTCAAGTTTCTGTTGGTGCGGGAAGCATCCGACGATCGAACTTGTGTTTTGATAATGACAAAGGATTCAAAGTTAAGGTGTTTTGTTTTCTAACAAGTCTACTTGAGGATTTCAGGAAAGTCCTAGCTGCGGTTAGGCAAAGGGAAAAAACCCTAGGGGGTGGTAACTCTAGGTCATAGGGGGTGGTAACCCTATGCGGAAAGTCTCGATAGGTCGACGTCTTCAGGCAAAAGTCCTAGGGGGTGGTAACCCTAGGTGGAAAGTCCTGGTGTCGCGAGCCAGGTGAAAGACTGGACTAGCCGGGAAGCGGATGTCCAGCAGAAAGTCCGGAAGTATCGAGTGCTGAGCAAAAGTCCAGTCGATCTGGAGGATCGTACTGGCAACAGGTAAATCTCCTGAGTGGAGTAGGTGAGGATGCGTTCCCCGAAGAGGGAACAGTAGGCGTGGGGTCGACCTAGGGTTTCCGGTTGGAAATCCGAAGTCAGACCCGGACAGTCCGGAGACTGTCTTAAACATTCTTTATTATCCATACTGTTATTTTGTGCTAACTTTGTGTTGCAGGATGTTGTTTGGGACTAACATGTCTTGCAGGTACAAAATAACGAAGATTTACCTCGGATGAACAGTGTCTGAGGCGCCTCCATGGGGCTTGGAGGCGCCTCGGGTTCAAAATCCTGAGCTGGCGCGAGGAGCAGGCTTAAGGCGCCTTGGAGGGGTTTAAGGCGCCTTGAATGCTTGGAGGCGCCTTGAATGGGTTTAAGGCGCCTTCAGGTCGCGGCAATCAAAGGATTATCCCAGCGAGCAGAACAGGATAAAATTCAGGCTTAAGGCGCCTTGAAAGGGTTTAAGGCGCCTTGAACACTGTTTATAAAGGGGGTTCGACCAGCAGCTCAAGGCAATAAGTTCCAAGTCTTCTTTACTCAACGTGCTGCTCCGAAAGACTCCCGGAAGTGCTGCTACAAGTCTACGACGGCCCAGAGCTCCAAGATTCCTCTTTTTCGTCGTCGGTATAGATTTCTTTTATCGCATCTCTTGTAATACTTAGTCTGTAATAATCGAGCTTATAGTTGTTGCCCACTGGAAGCGATCAAGGATCGCGGGCCTTCGAGTAGGAGTTGCCTTAGGCTCCGAACGAAGTAAAATCGACCTGTGTTCTTGTGTGCTTGCTTTTATTCTGCTGCTTTATTTACTCTAACGCTGTTTGCGATCTCGATACGTACGAAATAGCCACGAGCGCTATTCACCCCCCCTCTAGCGCGATCTCGATCCAACAATTGGTATCAGAGCGGGGTTGTTTTGAATTGGTGCAACCACCATTCAAAATATTTTTTTTCGTGGTATTTTGTTTCGGAGTCAATTAGAAATTAGCTAATTAGCTAAAGTTCTAATTTTTTTTCAGTGTTGCTCAAAATTGGTTAATACCACCTGAGCTCGTTATTTTTTTTCCTCACGCACTACTAATCCAAGACACAGTCTTGGAATAGATCTTTTTGTCTTTTTTCTTATTTAGGTCTAAAATGACTCAACAAGAGGGATATAGCACTGTTCGTCCCCCACTATTTTCCGGAGAAGACTTCGGATATTGGAAGGGGCGAATGGAGATATATCTGAAGATCCAGTTCGACACCTGGATGATCGTCAAGACAGGACTGCAACTACCAACTAATACGGACGGTAAGCCTACATCCTGTGAGAACTGGGAGCCAACCTTCATCAAAAAGGTGGAAGTCGACGCCAAAGCTACCTGCACCATTCAGTGCGGTCTTACCAAGGAGGAGCTCAACAGAGTCGGCCCCTTTTCAACCGCGAAGGAACTCTGGGAAAAACTGATCGAACTCCACGAGGGCACCTCGGAAACCAAGGTAAGTAAGCGTGATTTGTTACTTAATAAACTATACAATTTAAAAATGCAGGAAGACGAGACGGCAAGTTCGTTACACACTCGAATTCAAGATATTCTGAATTCCCTTTATGGAATCGGGCAGAAGGTAGAAAACAGAGACATAATAAGGTATGCTCTTAACTCGTTTCCAAGGAGTACATTGTGGGCATCAATGGTAGATGCCTACAAGGTCTCCAAAGACTTATCTTCTTTAAAGTTAGACGAGTTATTTTCTGAATTTGAACTTCATGAACAAACTAATGCACAGCCATCCGAGAAGGGTATTGCTTTGGTTGCAGGTACGAGTCGAACACGGGAATCAAGAGTACGGCGAAAAATTGAATCGGAATCAGAAGACGAATCCGACTCAGAAGATTCAGAGGATGAACTGACCAGCGAACTCGTGAACCTTGTGAAGAAACTCTACAAGAAGAAGAAGGGCTTCAACAAGAAAGATCTGAAGAAGGTAGTTCAGTCCAAGGAGGCCCAACCGAACTCAAAAGTAAAATTTGAAGTCACTTGTTACGGGTGCAACCAGAAGGGGCATATCAAAGCCAATTATCCCAACCAAAAGGAGGCCAAAAAGCAAAGAAGAAAAAAGGCCCTGAAAGTAACTTGGGACGAATCTTCTTCAGAGGACGACGATGATGAACTTGATCAAACAAGTCTACTCGCACTGATGGCTCGGGACCAGATCATCGAGAGCGAGTTAGAAGCCGAGTCCGAGCAAAGCCACGGATCCGCATCCGTTTCAGAAGGGCCAGAATCCAATGTAAGTATTCCAAGGCTTAACAATTTAGTTAATTACTTACTTCGCAAACTAGCTAAATCAAACCTTAGGATTAAATCACTTCTAAAGGAAGTAGCTGTCCTTAAAGAAGTGCCAAACACTAATTCCTTACCTGATCAAGTTCAAACTGGAAATTCAACTCAAGTTCAAAAACTTGAGGAAGAAAACTCTAGCTTGAAAAATCAGGTAAAAGATTTAAAAAATATGTTAGAACGGTTTTCTCTGGGATCCAAGAATTTGGACCTAATTCTTGGAACACAAAGAGCCGTCTACAACAAAACTGGACTGGGATATAAAAGTAAAAAGAAATATAGATCTTATTTATCCTTAATAAACAAACAAGGTAGTAAACTAGTCCAAGCATGGGTCCCCAAGTCTAAATTAATCAATCAAGTTGAACTTGACCAATATTGGGTTCCGAAGGATCAAATACACTACCTCGATAGACCAAATCGAGACTATGATCCAGGGAAAGTTAAAAGGAAAACGATCTTAAAAATTCGAAATTAAATTATAAATTCAAAATTCAAAATCAATTTAAAAATTCGAAATTAAATTATAAATTTAAAATTCAAAATTCAAAATCAAATTAAAAATTCAAAATTAAATTATAAATTTAAAATTCAAAATTCAAAATCAAATTAAAAATTCGAAATTAAATTATAAATTTAAAATTCAAAATTCAAAATCAGATTAAAAATTCAAATTAAATTATAAACTTAAAATTCAAAAATAGATGGTGGATCCAAACTAGCTGGCACCTCCAACTGAACTACCCGACAGGGTAACTGAATCTAATTTATCCGAAATGGGTAAAACAAGAATAGATTACCCGGCAGGGTAATTTAGGCTAGTTTGAGAACGGGTTGAGTTTAACTTGAACCACAGTACCGGTGAAGTTTTTGGATGATAGTACGTTAGGGAAACTTGGGCATCGCATGTCTAGGAAGATATGGCTTCGACCTGGTGCATTTGGCCAAGTGGAACTGACCGAAGCTACCCTTAAATGGATCCTAACTTGTTAGACCAAGGATTAGTATTAAGTTCAATGGGTAGGACTATTTGGAAAACCTCGAAGGCATGGTTACTTTAATGAGCTCCGAGTGACTCACCATAACCCAGAAGTTTATCCAAAGAATGCTTACTTGTTGAACCCAAAGCTAAACCTGAATCTAACACAAAGTTAAACCAGACCCTTAAATTCAACAATTCATCCCACAACAATTATAGGATTCTCTGATTGACAATCTAGATCGGGTGAGATGACTAAGAAATTAAAATTAATTAAATTATTTTAACTTTAAAATTATTTTAAAAACTTAAATTTCAAAATTATTTTAAAAAAAAAACTTAAATTTCAAAATTATTTTAAAAAAAACTTAAATTTCAAAATTATTTTAAACTTAAATTTCAAAATTATTTTAAAAAACTTAAATTTCAAAATTATTTTAAAAACTTAAATTTCAAAATTATTTTAAACTTAAATTTCAAAATTATTTTAAAAACTTAAAATTCAAAATTATTTTAAAAACTTAAATTTCAAAATTATTTTAAAAACTTAAATTTCAAAATTATTTTAAACTTAAATTTCAAAATTATTTTTAAAAAAAAAAAACTTAAATTTCAAAATTATTTTTAAAAAAAAATTAAATTTCAAAATTATTTTAAAAACTTAAATTTCAAAATTATTTTAAAAAACTTAAATTTCAAAATTATTTTAAACTTAAATTTCAAAATTATTTTAAAAAAAAAACTTAAATTTCAAAATTATTTTAAAAACTTAAAATTTAAAATTATTTTAAAAACTTAAATTTCAAAATTATTTTAATTTTTAAACTCAATAAACATAATTGTTTGCTAAATTACCTTGAATACAATAGAATAGAAAATCTAAGTAGTCTACTTCAATCACACTATCTTTAAATCCATTAAAAAGAAACCAATTCAACTACTTCATGTGTAGGAATTGGATCGATGGATGTTGGATAGTGGATACTCCAGACATATGACTGGAGATAAGTTGAAGTTTACTAAACTCAAGTACAAGAGTCTAGGATCAGTTGCATTCGGTAACAACGGTAAACTTAAAGTAATCGGAAAAGATAATATTGAACTTAGTTCCGATTTCATTATTCGAAATGTTTTATTGGTTGAAAATTTTAACTTTAATTTACTAAGTATAAGTCAATTGTGTAACAGCGGATACCTAGTCAATTTTGATAAATCTGGATGTCTAGTTAAAAATATTGAAAACCCAGAAATTAAACTTAAAGGACTTAAGAAAAATAACATCTACACAATTGACTTATCAACATCCTCAATAAAGTGTCTCCTGACACAACAAGAGGAAACCCAACTGTGGCACAGAAGGCTGGGTCACACTCACACTAGACTCATTTCAAAAATGAGTCAAAATGGTCTAGTTAGAGGTTTGCCCAAATTAAAATTTATTGAAAACTCAATCTGTGATGCATGTCAAAAAGGAAAACAAACCAAGTCAACCCACAAGTCAACCAACCTAGAAAGATCCAACACCATACTTGAGCTCCTTCACCTTGATCTATTTGATTCACATGGAGCCAAATCACTAAGCAAGAACCAATATTGCTTAGTAATAATCGATGACTACTCTAGGTACACTTGGGTAAAATTTCTAAAAACAAAAGATGAAACCTATGAAATATTTAGTAATTTTTGCAACTTAACGAAAAATGAAAAAGATACTAAAATTAAAAGAATAAGAAGTGATCACGGAGGGGAATTTGAAAATCATAGGTTTACCCAATTTTGTAAAATAAATGGATACCAACATGAATTTTCATGTCCTAGAACCCCCCAGCAAAATGGACTAGTGGAACGTAAAAATAGAACATTACAAGAAGCAGCTAGGACTATGTTAAACGAATATCACTTAAATCATCAATTTTGGGCTGAAGCGATAAATACTGCAAATTATATTCAAAATAGAATTTTAATTAATAAATTTCACAATAAAACACCATATGAACTCTACTATCATAAAATTCCCAATCTAAACTATCTAAAAGTATTTGGGGTGTAAAGTTCACATTTTAAATACTAAAGATTACTTAGGAAAATTTACACCCAAGTCTAACCAAGGAATATTCTTAGGATACTCCTCTACCAGTAGGGTCTTTAGAGTATATAATCAAAATACATCAAAAGTTGAAGAAACAACTAATGTAATATTTGATGAAGAAAACAGCTTACCTTATATAAATGAGAATATTGACATTAATCCAAGAGCTATAGACGATGATGAAATCCAACCTAATCTTAATGAGTCAGAAGAACCAGTTTCTGACTCACAGATAAGACCAACTAGAGTAAGTACCTCTCACCCACCTGACCAAATTTTGGGTGACCCAAACCTAGGAGTCAGAACTAGATCATCCTATAGAAACATTAGCCAGATTGCCCTTATTTCTAAAATTGAACCTAAGACTATAGAAGAAGCCCTGCCTGATCCAGACTGGATCATTGCAATGCAAGAAGAATTAGCCCAATTTGAGAGGAACCAAGTCTGGGACCTTGTACCTAAACCCATAGATAAATCAATAATAGACACCAAATGGGTATTTAGGAACAAGTTGGATGATCACGGTGATATAATAAGAAACAAAGCAAGGTTAGTAGCCAAAGGGTTTAGTCAAGTCGAAGGCTTAGACTATGATGAAACCTATGCTCCAGTAGCTAGACTCGAGTCCATTAGGATGTTATTAGCCTATGCAGCAAATAAAGGATTCAAATTGTACCAAATGGACGTTAAGTCAACCTTTTTAAATGGTTTTATCAAGGAAGAGGTCTACGTAAGCCAACCTCCAGGGTTTGAAGACATAGACTACCCTAATTACGTATTTAAATTAAAAAAGGCACTATATGGACTAAAACAAGCCCCTAGAGCATGGTATGAAAGATTATCTAATTACTTAATATCCAAAGAATTTAACCAAGGACAAATCGATCCGACTTTGTTCGTGAAAACTATAGAAAAAGACATCTTTATAGCCCAAATCTATGTTGACGACATAATCTTTGGCTCAACTAATTCAAAATTCTTAAAAGAATTTTTCAAATTAATGGAAAGTGAATTTGAAATGAGTATGGTTGGAGAACTCAATTTCTTCTTAGGCTTACAAATTAAACAAACTAAAGATGGAATCTACATTTATCAAACTAAATATGCTAAAGAGTTAATTAAAAAATTCTGTATGGAAAATTCGAAAATTATAAATACTCCAATGGCAACCATTATAAACATTGACTCTGACCCTTAAGGAAAACCAGTTGACCCAAAATACTATAGGAGTGCCATAGGCAGCTTACTTTACCTAACTGCAAGTCGACCCGACATATTGTTTGCAGTAGGTATGTGCGCAAGATACCAATCCTATGCAAAAGAGTCACACCTATCATACGTTAAAAGAATACTTAGGTATATTAAAGGAACTCTAAATGTAGGACTTTGGTATCCAAGAACTTGCACCTTCGACCTTTATGGCTATTCTGATTCAGACTATGTCGGGTGCAAGTTAGACAGAAAAAGTACAAGTGGTAGATGCCAGATTCTAGGTCAGTGCCTAGTAAGTTGGTCAAGCAGAAAGCAACATTGTGTTGCTCTATCCACCACAGAAGCTGAATACATAGCTCTAGGAGAATGTGCATCTCAACTGCTGTGGATGATGCATAAGTTAAAAGACTATCAACTAGAGTATAAACATACACAAATCTTTATTGATAATATCAGCTCAATTAATCTCACCAAGAATCCTATTCACCACTCCAGGACTAAACATATAGAGGTAAAACACCACTTTGTAAGGGATCATGTAGCTAAAGGTGAAATTGCACTCAACCACGTTGAGTCCAAATCAAACCTAGCTAACATCTTTACAAAACCCTTACCTGAACTTGAGTTCAGTGCACTTAGAAGACAAATAGAAATGTGTTGGGTAGAGTAGGTGTCTCATTTTGTTGTCTTGTTCTTTCAAATTCTAGAAAAATTAATTTTCAAAATTCCCAATTTCCTAGATTTTTCAGAATTCTGGATTTACTTATCATTTTTCAAATACTAGAAAAATTAATTTGCAAAATTCCCAATTTCCTAGATTGTTTAAAAAATTGAAATAGCCTAGGCTTTCCCCCTAGAAATCATGTTCCCCTAGAATTAAGCCAGAGCATCTCACAAGTACCTAGGTATACCTTGATTGTGATTGAAAAACATAGGACGGCGTGAGATGCATAGGGTATAGCCTGGACTCAAGAATGCTTATATCTGTGCATCAATATGAGTCTGGGGGTTAAATACGCAATATACATTAATCAAGTTAAGTCCTCCAGCTCTAGTCAAGTCTATCTGGACCAAAGTAACTTAACTTGACTAACCAAGTGAAAGCTATTGTCCTATAGGCAATCAGCAAATAACTAAAGGTTAGACAGTTGGTAGAGGATACTCAATTTCTTAGTTAAAGATGTTTTGCTCTTTAGGGCTCTGATACCTAGTAAATCAATCTAGTGAACATGACTCATGCTTGGACTCAAGGACCAACTAAATTTAAATGAATAACCTTGTCCTAAAACTTAAATATTATTTAAGCTAAGTTCCAATCTTAACTTTCATACCCTGTTGAACTTAGCTAACCTATTGAACTTAGTAATTTCCTGTACAATTTTTTTTCAAAGACTAACACACAATTTTTTCACTAACTTTTTAAATCTATCAAAGCGATACACTACCCAACAGGTTTATAATGTTTTTCAAGTATCTATTATTGCCCATTTTTGATATATGGCAAAGGGGGAGAGTAGAAAATTAAAATTTAAAAATTCAAATTAATAGTTAAGGGGGAGCAAAAGTTAAGGGGGAGCAAAGGTTAAGGGGGAGCGTATAGGTTACTTTAGCAA